>NC_134092.1:61515965-61832947 GCF_000715075.1 Nicotiana tabacum
TCTGTTCTCCGAGCGACTCTCCCGAAATTTAAAGCAGAGAAAAAAGCAAAGATGACCACTAGTAGTGAACTCCATTCACACTGCAATAGCAAAGGCCTAAAACGATGACTGCTACGTTTTAAAATAACTTGCATTCGTGTTGCTCTATCAAGATGTATATATATTATTAGTAAACCTCCATACCTGGCATTCTATGAAGACTTGGCTTTCGGATGAAAATCATGTCAACCTTAGACGACATGATAAAAACTATAAAAATGTCAGAATTACCTTCAAAGTTGAATTTAATTCAAACAAGCTGACACGTCGAAACAGATTCTCAACTTCGCTCTTCTATATATACTAGGTGGTGATGGCCGTGCCAAGCACGGACCCAACACTGTACAAGTTTATAATATCGATCGATTTATATATTTCAGCCCCGTTTCCCCTTTTGAAGCTTTCCATGTGTATCTGTGATTTTATAAATTGCGGGAATGGTTGGTTTCATTTTGGGAAAATGTTAGAATGATTTGGACCCATTGGTTCTTGGTTTAGAAACTTAAGTTGGAAATGTTGTCCTAGGTTTGAATTTTGTGAAAATGACCCCGGAACGGTGTTTTGATGGCTCCGCTAGGTTCATATCATGATTTTGGACTTGGGCGTATGTCTAGAATTAAATTTGGAGGTCCTTAAGTTGATTTGACTTGTTTTTTCGAAAGTTGGTAATTTTGAGGTTTAGAAATTTTCTTAGTTTGACCGTATGTTGACTTTATGGTTATCGGGTCCGGAATTTGGTTTTGGGACTTGGAATAGGTCCATTTTTCTATTTGAAACTTTTTTGCAAAATTTGTTGTCATTCGGAGTTGCTTTGATAGGATTTGGACGCTTGGTTGTGATTCTAGAGATTCTTGAGTTTTCTTTTCAATTTCATACGTTCTAATGTCCGATTCATGGTTTCGGATGTTATTTTGGTATTTTGATCGCGCGAGTGAGTTCGTATGATATTTTTAGACTTGTGTGGATATGTAGTATGGAGCCCCGAGGGCTCGGGTAAGTTTCAAACGTGTTTCAGATTGGTTTGAATTCATTTTTGGGTTGCTGGTGTGTTGGTGCTCCAGTTATCACAATTGCGAGCACCAGCCTCGCAATTGTGAAGTAAGCAGGGAGGGGAAGGTATCGCATTTGTGATGCCTTACTCGCAATTGCGAAGAAAGACCCGGGCTGGGTAAGTTAGCATTTGCGACCAATTGGTCGTATTTGCGAGAGGGACAGACATCGCAAATGCGAACTTAGTGTCGCATTTGCGACATCTTCCTGGGCTGTCAGGCGCCGCATTTGCGAGCTATTCTTTGAATTTGCGATGGTTCGCAATTGTGAACCCAGGATCGCAATTGCGACTTCTGCACCTGAACATAAGTGCTGAAAAGACGAGACTTGATATCATTTTCATATTTTAGAAACCTAGACTAGGTAGGAGGTAATTTTGATGAGGGGTTTTTACCTACAACTATTGAGTAAGTGATTTTGATCAATTTTTAATTATATTACATGATTATTTATGATATTTAACCTCTAATCCATGGAATTTGAAGAGAAATTTTGCCTATATTTTAAAAAATAAAAATTTTAGATGTGAGAGTCGAATTAGACTCGGATGTGAAAATAAATTACATATATGGACTCATGGGGTTATGGGTAGTCGAGATCTACCCTTGAACTCGGGTTTTGACCGGGCGGGCACTGGGTTGACTTTTGTTGACTTTTGAAAAATTGTGTAAAGATCCTAGCTTTATTAATCGAAATTAGTTTTTCTTGTATTGTTTGATGATACTAAGTCATTTTTGGTTAGATTTGAGCCGTGTGGAATTGAATTTTAAGGGAAAAGCCATTTTGAATGTTGATTTGACCTAGTTGAGGTAAGTATCTTGCCTAACTTTGTGTGGAAGAACTACCGCTTAGATTGGGTTGATTGTACTATTTAAATTATGTGAAAAACTTGCACATGAGGTGATGAGTATGTATACGGGCTTATATATAAAAATAGACCGGTTTGATTCTTTTTTATTTTTTATTTTTTATTTTTTATTTTTTACTTTTTTTTAAACCCCTGCCAAATTAGGAGGATCTATAGTATTTTCACACTTTTCCTCCAGCGTGACTCGAACCCAGGACCTAACGGTCGTGGGTGAAGATGCTTTTACCAACTCAGCAAGCCTCACTTGTCGACCGGTTTGACTTATAAGCATTTTATTGAAGTTATTATTATTTGTTCTATCTTTCGTTGTCAAGTTTATTTTTACATGCTTTAATTGGAGTTGCCATCGCTTGTTCTATTTTCAATCATCGAGGTTACTCTTATATGTATTTTACTAGTTGTTATTACATGCTATATGTTCCATTGTTGAGTTATCCCCATGCATTTGGTCGTAATTGTTATTTTATGCTATTTATTTCATTGTTAAGCTTATATTATGCATTTGAATTTGAAGTTGCCATTTCATGAAAATACCCTCATTGTTGAGTTATTGAAGTTGTAGTTGAGGAGAGCTATTAACACGTTTGTGGTTGAAATTATCGGTTATTGGAATAAACTTCCTTGTTGAGTTATTTCTCGTTTATTTTGTTGTTATTGAGATTCTTGTACACATTGTGGTTGGGTCGTGGGCTATGTATTATGGTGACATTGGTATTGTTGAATTTTGGCAATATTGTGGCATATGGACACGTGTGGCATGAGTTGATTATTGTATTGTGATATTGATGTGCATGCGGCAGTATAAGGGTAGTGTATTGATGCGCATGCGGCGAGATAAGATGGGATTTATACGCGTGTTGCTAGTAAGAGAATTACTTGAAGCCACACGGTGAGATAAAGGGGCTAAAGCAAGATTGTGATTGTGAAAAATGTTTCGGGAAAAATGTTTTTTCAAAATATATGCAAGGCTCACGCGGCGATATAAGGAAGATTGTGATTGTGATTTGTGAAATGTGAATATGAGGTGTGGTACCTCGGTGTGATCTCTATTGTACATCCTATATTGGAAAGGCTTGTTGATTTGAACGTTCCTTATTTTGTTTCCTTACCTCATTCCATTCGTATTTTGATTATAATTGGTTACTTATTGTCTTTATCATATGTACACTCTTTGTTGTCATTTGTTGCTTTTATTTTCGTTGTTAGCCTTGTGTTGATTAATTGCCTTATTGTCATTTATTTCCTTTACATCCCCGTTGTTAGATTATATTAATATTTTATATAGGTGTCACGATCCAAAATCCAGCTAGTCGTGATGGAACCTAACCCAACCCGCTAGGTAAGCAAGATGATAGACAACAAAGCTCAAATAGGATAACTGGAAGCAATAAATAAAATAACTGAGCTTTCTATACAAAATTCCAAGAATTGGTAATACAAGTCATGAGCTTCTATAACTTAAAATTTACAAAGTTGGTTTCGAAATATACATAAACAGATTTACAAATCTAAAGCTATCAAAAATAAGAGGCAGCAATAACCGGAACACAAATACATCTTCAATGCCAGCTTCCGCCATACACAGCAACATCAGCTCCAGAATCTGCACGCAAGGTGCAGAAGTGTAGTATGAGTACAACCGACCTTAGGTTGAAAGCAGTGACGAGCTCAGAAAAAGGTCAGTGTCCAACATCAATAGCCAATATTAACTCATAATAATATAATGGATGCAGTAAAAGTAATAACTCAAAAGATATTATGCTCAACTCGCTCACAGTTACGAAAAAGTAGACATGTTTTCCAGGTATAACAGTCAAGTCTAGATATTACAACTGAAAATCATCTAAACATGAGTTTAACAATAGAACTGTATTTCCAATTCAAAACACAAGATAAGAATTTTCGTTTACCAATTAGCATGAGGATAGTACATCTCTATGCCTACATATCAATATACATGTCAAGTTATCAATTACCATATACCGTCTAGCATAAGAAATATATATCTCTATGCCTACATGTCAAATCATGAATGTCACAGTTCCGTCTAACAAGAGGAAAAATGCATATATATGCCTACATGCCAAGTATGCATGTCAAATGAATGATTTCATAGTGATATCCCCAGGTATTCTCACCCTCAACACACTCAAGTTGTCTGTCTCAAATGCCCACTTCATATCACAAACACACACACACTATCACTCAGCACTGTATGGGTGTCTCGCTCATCAATTTCCCTCACCAAAGCACATATATGTATATCACTTCACATGTGCTCATTGCTGGTATGTCAGACTCCGGAGGGGCGGATCTTGTCCAAGCGCTAATCAAAAGCCAATATGGCCTATTGCGGCATGCAACCCGATCCATAATAATAAAGACCTACTGCGGCGTGCAACCCGATCCACAATAATAATAATAATAATAATAATAATAATAATAATAATAATAATAATAATAATAATAATAATAATAATAATAATAATAATAATAATAATAATAATAATAATAATAATATATTATTATTATTATTATTATTAATATCTCTTTTGGAGAATTCTGAGATACAAAGAAAAGATGAACCCTGGAAGATATTCCAGAGATACTTGTTAAATGGTATCAGAGCCTAGGAACTTTCATGGTATATATGAGATAGATCTGAAGTATTCGACATAGATATGTTATTCTTATTATGAATTTAGGAGAAACTAGTATGAAAAATACTAGACTTGAAGAGGTAGATATACCTCAAAACCTTGATTTGTTGAACAAATGGACAATTCCTAAAATCCCTATTAAAATAATTTATGATTATGGATGGTTTGATAAACTTTCTTCAAAACAACTAGTTAAAACTACTGAGCAATCTTTAGCTTTAAATTCGTCTGAACAGACTATTCGTTTGTTAAACAAGCATGATGTAGATTTATATAAAAATCAGTATAATTATCTGCATGTTGGTATGGTTCAAATTACTTTTAAGTCATTAACCCTTAAAAGGTTACTAGAGACGTTTTTAGCTGCTCTCAGAGATGCTAGAAATCTGAATTTTAGACAGTCTCTGATGGGTTATATTGAATCTACTGTGGCTTACGGTCTAGTATATTTTAATACTCAACCCAATCTTCAATTATCTCTATCTGATGTTAATATACTTGATGCCTTGACATTAAATATGAAAACGCATGGTTATAATTATGCGCATATATCTGAACTTATATGTTTATCATATAGAATTTATTTTAAATTACTATCTACGTTAAACCCCAGATGTAAACTATATGATACATCCGATCAGACTATATTAGTGGAAACTAATTTTGCAAAGTCTAAGGTCACCACGAGGAGACCTATTAAGTGGGAAGAAATTAATTTTTCGACTACTTGGACTTTGGATTCGGTTATATGCCCTAGTCAGATTACTAATGCTGTCAGTAATACGGAATATTCTCATATTACTCAAAATCCGGATAGTAGGATTTGTATTCAATTTGATGAAAATAGTTCCACTTATAATAGGCAGCCATTTTCTAATAATAGACTTTTGCCTGTTATTAGTCCTAGTTATAATAGGCATTCATTTACTAATCATAGACTTTTGCCTGTTATTAGTCCTAGTTATAATAGGCATTCATTTACTAATCATAGACTGCTGCCTGATATTCAACATATTTCACCTGTTGAACCAATCTATAGACCAACTAGAAATCGTGCTGCATCTTTACATACAATTTCTATCAAAATAGGTGATAAGCCAGTTGAAAGGGTTAAGATTAACCCCCAAATAAATATTGTTCAGGATAGTGATAATATTTCTGATAAGGATATTCCTCCTGCATCCGAAATGGATTTCAACCCCAATGATGTTTAATGATCCCACACCAAATAGATTTTAGTCCAGGGTCACAAGCAAGAAAGTATATTCAAAAAGAATTTTTTTATAATAAATGGAACCGGTTTAAAACTTGGTTTTTTGATACTTATAGTAAAGAGGATTTAAATAATATTTCTCAAGAGTTTTATGAAACTTGTGCTTTACATAATTAAATTATGTATTTTGTTCCTTGGTTTATAACCACTTATTTACCGCTTTATATAAAAGTTTTAGAAAGATCTTATAAATATGGAAGTGGCAATATTACTAAAGCCATATACCCTTCTCAAGCACCTTTTGTTTTACCAAATAATACAGGTATTACATTTACTGCATTTCAAAAATTTATTGATGAAGATGTTGCTGCAGTCAGAATCGCAGAAATTAATAATTTGATTTCTCAAAATAATTATTTGAGTTTATATGTTAAAGTTTTGGGTGAACAAATCAGTTTTCTTAATAAAAAACTTGATGAATTAACTGTTTTTATAAAAGATATGAGTACTAGCAAGAAGACAACTGATATTGCCTCTACGTCTGGAAGCAAATCAGAACCTCAAATTGTTCGTACTCATGTTCAAAGACACCCTGAGATTCAGGATTTTAAATTTAAATCTTTAAATGATTTAGAAGAACTTCTTGATAGAAAGTTATCTGGTTTAAATATCAAACCTATTGATTTATCAAAAGATTTTGCTGATAAATTAGATACCACTTTTGATTATAAAAATGAAGTTTGGTCAGAGTTTAATAAACTCAGAGGTTATCCCAAAAAGAATAGTAAGTATGCTGATAAACCCAGAATGCAAACTTATTATTATAATCGTCCTACTCCTCAAGATGTTTTAATAGAGGAACGTGATTGGAATCAGACTAATACGTCTTATAGTGGTTCCAAAATTCATGAATGGAATCTTGATAGTTTGACTGATAGACAATTAACTATTCTTGTGCATAGAATGCTTATGTATGCAACTATCTGTAAAAGTGTGAAAAATATAGATAGAACTATTTGCAAAATGATTGTTGCAGGTTTTACTGGCCAGCTTCGTGGCTGGTGGGATAATTATTTAACTGCTGATGAAAAGGAAATGGTTATTAATGCAATAGCCACTGACGAAAGAGTTGATAATTTAGGCATGGCTCTAGTGAAAAATAGAGAAGATGCTGTTTAC
This sequence comes from Nicotiana tabacum, assembly GCF_000715075.1. Classification (NCBI taxonomy): domain Eukaryota; kingdom Viridiplantae; phylum Streptophyta; class Magnoliopsida; order Solanales; family Solanaceae; genus Nicotiana; species Nicotiana tabacum. Next base: position 61,522,975 of record NC_134092.1, read on the forward strand.
ACCCTTGTTCTTACCATATTAGAACATTTCAATGGTAGATTTACCAATCAGAACGAGATTGTCCGTACTCTGCTAAATGGCCTTAGATGTAGGACCTTAAGCGAGTTTAGATGGTATAAAGATAATTTTATGAGTAGAGTAATGGAATTACCCGAAAATAAGTATGAACATTGGAAAGCTAAATTTATAGATGGCCTTCCCTCCTTATTTGCTGAAAGAGTTAGAAAAAATCTAAGGGGTAGCTATGGTGAAATTTTATACAAAGATTATATCTATGGAAAATTGATAGGAATATGCACACAAGAAGGATTAAACTTATGCAATGAGTTAAAATTCTCCAGACAGCTTAAGATGGATAAGCTTAAGGAGAAAAATCAGTTAGGAGACTTTTGCACCCAGTTCAGTTTACCTGAGACTTCTATTCATAAGAAGAAGAAACACAAGTATCATAGATACCCTAACCCAGACAGTCCTTATAAGAAAAAGAGATCAAGATATAGGTCCAAAGAAGAGCGTGATGCTAACAAAGCCCATCGCAAGTCTACCAGATTTACGAAAAATAGGTCCAAGCGAGATCTTGCTGATATTAAGTGTTATAAATGTGAAAATTTTGGCCATATAGCTTCAAATTGTAAGCTTCAAAAGCTAAAAACCTTAGAACTAGATGAAGAGTTACGTGATAAGGTTTATGGTTTATTATACACCTCTGGATCAGAATCTGATTATTATTATTCTGAGTCAGAATCTGAAATTGAAGTAGATTTACTTGATTTATCTGATAGTGATAAAAATATTGATAATACTTGTACAGCTTGCAGAGGTAATACATGTACCTGTGATGATGATGAATTTTATAAATTGCAATCTCAGTTCCAAGATTTGAACATGAAAACTATTACATCTGATAATGTAATAGAACTTTTAAAAGAAGTTACTGATGATAAACTTCGTGAAAAAATTATAAATTTGGCTACAAGTACTAGTTCAAGTTCTTCAAAACCTTTTGAAAACTCAAAAAAGAAATTTGAATATTCTGCTCCTTATTCTTTATTAGAGGTTAATAACCATCTTTTAAATAAAAGTACAACTCCAGCAAGAAATTCTTCTTTCGATGATTTAAAAGTTGAAGTTAAAAACTTGAAAAGAGAGATCAAATCTCTTAAACAAAATCAAATGATTTGTGATCATAGGATTACTCAGATTGAGAAAATCAATTCTCCAGCTGAGAAATCTGACGATAAAAACAAAGGTATTTCTGAAAATGATATTGAAGAAAAATCTATTAAAATTGATTCTCAACATGATATATTTTTGGGAATGATGCAAATTGTTACTGCTCATAGATGGTATATTAAATGTACTATTCTAATTGATAATAGTTTTTCTATCACAAATATTGCTATGATTGATAGTGGAGCTGATGTTAGCTGCATTCATGAAGGTTTAGTACCTACTAAATATTTTCAAAAAACTACTCATATGGTAAAGTCTTCTTCAGGACATGCTTTAGACATAGAGTTAAATTACCTAATACTGGTATTTGTCAGAATAAAGTCTGCATTCCTCACTTCTTTTTCTTGGTTAAAAATCAGTTATACCCTCCAATTATACTTGGAACACCTTTTATTAATGTTATTTATCCTTTAACTAGCATAAACTCAAAAGGTTTTACAGCTAATTATAAGGATAAAAAGATTAGTTATACTTTTGTTACAGATCCAGTAACTAGAGATATAAATTATTTAATTGATATGAAGCAAAGACATATTGATTCATTACAATTAAAATTATTCAGTATGAATATATTTGATACTTTGAATTCTATAAAAGTGCAGGAAAAGATTAAATTAATTTTCGAAAATATTGCTATTGATATTTGTGCTGAGCATCCCAGTGCTTTTTGGAATAGAAAAAAGTATATTGTCTCTCTTCCATATGAAAATAATTTCTCTGAAGATGATATTTCTACAAAATCTCGACCTTGTCAGATGAACGCCGAATTATTAGAATTCTGCAAAAAAGAGATTGATAACTTGTTACAAAAGAGTTTGATAAAACCCTCAAAATCCCCTTGGTCTTGCACAGCTTTTTATGTTAATAATGCTGCTGAAAAAGAACGTGGTATTCCTAGATTGGTTATTAATTATAAACCGTTAAATAAGTTTTTAAAATGGATAAGATATCCAATTCCCAATAAAAAGGATTTATTGTCAAGATTATATGATGCCAATATATTTTTTAAGTTTGATTTAAAATCTGGTTATTGGTAAATTCAAATATTTAAAGAGCATACTTATAGAACTGCTTTTAATGTTCCATTTGGGCAATATGAATGGAATGTTATGCCTTTTGGTTTAAAGAATGCCTCTTCTGAATTTCAAAAAATCATGAATGATATATTTAATCCATATCTGAATTTTATCATTATTTATATTGATGACATTTTGATATTCTCCAAAACATTTGAAATGCATATTAAGCATTTAGATATTTTTAAAAGAATTGTTATACAAAATGGTTTGGTTATTTCAAAATAAAAAATGAGTTTATTCCAAACTAATATTCGATTTTTAGGACATTATATCTGTTAAGGAAAAATAACTCCGATTCAAAGATCTATTGATTTTGCTTCAAATTTTCCCGATATTATTACTGATAGAACTCAGTTACAAAGATTTTTAGGAAGTTTAAATTATATATCACCTTTTTATAAATATTTGTCTCGTGATTTAGCTCCCTTATATGATAGGCTAAAAAAGGATTATAAAAACCCTTGGACTAATAGTCATACTATTTTAGTTAAAAATATTGAACAACGTGTTAAATCTTTACCTTGTTTAACCCTTGCTAATCCTACATGACAAAAGATTGTCGAGACAGATGCGTCTAACATTGGTTACGGAGGGATTTTGAAACAGATAAATTCAAATAATAATCATGAATACTTGATTAGATTTTACTCTGGAAAATGGTCTGAAATCCAGAACAAAAATACGCTACTGTGGCTCATGAAATGTTAACCATAGTTAAATGTGTTTTAAAATTCCAAGATGATTTATACAATCAAAAGTTTTTGATAAAAACTGACGCACAATCTGTTAAATATATGTTTAACAAAGATTTTAAACATGATGCCTCAAAAATGATATTTGCAAGATGGCAGGCTCAATTCGCCCCCTTTGATTTCAAAATTCAATACAAAAAGGGAATTGATAACTCTCTGCCAGATTTCTTATCTCGTGAATATTTGCAGGATGGAACCCCCATGGGGCAGAGGTAGAGGTAGAGGAAGGGGAAGATCATCCCCACATTCCCAAGGAAGGACATCGCCTTCAGGATCGTCATACGGATCCACATCAAACTCCCCAGTTATACAAATGGGAAGAAGAAGCTTGACTAATGAGAAGATATCTCTTAGAGGCGAATCCTCAATGATAGGACCACCCATTCACCTGGAAGATATTCCAAAAGACAGTCTGTTATACGCACATTTACAGGCATATTTGACTGCTCAAAAGCGAAGTGATACTTTTGCTTCAATTACAAAAGAGGACAATGATGATATCAAGTCCTATGAAAAATTGCCTAAAAAAGAAATGATATTTTTTTTGGAGAATTCTGAGATACAAAGAAAAGATGAACCCTGGAAGATATTCCAGAGATACTTGATAAATGGATTATATTATCCGGTTGAGTCATACAAAACCCGTTCTTATTATGAAACTATTCTCACAAGTACAGGCAGTGCAGAATTTCAGCACTTTTCTGATTATAGCACAGACGAAAATGTTTATAACTTCTCAAAAATCATCATCAAACAGATTATATCCGTTGAAGACTGGAAAATATCCATAATGAAAGAAAGGCAGATAAGCCTTAACAAGTCCCGTATAAATTTTACCTATTGGGATTATATCCAGGCCTTTGATAAAGTGCTCTATTACAATAATGATAAACATAAGCACACTTGGTTCATAAAAGTGTGTGCAAAGATATTTGCAAAATCTATTCCTAATTGGTTTTTAAACTGATGGTCATACCACGGTCCGACAATAAAGATATTACCCGAGCCATTTCTTATGTTATACAAAGAATGGACGAAAGTTTCACCAGTTCTAAATGAGTTATACCACACAGATCATATCTGTTACTTAGAAAAGATTGATAGATATATTTCTTCCTAGAATTCTCTATTTCTTGAATTCATAAATGGACTCCGGAAATAGGATTCACCGAGGAACAAATTTCTTTTTTATACAAAACCTTTTATAATAATTTCTGGGATAAACTGATGAAAAAGGATCCTAAAATAAAGACGTTATACGGTCAAGAACTCTTGAATTCCATTAAAATAAAAATCCAAAAATATTCCAGCAACCCTCAGAAATAAAAAATTGACGATAGCTCAGTGCAGCACATTGCCAGAAAGATCTCCTTTCAAGAAGGGAATAAAGAAGAAATAATTAATGACTATTTGGAAGAAGTAAAAAAAAAAATTTGCTTCGTTCTATCAATCAATATGAGAAATCAGACACTTCAATGCAAAGTGAGACCAGCAACGATGATATCGCAGATGACTCTCAACCTATTGAATCAGAGAAGATATTATCTGATGAAGCCTTACAAGATGCGGAAGAATTCCTCCGCAAAATGAAAGAATTAGAAAAACGACCAGCACAGTGAAGCCGCCGGACCCCAGTCGCTAGTAGAAACACTGTTCATCAACAGTAGAAACACTATTTTATACAGTAGAAACACTATACAAGGGACCCAGTGGGACCCTTTTTACTGTTTAAAGATTCTTTTCCTTTTTCTATTTATAGGTTCATTCGTTCAGAGAGAAGAGGAAGCCGAAAAACTCTCTCTCTTAAATCTCTCTCTCTCTCTCTCTCTCTCTCTCTCTCTCTCTCTCTCTTTCTCTCTATTGTAAGTTTGTAAGTACTACTTTGTAATCGAAGATCAAGTAAATAAAATCTCAAGTTCTTCGTACTCAGGCCTTGCATCCCGGCCTCATAAGGTATTTATTCTTACTTATAGTATTTCTTCTAGTCTCTCCTCTCTGGTCGTGACAATGTCCGGCTAAGAGACTTCATATCTATGTTGAATATCTAACTTCTCTCCTATATAAACCATGAAAGATCTGGCCTCTATCAAAATATAAATAAATTTTATATATAGTTTCTTGACTTGGTTTCGAGATGGTGGTACAGTCTAATATAGCATTACTTTTATTGGCTTTGCCTTAGTGGCTCCGTCTAGCCAGTCGTGAACCTTAGCCCGTTAAATGGAGTTGAAAAGGGCATCTTCTTTCACGGTTAGAATTGCTAGATACATGGGCTCAATGAGAGTATGTATTATATTAAGACAGACCCCTTGCTTGAGTAAAAGGTTGAACCTTCCATATAGTCATCAAAATATATAAAAAATTCTTATATATTTCGACTCTTATCTTTACTGGCCGTGCGGATTACCGCCAGTCTTTAAACGTAAGGATACTGAATTAGCTACTTAGAAAGTCTATAAGAGATCTTTAACTGGTGGAAACCTCAGTGGACATATAAAAGTCAGCTGAGGTGCGAAATAATTCCAGTTCCTGTTAATCCGGTGATCTCTCGGACTGACTAAATTAGTTAATTTCAAATAGCTAGATTGGGATGGCCGTGCGGACTACCGCCCGATAATACTAATAATAATAATAATAATAATAATAATAATAATAATAATAATAATAATAATAATAATAATAATAATAATAATAATAATAATAATAATAATAATATAATTTTTCATGCTAGTTTCTCCTAAATCCATATTTCAGAAACATATCTATGTCGAATATTTCATATCTATCTCATATATACCATGAAAGTACCTAGGCTCTGATACCATTATAACAGGATCAAGTGGCGGGCGGTAATCCGCACAGCCTTCTCAACTAAGCTAAAACAGAAATCACTGTTTGACCGGGAACTGGAATTGTTTCGCACCTCTGCTGACTTTTATATGTCCACCGAGGTTTCCACCAGTTAAAGATTTCTATTTTAACATATTTGAGAATTCTTAATCTAGCTAATTTAGTACCCTTATATTTAAAGACTGGCAGTAATCCGCACAATCAGTAAGGATATAAGAATTGAAATATACTTGAATTTTATATGTAGTTTAATGACTGTATGGAAGGTTATAACCTTTACTCAAGCAAGGGGTCTGTCGTAATATAATACATACTTTTATTGAGTCCATGTATCTAGCAGTTCTAACCATGAAAGAAGATGCCCTTTTTAACTCCATAATCGGGCTGAGGTTCACGGCTGGCTAGACGAAGCCACTAAGGCAAAGCCAATAAGAGCAGTATTATATTAGACTGTACCAACCATCTTGACACCAAGTCAAAACTCTATATATAAAGTTCATTTATATTTAAATAGATGCCGTCTCTTTCATGGTTTATATAGGAGAGAAGTTAGATACTCAACATAGATATGAAGTCTCTTAGCCGGACATCGTCACGGCCAGAGAGGAGAGACTAGAAGAAAAACTAACTAAGAAAGAAATTAGTACCTTTTGGCCGGGATGCAAGGCCTGAAGATGAAGAACTGAAAACTTTATTTACTTGTTCTTCTTGTTACAATCAACAAACTACAAACTCTTAATTACACTTTGAAGAGAGAGAGAGAGAATTCTAGAGAGAGAGGGTCTCCGTTCGCTTCTTCTTCTTCTGAACGAATGAAACGTATAAATAAAAAAGAAAAGAATCTATGAACAGTAAAAAGTGGGTCCCGTGGGTCCCTGTTACAGTATTTTTACTATACAAAATAGTATTTCTACTGTTGATGAACAGTGTATCTACTGTTGATGAACAGTGTATCTACTGTTTGAGTGGGGTCCAGCGGCTTCATTGTGCTGTGGGTCCGGCGACTTCACTATTGTTTGTGGGGTCCAGTTGTTTCACTGTGCTGGTCTTTTGTCTGATTCTTTCATTTTGCGGAGGAATTCTTCCGCATTCTGCAAATCTTCATCAGATAGTATTTTCTCTGATTCAAAGGGTTGAGAATCTTCAGCGATATCATCGTTGCTGGTTTCACTTTGCATAGAAGTGTCTGATTTTTCATATTGATTAATAGAATGAAGTAAATTTCTTCTGACTTCTTCCAAGTAGTTGCTAATCATTTCTTCTTTATCTCCTTCCTGAAAGGAGATCTTTCTGGCAATATGCCGTACTGAGCTATCATCAATCACCTCTTTCTGAGGTTTGCTGGAATATTCTTGGATTTTCGTTTTGATGGAATCCAAGAGCTCTTGACCATATAATGTCTTTGTTTTGGGATCCTTTTTCATTAGTTTATCCCAAAAGTTGTTGTAAAAGGTCCTGTATAAGCACGGGACTTGTTCTTCGGTGAATCCGACTTCTGGAGTCTATTTATGAATCCAGGAAATAGAGAATTCCAGAAAGAAAGAAATTTGGTCAATTTTTTCTGGGTAACAGATATGATCTGTGTGATATAAATTGTTTATAAAAGGGGAAATTTTTATCCATTCTTTATATAACATGAGAAATGGATCAGGTAAAATTTTTACTGTCGGACCGTGGTATGACCACCAGTTTAGAAACTAATTAGGAATAGCCTCTGCAAATATCTTTGCACATACTTTAATAAACCAAGTATGTTTGTGTCGATCATTATTGTAGTATAACACTTTATCAAATGCCTGGATATAATCCCAATAGGTGAAATTCATTCGAGATTTGTTAAGGCTTATCTGCCTTTCTTTCATTGTGGATATACCCCAGTCTTCAACAGATATAATCTGTTTAATTATAATTTTCGAGAAGTTATAAACGTTCTCATTTGTGCTATATCCAGAAAAGTGATGAAACTCTGCACTGCCAGTACTGGTGAGTATTGTTTCATAATAAGAGCGGGTTTTGTATGACTCACCCGAATAATATAATCCATTTATCAAATACCTTTGGAATATCTTCCACGGCTCTTATTTTCTCTGAATATCAGAATTTTCTAAAAGAAATATCATTTCTTTTTTAGACACTTTCTCATATGACTTGATATCATCATTGTCATCTTTTGTAATGGAAGCAAAAGTATCACTTTGCTTAGCAGAAGTATCTTTCTGTTTTTGAGCAGTCAAATATGCCTGCAAATGTACGTATAACAGATTATCTTCTGGAATATCTTCCAGATGGACGGATGGTCCGATCGATGATTCTTCTCTGAGAGATATCCTCTCATTGGTTAAACTCTTTCTTCCCATTTGTATAACTGGGGAGTTTGATGTGGATCCGTATGACGATCCTGAAGGTGATGATCTTCCTCTGGACTGTGGGGATGATCTTCCCCAACCTCTACCTCTTCCCCTACCCCAGGGGGTTCCATCCTATAAATATTCACGAGATAAGAAATCCGGCAGAGAATTATCAATTCCCTTTTTATATTGTATTTCAAAATCAAAAGGGGCTAATTGAGCCTGCCATCTTGCAAATATCATTTTCGAGGCATCATGTTTAAAGTCTTTGTTAAACATATATTTAACAGATTGTGCGTCATTTTTTATCAAAAACCTTTGATTGTATAAATCATCTTGAAATTTTTACATTTTACTATGGTTAACATTTCATGTGCTACAGTGGCGTATTTTCGCTGGGCTTCAGACCATTTACCAGAGTAGAATCTAATCAGATATTCATGCTTATTATTGGGATTTATCTGTTTCAAAATCCCTCCGTAACCAATATTAGACGCATCTGTCTCGATAATCTTTTACTATGCAGGATTAGCAAGGGTCAAGCAAGGTAAAGATTTAGCACGTTGCTTAATATTCTTAACCAAAGTAGTATGACTATCAGTCCAAGGATTTTTATAATCCTTTTTTAGCCTATCATATAAGGGGGCTAAATCACGCGACAAATCTTTATAAAAAGGTGATATATAATTTAAACTTCCCAAAAATATTTGTAACTGGGTTCTATCAGTAATAACATCAGGAAAGTTTGAAGCAAAATCGATCGATCTTTGAATAGGAGTAATCTTTCCTTGACAAATATAATGTCCTAAGAATCGAATGTTAGTTTGGAATAAACTCATTTTTTATTTTGAGATAACCAAACCATTTTGAATAACAATTCTTTTAAAAATATCTAAATGCTTAATATGCATTTCAAGTGTTTTGGAAAATACCAAAATGTCATCGATATAAACAATAATAAAGTCTAGATAGAGGTTGAAAATATCATTCATAATTTTTTGGAATTCAGAAGGGGCATTCTTCAAACCAAAAGGCATAACATTCCATTCGTATTGCCTAAATAGAACATTAAAAGCAGTTCTATAAGTATGCTCTTTAAATATTTGAATCTGCCAATATCCAGATTTTAAATCAAATTTTGAAAATATATTGGCATCATATAACCTTGACAATAAATCTCTTTTATTGGGAATAGGATACCTAACCCACTTCAAATATTTATTCAAGGGTTTATAATTAATGACTAATCTAGGAATACCACGTTCCTTTTCAGCTGCGTTATTAACATAAAAAGCTGTGCAAGACCAAGGAGACTTTGAGGGTTTTATCAAACCCTTTTGTAACAAGTTATCAATCTCCTTTTTGCAGAATTCCACTAATTCCGCGTTCATCTGACAAGGTCTAGATTTAGTAGGAATATCATCCTCAGAGAAATTATCTTCATAAGGCAGAGTTACAATATGCTTTTTTCTATTCCAAAAAGCACTAGGATGTTCTGCACAAATATCAATAGCAATACTTTCGGAGATCAATTTGATCTTTTCCTGTACTTTAGTAGAATTCAAAGTACATACTAAACAATTCTAACTGCAAAGAATTAATATATTTCTGCTTCATATCAATTAAAGCATTAATATCTCTAGTTACTGGATCTGTAACAAAAGTATAACTTATCTCTTTATCCTTATAAGTAGCAGTAAAACCTTTCGAGTCTATGCTAGTAAAAGGATAAATTGCGTTAATAAATGGTGTTCCAAGTATAATTGGAGGGTATAACTGGTTTTTAACCAAGAAAAAGAAATGGGGAATACAGACTTTATTCTGACAGATACCCGTATTAGGCAATTTATACTTTATATCTAAAGCATGTCCGGATGCAGATCTAACCATATGAGTAGTTTTTTGAAAATATTTTCGTAGGTATTAAACCTTCTTGAATGCAGCTAACATCTGCTCCACTATCAATCATGGCAATGTTTGTAATAGAAAAACTATTATCAATGAGAATAGTACATTTGATATACCATTTATGAGCAGTAATAATTTGCATCATTCCTAAAAACATATCATGTTTAGGATTAAAACTAATAGGTTTTTCTTCAATATCATTTTCAGAAATACCTTTGTTTTTATCATTAGATTTCTCAGCTGGAGAATTGATTTTCTCAATCTGAGTAATCCTACGATCACAAATCATTTGATTTTGTTTAAGAGATTTGATCTCTCATTTCAAGTTTTCAACTTCAATCTTTAAATCATCGAAAGCAGAATCTCTTGCTGGAGTTGTATTTTTATTTAAAAGACGGTTATTAACCTCTAGTAAAGAATAAGGCGGGGAATATTCAAATTCTTTTTCAAAAGGTTTTGCAAACTTAGGACTTGAATTAGAACTTGAACTAGCAGCCAAATTAATAATTTTTTCACGAAGTTTTTCATCAGTAACTTCTTTTAAAAGTTCTATTACATTATCATATGTAATAGTTTTCATGTTCAAATCTTGAAACTGTGATTGCAATTTATAAAATTCATCATCATCACAAGTACATGTATTACCTTTGCAAGTTGTACAAGTATTATCAATATTTTTATCACTATCAGATAAATCAAGTAAATCTATTTCAGCTTCGGATTCTGACTCAGAATAATAATCAGATTCTGATCCAAAAGTGTATAACAAACCATAAACCTTATCACGTAACTAATCGTCTAGTCCTAAGGTTTTCAGCTTTTGAAGCTTACAATTCGGGGCTATATGGCCAAATTTACCACACTTGTAACACTTAATGTCAGCAAGATCTCTCTTAGACCTATTTTTGGTAAATCTAGTAGACTTGCGATAGGCTTTCTTAGCTTCTCGTTCCTCTTTGGATCTATATCTAGGTCTCTTTATCCTATAAGGACTGTCTTGGTTGGGGTATCTATGATACTTATGTTTCTTCTTCTTATGAGTAGAAGTCTCGGGTAAACTGAACTGGGTGCAAAAGTTCCCTAATTGGTTTCTTTCCTTAAGCTTATCCATTTTAAGCTGTCTGGACAATCTTAATTCATTGCACAGGTTTAACCCTTCCTGTGTGCAAATTCCTATCAACTTACCATAGGTATAGTCTCTGTATGAAATTTCACCATAACTACCTCTTAAAATCTTTCTAACTCTTTCAGCAAATAAAGAGGGAAGGCCATCTATGAACTTAGCTTTCCAATGTTCAAGCTTATTTTCTGTTAGTTCCATCACTCTACTTATAAAAGTATCTTTATACCATCTAAACTCACCTAAGGTCTTACATCTAAGGCCATTAAGGAGAGTACGGACAGTCTCATTCTGGTTGGTAAATCTACCGTTGAAGTGTTCTAATATAGTAAGAATAAGAGTATAAACAACATCTTCTCTATTTGCCACTAGGGTCATTCCTAAGTTATCAACTCCTTCTTCAGTGGCTTGAGCATTAATAACTATTGCTCTTTCTTCGATAGTCAAATAATTGTCCCACCAACCACGAAGTTGGCCAGTAAAACCTGCAGCAATCATTCTGCAAATATTTCTATCTGTATTTTTCACACTTTTACAGATAGTTGCATACATAAGCATTCTATGTACAAGAATAGTCAATTGTCTATCAGTTAATCCATCAAGATTCCATTCGTAAATTTCGGGACCACTGTAAGATGTATTAGTCTGATTCCAATCACGTTCCTCTATTAAAACATCTTGAGGAGTTGGACGGTTGTAATAATAAGTTTGCATTCTGGGTTTATCAGCGTATCCGCTATCTGCAAACTTACTATTCTTTTTGGGGTAACTTCTGAGTTTATTAAACTCTGACAAAACATCCTTTTTATAGTCAAAAGTAGTATCTAATTTATCAGCAAAATCTTTTGATAAATCAATGGGTTTGATATTCAAACCGGATAACTTTTTATCAAGAAGTTCTTCTAAATCATTTAAAGATTTAAATTTAAAATCCTGAATCTCAGGAGGTCTTTGAATATGAGTAAAAACAATTTGAGGTTCTGATTTGCTTCCTGAAGTAGAGGCAATATCAGTTATTTTCTTGCTAGTACTCATTTCTTTTATCAAAACTGTTAAATCATCAAGTTTTTTATCAAGAAAACTAATCTGTTCTCCCAAAACTTTAATATATAAGCTCAAATAATTATTTTGAGAAATTAATTTATTAATTTATGCGATGCTAACTGCAGCAATATCTTCATCAATAAATTTTTGAAATGCAGTAAAAGTAATACCTGTATTATTAGGTAAAACAAAAGGTGCTTGAGGAGGGTAAATGACTTTAGTAATATTTCCACTCCCGTCTTTATAAGATCTTTCTAAAACTTTTATAAAATGTGATAAATATGTGGTTATAAATCAAGGAACAAAACACATAATTTGATTATGTAAAGCACAAGTTTCATAAAATTCTTGAGAAATATTGTTTAAATCTTCTTTACTATAAGTATCAAAAAATCAAGTTTTAAACCGGTTTCATTTTTCACTGAAAAATTCTTTTTGAATATAACCTCCAACTTGTGACCCTGGACTAAAATCAATTTGGTGTGAAATCATTTAAATATCATTTAGGTCAAAATCCATCTCGGACGCAGAAGGAATATCCTTATCAGAAATATTATCACTATCCTGAACAATATTTGTCTTGGGGTTAATTTTAACCCTTTCAACAGGTTTATCACCTACTTTAGTAGAAATTGTGTGTAGAGATGCAGCACGATTTCTAGCTGGTCCATAGACTGGTTCAACAGGAGAAATGTGTTGAATATCAGGTAACAGTCTACGACTAGTAAAGGAATGTCTGTTATAACTAGAACTAATAGTAGGCAACAGTCTATTATTAGAAAATGACTGTCTACTATAAGTGGAACTATTATCATCAAACTGAATGCAAATCCTACCATCCGGATTTTGAGTAATATGAGAATACTCAGTATTACTGACAACATTAGTTATCTGATTGGGGGATATAACCGAATCCAAAGTCCATGTAGTTGGAAAATTAATTTCTTCCCACTTAATAGGTCTCATCGTGGTGACCTTAGACTTTGCAAAATTCGTTTCCACTAATATGGTATGATCAGATGTATCATATAATTTACATCTTGGGTTTAACGTAGATAGCAATTTAAAATAAATCCTATACGATAAACATATAAGTTCAGAACCAGGCGCATAATTATAACCATGCGTTTTCACATTTAATGTTAATGCATCAAGTATATTAACATCAGATAGAGATAATTGCAGATTGGGTTGAGTATTAAAATATACTGGGCCGTAGGCAACAGTAGATTCAATAGAACCCATCAGAGACTGTCTAAAATTTAAATTTCTGGCATCTCTGAGAGCAGCCAAAAATATCTCTGGTAACCCTTTAAGGGTTAATGGCTTAAAAGCAATTTGAACCATACCAATATGCAGATAATTATATTAGTTTCTATAAACATCTACATCATGCTTGTTTAACAAACGAATAGTCTGTTCAGACGAATTTAAAGCTAAAGATTGCTCAGTTGTTTTAACAAGTTATTTAGAAGAGAGTTTAACAAACCATCCATAATCATAGATTGTTCTAATAGGGATTTTAGGAATAGTGCATTTGTTTAACAAATCAAGGTTTTGAGGTATATCTACCTCTGTTTTGAGGTATATCTACCTCTTCCAACCTAGTATTTTTCATGCTAGTTTCTCATAAATCCATATTTCAGAAACATATCTATGTCGAATATTTCATATCTATCTCATATATACCATGATATGGCTTTATCTCATAATAAAGCCAGTATGGCCTGCTGCGCCGTGCAGCCCAATCCCAATCAACTCGGCTCTACGACACATCTCAGTCATCAACCTCTCATGTCTCGAGGGCTCACAATCTCATACCACTCAGCCCAACAACTCCACATATGAAAAAAGCAATAATAACATGTGACGTAGCGATGAACGATGAACAAAGACTGAGATATGATATGCAAATGAAGAACATGACAGAGTGTATAATTACATTTAAATCATGTCACCACCCAAAACTCAACATGTCGTGATGGAGCCAATCACAGTACTAGGCAACCCGAAAACCACAAATAACCACGCATTTTTAAATTGAAAACAAGATAAAATAGGTTTAACAATAATAACTCTCATAAATAGTCGATAAGAAATACTGCGACTCACATACAACATTCTCAAAATCCGGATGTCACTGAGTACATGAGCATCGAAATGACAATACAGTCTAGACTTCAAATACAACTGTCTGGAAAGATAGAAAAGTGCTAAATAAAGGAAAAGAAGGAGAGTCGAGGTCTGCGGATACCAAAGAAGCTACCTCAAAAGTCTCCAAGCAGATGAAGCTCCAAACCTAGCAATTGCGGTGCCCAGAAGTACCTGGATCTGCATACGAAGTGCATAGTGTAGTATGAGTACAACTGACCCAATGTACTCAATAAGTAACAAGACTAACCTTGGGTTGAGAGCAGTGACGAGCTCAGATAGGTACAGTCCAACTCCAGATAATAACAGCAAATGCGCAGAGAAAGATCCAATAATCAATTTGTAGACAGTACAGAAATGTAGACATGCTTTCTAGTTTTTAACAGTTTGAGTGTCACGCCCCTACCTCGGGGAGCAAGCCTGTAGATACTTTCTATCCAACTCACCCATGGCCAAGAGAATACATGATTTCATTAATTAAACAATAGGAAGTTCATATATACAATACTAAATCGTCTCATTGGTTACATCATTTTAAAGTTCAAAAATACACACATTCTTATTATTCAAGTAAAACAAGAGATCAAAACACAACATAAACTGTTTGACTTTTCTAGCACCCATGTACAACCCACATAGTGTCTACGGAGCCTCTAAAATATACAAAAGGGTGTTATGATAGTGCCGGCAACAAGGCCGCGGCTATACCTCGAGACGTGATAATAATATGAACAAAAGATACAATACGTGACCCAGGGATGAAGTGGGGCTCACCAAGTCTGCTGGGAAGAGGATGTACCACTATCGCCGATCAACACTGCATGCTATAGAACCACCTGCATCCATTTAAAGATGCAACGTCCCCGGCAAAAGGGACGTTAGTACTGTCGAATAGTACTAGTATGTAAAACTAAGCACTATCTCAATAGAATGAATAATGATACAAGGGGGAATAATCAAGAATTCAATAAGAGCTTCAAATAACACTACTAGAAATTAGGCTTATGGCAACCCTTTCAAAACCGTAGCTATAGATACTGTAACCGTCCCTGTAGGGATAATGGGACGGTTTGGGACGCGTTCCAAGATTCAACGTTACAATAGGTCAACTGAAACGGTTAATTGTAATGGTTTCAAAACCGTCTCTGTATATGGCTATTGTAACGGTTATAAAACTGTTACCATTGATCAATCTATGGGAACGATTTTCTGTTATGTTGGGACGGTTATAAACCGTTGTGTTATAATTATACCAACAATTTTTTTAAGTCTATTGTGACGGTTTTCATGATATATATCAACGATTATGTTATGTATTGCAACAATTATAGGTATTGCAACATATTGCAACGATTAACAGAGGGCTACTATTATTGTTTGCTAGATCTATTAGAACGGTTATATTTTCTATTGCAACGATCCACTATTGTAATTTCTAATATTGATGGAAGCAAAATGAGGAATATTTTCCAATGCAATGAAAGTTTATACACCATAACTTATACAAGCCACAAAATAAGATTAAAATATCCAACTCGCATTATCCATATACAAAAACAAAATATGAATACATTGTTTGGTCAACAACTCAAAAGTCAAAGTAGATGAGTTTCAATTTGTATACAAAAAGTTCTAAACTAAAATATCCTTGAACATGATGATAGAAAGTCTAACAACTATCAACAACACTAAGTAAGGTCTTCATCACTGCTTTCAACCGCAACTGTTGCACCTACAAAATTCAATCAAAAATATTTTAAAAAAAAAATTTAAGATAATTGAATGACCAATCTGATAACTCAAAAATTTTCTAACTCTCTAAAATTTTAAAATTTTCGGCAGAGTTTCTTTTGTGGATACGACTATCCCAAAAATTTTAACTTGCTCAAAATAACATTATGCTATACACAACAATAATTTTCAACTCTCCCGTCTGTTACAATGATGTTTAACTTCTTTAACAACATACAACAAACCAGAATCAGCAACAGACAAACCATATTAAACAACTCTCCAGTCTGGTATTTTTTAAGCAACAATCGGCCATAACATCTTCGAACACTATTACATCACAGAACAACATCACAACTAAATTATTCAATCTTCTCAAGTAACAGTCACTCCAATCGCAACCTCATTTAAATAATTAAGTGCAGCACATGAAGTACCAACCTAAGACAGTAGATCTCACAAAAATTATTGAATAGTCAATGAGCTAATACCTAGAATGAGTTGGCCTTCTTTGTTGCTTCCAGTAGATGGATGACGGATTGGTTGCAAAGTTGTTTGTTGTGCAGATGAAGCTTCTCCCGATGAATTATCACCCAATGCCGCTAGAATAATGTTAGCATCAATATCAATTCTTGAACGCTGAAGTCGTGCAAGGACATCTGCAATAACTTCTTGACGGATAGTTCCCTTTTGTTCCTCAATTTTTTCCTCCATTCTTTTGTATCTTCTCCTTCGATTTTTGTATAGAATTTGAAGTATTTGAAGATGGTTCATAACATCCTACTTTCCCTCTCAAAGAAGTTCTTGCAACCCCCATCCATTGTTATGTAATTTCTATTTTTCTAGTTTCTTTCAACATTCATCTAGCTTTGTTATTGGCTTTGTTCTTGAGGATGTTACAGCTTGTAGCTATCCTGATAGACCATCTTTTGTTGTTAGAGGAATATTTTGGTTTGTCATTTTCAGAGTGTGGTAATCAGAATTATATGTTTAATAGACATTACTGGAGTTCTTTTTGCCTGACTAGTCCCCTAAGTATCTCACTCAAAGAAATTTTATCCTTAAAATATCATCAATCAAGGAAATTAATGTTCAAGATGATTTTATTCCCTAGCTGATAGTGTTATTTCTTGGTCGTAATCTAATGGAGACAATATCATGAGGGCACACTGCGAGTATTTCAAAGCAGTTATGATATTGTCATGATAGAGTATATGCTTTAATGTTTCTGTCAGCCAAATATTGTTGGTTAATGAAGAGAGCACATTTCTAATATTGACATCAATGGGCAGACGACTTCGACAACAGTAATCATGTCCTAGCTTCTCTGTTTCTATCTATGACATTCGAAATGGAATCGCCTTAATTGATCTTATTAGATGCTGCTAAACTCTTCGTCTCTTTGTTTACTAGGAGCAATAAAGCCCGTGCGCACATTGCAATTAAAAGTACTATTTAAAATAAAATAAAATTCTAATATTATACTATTTTAACTAGTGCTTTCATAGAACATATCGTGTAAAAAATATTAACTTTTAATCAATGTTCTCAAACATCAAGGGAAACTTCGCAAAATATTTAACTGCTTAGGTGTGCTTTGTCTATATTTGCTAATGAATAAATACTATTTAAAACATCCTTTATGTGTCAACTTTCTCTAGATTGAACACTACATATCATTTGACGATTCAATAATTTTAGCTAAATTTTTAGATAGAGTTATTATATTTAAATTTCGAGTATGATATTAAAGATAGATATAAATAATAGCACCCAAAGGTGTGGCCTAGTGGTCAATGAAGTGGGTGAGAACCATGAGGTCTGAGGTTCAAATTCCAACGGATGCAAACACTAAGTGATTTCTTCCCATCTATCCAAGCCTTGGTGGATAGAGTTACCTGGTACATGTTGCTGGTGGGAGGTTGCAGGTATCCCGTGGAATTAGTCGAGGTGCACGCAAGCTTGCCCGAACACCACGGTTATAAAAAAAAGATAGTTATAAATAATGAGTGAGTGTAAGATATATTTCGAGGAGATATTATTTTTATATTAAAATTAATAACTTACATTAATAACTTATATTTTGAGTACGATCAAAGTTGAAAGAAATCAATAATGACCCAATTCATCATTTTATTGCTAGGTAGTGAAACCATTTGGACATGATCATTCTAAAAAATCATTTGTGTAGCTCAGTTGCTTTAATATCACAACTCTATCAAAAGCTTTGACAAATAACACTGATTAGGAACTAATAGATGACTATATTTTTAAGTTTAGTAGTAAACATGTTGAATAAATAATTAAGCTCGAGTATACAAAAGTTGATACGATAAAGTATAGAAGAATACTAAATTAAGAATGAATCATCTTTTTCCCTTTTTATTAATTTTGCTCGATGTTATAATTAAGAACTAATGAGTGAAACAATAGTAAAGTATTAATAAGTCTTTCAATGGTTACCACCAGGTTCTAGACATTGTTTTTCATTTCAAACAAAGTTTAAGGATCTTTCTATTCTTGTTTCTGTTTAAGCTTAGCTTCAAAAATACGGAGCAAATGTTTGGTTTCACGTGGAGTAAAATCTCTACATACAACACAATTGAGGCTGACAATTTGGGCCTTAAAAATGCCTCAAATGTTTTCTTTATTTACTAAAATGTACGATGGCAATTGAAGTAATAAAATATAAAAGCAGGGACCAAGATATTTTCTATAAGGCAGACAGTCAGGAAATACAGCACAAATGGGATTGGGGCTGACAATATGGGCCCTGAGAATGACTAAGAAGTTTCAAATATTTACAAAACTTTGTGATGGCAACTGGGGTAATAATATACAAAAGGAGTGGCAAATATATTTTAGGTAAAGCAGGCATGTCGACGAAGACCACCCTGCTTCACCTAGTGCACTCGCACTTCTAATATAGTAGAAAAATAAAGAAAGAAACCTATTGTGATACTTTTCTCATTCTAGGTCATTTTTGTCCCAGCATTCTGCCTACATGCTATTATTTGCTGAAGTTTTCTGCAGAGTTTTTTGGTCCAAACTAGTGGTTTTCTTGCTTCAATCATGAGTATGGAGCAACTGCAATAATATCTCCACAATAGTACTCAATGACTAGAAATTTGACACTTCTGATGAAGCCAAGACATCTTCAATTTTGGCATTCTACAATATTTCCAAGTTATATCTGCTTTTAATCGTTTCTGCTTATAGCTTAATCGTCTTTTGATGTTGTACACCTTGTCCAATTATGATTGTATTTTGTTTAGTAGTTATAGGAAATTTCAGATTGCAAGGTCTTTGGCTAGTCTTTAAAAATAGCAACAGCGGCGAGCAGAGTGTATATGCAGTAGCAACAAAGTGAAAAACGAAAAGAAAAAAAACAGCAGCAGTGAAGCAGAGAAAGAAGGGAAAGACAACAGCAATGGCCAAGAAGAAGGAGAAAACATCTCCAGAAAGAAGAAAAAGAAGAAGAATTTTAAGAAGAAGTTCAAGAAGACGAAGAAGAACAAGTAAAAAGTCACATACCTGGAGTTTCTCAGAGTTCCAATACCTAAGGAGTTCCTTAAACTGAGAAGCTGGAACATCTTCAAGAATATGTTGCATTCGAGTTTCATTTCTGAAATACATAACAAGCTCAAAGCACAAGGTATATGATTTCTTTAGAATCACTATACCAGATCACTTTATTATAGTTAATTGTAGTACAGAAGGAACCATTCTGTCAAATTCCTTTATTGTATGTCTTATCACCAAACTTCTCTTTTCCCACAATTACTATATATCATACAATATATACTATATAATAATAATGTTGTGAAGATGATGATGGATATGAGTGTAGGAAAAAGCATCAGCAAGAAGATGAAAAAGGTGAAAAACTATGAAGGTGATCAATATGACTATGAATAAACAACAGAAAATTCTTACTCTAAAGAAGAGATCTACGAAGCGATTTGAAATAACATAATATCTCTTAATAAGTGGTTAATTAATATCATACTAAATGGATATCTTTTAGGTTTGAATTAATTTCATAATTAGTCAGTTTCCTTAATTGTAGGGATTTTACCATATTTTGAAAAAAAGTTAACTCTGCTGGGAATTTGTTAATATAATAAAGACTCTGCTATGTTTTTGCTAGTTTCCTAGTTCTAGATCCTACTATTGGAAAAGTGAAAAGGTGAATTGAGTAGAAATTTAAACTAGAAAGAGAGCTCATTACCTTAAATTGGAAACAAGTGAGTCCTAATAAATGGATTCCTAAATGGGGACTAAGTATGTCAAATCGTATATGATATTTAACGGGGTATATACAAATAACTTTAAAACATGACACTAAGGAAGTCAGTTTTACTTTCATCACTCATGAACAGATCCTATTTTGTCGCTATGACCAATGCAAATTCACACAATATATTACTTGTATGAAAAAATAAACCTCTATCTGATATGGCCCAAGCAGAAGAATCCCATGAAAAAATTGCTCCGCTAAATCAGCTGTTCAGAATCACAAAAATATTTTATTACTCACGGAAAGTCATTTTTCAATAAAATGAAACAGCTAACCCGCAAACAAGCAACATGCAAGCAAGTTGGAAGATTGTTGTCATTATCTTCTGTTGCAGATGCTACACTTCAACTTCTATGAATTCCCCATTATTTAATCAAAGATGTGATGCATGAGTTACTACAGATGTTTAACAATCAATTATGTATACGCAAGACCAATTCACCAAATTTAAGGTTCTATGAATGTTCTAAAAAGTGCAATCATATAATGCTTCGTCCATGGAACAACAAGACAAGAAGGATTATTTGTAACATGGCAGTTAGTCAGTGTTGGACAACAAACCACTTTGGACACCCAAAGCGTCTGTCCAACTTTTAGTGTCAGCCCACATTGTCTAGCTCATTGCCTGTAGTAATTATCAGGAAAGTGAATGATTTTTCATTTTTCATTCAAATTGAAGCCCCCACATTGTGAGGAAAGTTTATAATCCTATTATGTGGGAAAGAAGCAACAAACAAAAATAAATATGCAACACTAATTCTCAGAAACACTTTATTGAAAGTTAGTATTAGTAAGTTAGTATTAGTTTCATTAGGCAGTTGACATTAAGTGCAGGAGCAATATGAACCAACAGAGATGATATTTTATTATACTTGTATTGTAATTGTTCATTACCGAGTAAGAGGCCGTTTGGATTAGCTGATATGAATTAGCTGATAAGCATTAGGTGCTGAAAAGCACTTTTAAGTGCTAAAACTGATTTAATAAATAAGCAGTTACGTGTTTGGATACAAGTGCTGAAATTGATAATAAGTTGTTGCTGTATTTGATAAAAAAAAGTGCTGATAAGCTCTTTTTCTGTTATAATGACTTAAATAACCTTAGAAGTGTTTATACTTATAAGGGCGTAATTTATTCAAAATTTTAGATTCCAAATCGATCCAAATACAAAATATTCTATTTGTCATTTTATTTTAAATACAACTATGCTTAGATAAGATAATTTTTATGATAAATATTATTTATTTTATGATAAACATATAATCATAAGTTATAATAATTAATAAATTGATAAAAGTTTCTCAATAAAAAATAAACCTAAATAGGACAAAATATTTGAAGAGAAACAAACATTGTCTTTATCACCACAACATTTAGAAAGCAACACACCAAAAATTTGATATGTCCTCATTTATTACATACAGTTCAAAGATTAATACACAATCACATAGATATAAATATGCAAAGGAATAAAGAATTTACTTATCTTAAATAGTCAATGGACATTGCAGACTTGAAGAGCGGGGGTTAGGTTGAAATAGTACTTGAAGTAGTGAGTATCGATGTAATAGTTTTGTTCTAAAAAAGAATATTTTAATGATAAAATAGTAAAAATTTTGGTCAAACTTAAAGTGCTTCTAAGCTAAAAATTTATAAGCTGGGGTGACCATCTTACGGCTTTTGGCTTATTTTTGACTTATAAGCACTTGGCTTATAAGCACTTTTAACTTTACCAAACGCGTAGATAAGCCGAAAAGTGCTTATAAGCTAGTTTGACCAGCTTAGCCAAACACCCTCTAAGTCTCTTTCTTCAAAGAGTACAAAGCATCATTGTGAAGAAAGAAAATGTAGAATAAGACCCATTATTGATAACAAAATCCATACTAGAAAACGATTTCAACATGAAATTGATCTATTCTCAACAGCCCTTTCATCTATCAAAACCCACCAACTAAACCCCCAATTTTACAAACTAGAAACCACAAAATTTATCATATAATACAAACAAAGGACAGAGTAAATTAATGGGTTTATCAAAAATCTCACCAGAGAAAGAAAACAGAAGAAGTAGCGAAACAATTTTCCAGCGAAACAATAGCGAACATCAAACAACCATAGAAAATATCGAACATGGGTAAAATACCGACAACCTACATCTGAGATTCCCTTATATTAGCCAAAATGGTTGTCCTTCGTCGGAATGGATCTTCCTTCGCCGGAGCAGGCCGCACAGTTCGTCGATAGCGATTTTTTCTAGGTTTAAGACTTGAGAGACGAAAGGCTTTAGATGAGACAATAGAGAGACGAAATGCTTCACTTTTCTAACTTACAAAATAAATTAAAGAGTTAGTATTAAAATTTTGTGGGCTCATCTATTTTTTTTTTTCTTTTTTTAATAAATATGTAAGAGGGAAAGTAGGGAGGAAAAAATAAACGGTCACAATATATATTTTATTTTACCACACAGTTCCCATAAATAACCCTATTATATCACTTTTATAAACTGTTTTCATAGTTTTATTTATGGTGATGGTTACTATCCTATTGGAACGGTTTTGCTTCAGAAGTGTTCCAAAAGCCTTTTCACTCTATTGGGACGATTAAAACCGTTCCAAAACATAATCTGTTGCAACAGTTCTCTAACCGTTGCAAAATAACCGTTCCAATAGAATTAGTGTAATACTAAAACATCAAGTTAAGAATCACATAAATTTTCGAGTCAATTTCCATGTTATTAGGTTGGGTGATCTTTAATGCCGATATACCATAATTAAAAATACTTCTGTATTCTTACACGGAGTCCGATCACGACCCGACCGGCTAGGTCGTCTCATTTGAGACATAAACCATAACCACAAAGTCAATTATCATTCCCAGCACAGTCACCACCATGTATGCGATATGGCGTCCGATCACGGCCCGATCGGCTAGGCCATCTCACCCAAGACATCACCTTTTTCAGTCAATCATCTCACATCATACTTCTTTCATATCCTTTCAATTTATTGGCACTAGTGGCCATAATTATAAAGTCATTCTTGGCACTTGGCCGTATTTCATAATTTTAGTCCCCTTTTCCCACATTCAAATATCATTATCATTATCAACAACAATAAGGCTTTCCATTCAAGATATTAAATTCACATACGAGCAATTTGGGAATCTTAGGCACATAGAGGCTTTTCATACAAGTTGGCATAACAACCTTTATTTCGATCTTGACTTGAAGTCTTAACATTTCTAGCACATATTCTACATTTTGAACTCGGGTTTAAAAACCCCAAAAATGAAGCCCCGAGACAAGATCTGCGGTCGCAGAATGGATATGCGGTCCGCATATCGGCCGCACAATTTGGTGCCAAAAAATGGAAAACTTTGTCTGGGTCTGCGGTCGTTATGCGGCCCGCAAACATGTTCTGCGGTTGCATAATGCGCCACAGAACCTCCCTCCGCAAAAATCTCAAAGCTGGATATACGATCAGAGTGCGGCCCGCGAAATGGTCCAGAAAACTATGTCACTCTGCGGCCATTCTGCGGCCCGCAGAGTGATTATACAACCGCATAATGGGCCGCAGAAGTGATTAACCTCTACGCCTACCCCGGCATCACGAAATCCCGGTTTTTAGAAAAAAATTCATGGGGCCTTACATTGAGCATAACACGGATAAAATATGCCAAGTATGACTAATATGACGTATGTCACATCTCGATGTCTATATGTCAAGTATGCATGTCAACTGTAATGCAACACAGAGATAAAGTCATAAACTCATACTCTCGGAATATTCATCCTCACTCAGCATGCTCAATCACTCGGCAGTCCCAATCACTCAGCACTCTCAATCAGTCAACACTCTCAATCACTCAGCACCCTCAATCGCTCGGCACTCGCACTCATAGGTACTTGTGTTCACTACTGATATGTCGGACTCCGGAGGGGTGGATCCTGCCCAAGCGCTAATATAAGACAATTATGCCATGCTGCGGCGTGTAGCCCGATCCCATAAATATAACTCACAATCAGGCCCTCGGCGTCACTCAGTCATCAATCTCTCTAGTCTCTCGGGCTCACAAAACTCATGCCAATCAACCCAAAACAGTGATACATGATGTAACAATAATGATTACAGAGACTGAGATATGATATGCTAATAATGAATGCGACTGAGTACATAACTGTAATTTAAGCAAATAACTCAACAACAAAAATGACCTTTGTGGGTCCCAATAGTACCAGCATATAGCCTAAATATGATTTTTAACATGATTCACAGCCCAATTTTTCTAACACATGGAGAATACATGAATAATAAAAAGATTAGACAACTACACAGTTCCACAGAATTAACCGAGTCACAATTACTAAGGTGCACGCCCACACGCCCGTGACCTAGCATGTTTGTCAGCTCAACACCAATCACATAACACGTAGTTTAGGGATTCATACCTCAGTATCAAGTTTAGAAGTGTTATTTACCTCAAACTGTACAAATCACTACTCTAACACACCCTTGCCTTGCGAATCGGCCTCCGAACGACTCGAATCTAGCTATAAACAACTTAATACAATCAACACAAGCTATAGGAATCAATTCCATATGATAAAGCTAAGTTCTTTAACAAAAGTTAAAAAGTCAACCCCGGGCTCATGCTCGGAATTTGACAAAATTAACAAAATCCGAACACTCATTCAATAACGAGTCAAACCATACCAAAATTACACAATTCCGATCTCAACTCAACCTCCAAATCCTCAAATTATGGTCTATGAAGTTTCACCAAGTTTCCCCAATTTTTCCAACCCAAAACACTAATTAAATGTTAAAAATAATGACAGATTCATGTATAACAACCAAAACCGAGTTAGAATCACTTACCCCAATCAACTCCTTTAACATCCCTTCAAGAATCGCCCAAATCCAAGGTATCTAGCTCAAAATATGAGAAATGGGTTCAAACCCTCGATTTTGATATTTAACACTACTGCCCAGTGACTTCTCTCCGCGATCGCGGAAAGTCTCTCTCGATCGCGAAGAACAAAATATGCTACCCTCAAAATACTCTTCGTGAACGTGAACAAACCATCGCAAATGCGGTGATTAATTCCTCCAAAGGTACGCGATCACAGACACACTCAAGCAATCGCGTAGAGCAACGTGCCTGACTTCCCATGCCTCCTCTTCCTTCATCGTGAATGTTGCACCCATCACGTGTTCGTGTAGCACTAACTCTCCAAGCTTCGCGATCGCAGACCTATTCTCGCGAACGTGTAGAATAATTTCACCAGTCGCCCAAACAACACTTCGCGATTGCGGACTTCCACTTGCAATCGCATATAAGGAAACTAGCAACAGACATAACAACAGTCCAACAAGTCCAAAAGTGAGCCGAACATGATCCAAATCACAAACGAGGCCCCCGGGGCCCTATCCAAACATACCAACATATCCTAAAATATTATACGAACTCGCTCGATGCCTCAAATCACATAAAACAATACTAAAACCACGAATCGCATATCGATTCAAGCCTAATGAATTTATGAACTTCTAACTTCCAAAACTAATGCCGAAACATACCAAACCAACTCCGATTAACCTCAAAATTTTCACACAAGTCATAAATGACACAACAGACCTATTCTAACTTTCGGAACCAATATCTGAGCCAGGTAACCACAAAGTCAACTCTCGGTCAAACTTCTCAACTCTCCAAACTTCAGCTTTTCCAACTTTCGCCAATTCAAGTTAAAATCACCTACAGACCTCCAAATCAATATCCGGACACACTCCTAAGTCCAAAATCACCATATGGAGCTATCAGAAATATCAAAACTCTATTCCGAAGTCATTTACATATAAGTCAACATCCGGTTAACTCTTTCAACTTAGGCTTCCAACCATGGGACTATGTATCCCAATCCATTATGAAACATCCCCGGAACCAAACCAACCACCCCGGCAAGTCACATATCAACAATTGAGCATAGCATAAGAAATAAATGGGGGAACAGGACTACCATACTCAAAATGACCGATCGGGTAGTTACATTCTCCCCCTCTTAAACAAACGTTTGTGCTCGAACGGGTCTAGAGTCATACCTTGGGTCTCAAATAGGAATGAATATCTGCTCCGCATCTCCCGCTCAGTCTCCCAAGTGGCCTCCTTGACTGGCTGACCTCTCCATTGCACCTTCACGGAAGCTATATTCTTGACCTCAACTTTCAAACCTGTCGATCCAAAATGGCCACCGGCTCAACATCATAAGTCAAATCCCCATCTAACTAAATCGTGTTGAAGTCCAAAACATGAGTCAAATTACCGAAATACTTCTGGAGTATGGAAACATGAAATACTGGATGAACACTCGATAGACTAGGTGGTAATGCAAGGTTAGACGAACAAGAACCCTTACCCAAATCTCACCGGTTAGTAGACTAATAGGATAATAATTTAATAACTGAATAGGTACCCTAGTATACCTTTAAATATTAGGTGGCGACACTCTTTCATCAACAACGGGAAAACCACTAGTTGAATCTTGTTTTTGACTTGTGTAAAATAGTGTGCAACAACATGACGACTCTGATGTGGATTAACACTTAGGTTCTGACCTTAGCAGACTTAGACTAGATCTAGAATTTAAGAACATTTGTTTATATACTGCTTTAACTATACTTAATTTGCAAATATATGCTTACCTGCCTACTTGTTCATTATGTACTTATCTGCCTACTTTGATATATTACTGTTATCACACTATCTATTACCGCTTTATATACATTGTCATCATATTCTTTCCTATTGTATCCTGGCCATACACTATCAAACACAATGGCATATGAGGGTTGTCTTTTACACCCCTCCGAACCTTCGTTCAAAATTCTTTAGTCTCAAAGAACGGCTTTGTCAGGTCAACTGATATAACGTCTCGTAGTAATCAGTCCAACTCCAAGAATTAGGAAACACTCAGCTCTAATAAACATAGGTCATACTCCATAAACCTTAGGTGAGTCGGTCCTTTACATCGACACACAATTAGGAAAGCCACCTTAATGTTAACGGATCATGCACCCATCGACATGTCTTTTGTGGAACGACGAACCAACCCTGATGAGACGCAAAAGATCCGGAGCAAACACTTACTGAACCTCTTTCTTCACCTCTTCATAATGGAAATCAACCACAACATCCCCGAAATCAATATGGTCATGGGAGCACCACACAAGCTGAGAAAATGGTGGAAAAATATTTGTCGAGAACATGGAGATAAGATTAGAATGCAATTGGGAGCATTAACTGCTTTACTAAACATCCGGGCCGACAAAGTTCTTACTAGACTACTGATAGAATTCTGGGATCCAGCCAAAGTGGTTTTCAAATTCGTCGATTGTGAATTATTACAAATACTAGAGGAAGTCACCAGCTTCACAGAGTTGTCATTTACCAGGAGAAAGCCGATACTACCAGTTAGCATGCCCGGTGACAGGTTTCTCTACACCTTGGGTCTAGCAAGCAGTCAGAATCTGAGGAACATTGAAGACGGGTGGGTGAGCTTGGACCAATATTTTGACAAAGTTGGACACCGAGAGAGTTACAAGTGGCATATGGAGGAGTTTCAATGTGATCAAGCGACCTCGGAACGTCTTCGTCCTTTAACCTTCTCTTTTGCATTGCTAGGATTACTAGTTTTCCCACAGAGTAGAGGACAAATCAACATCAACTTGCTGCCCGTTGTCTTAGCAATATTTCGGGGTAATCTCCAAGTCACCTTGGTGCCTATGATATTGGCAGAAACACTCCGAGCACTGTCTATATGTTCCAGAGGGTATGACTTCTTCAAAGGCTACAACTTGTTCTCCAGATATGGGCCACATAACACTTCTTTCAAAGAGAGGCCTTTGTCGACTATTTTGTGGGAGTCAGCAATATGACCAAGAGTCACAACGAGAGCATGATGTAATGGATATCACCGCACAGGCAAGAGGAATGGAGAGAAATGCTGACAAATCTAAGCGGAGAATGGGTGAACTGGAAGCTTTCGTGGTTGAGCGGTAGGGCAATTCTAAAGATCCTCAGGAAATATTTCATAGAGTTGGTAGGACTTGAAGGCATTCGGCTATATGTACCTCTGCGAGTTCTCAGGCAGTTTGGTCTAATCCAGGATGTACCCCTCTGGTCTAGAACAACTCTCTATGAAGATGACTACAACAGGAAAATCCCGATCCCATGTGTGAGGAGACTTTAAGACGAGTGAAATGACTTAATCATGATGCCGATGGGTCATTCATGGTGTACTCCAGAATACTTTGTGTGGATCAATGAGGATAATGAGTTGGCTCGAACAAGCAGAGAAGGAGTGGGTGATCTAGAAGATGCAGCAGCAGCCTTGCAAATATATCATGAGATCTTGCCTCATTATCTCGTTACCACCGCCATGCATCGGCAAGTGGTTCCAGGTTCGATTGACCATATACTGCTACCTCCGGGGGATGATGATCGAGTGATCGAGTATATACAAATTGAATGGGAAACAGACCCGGAAGAGGATCCTAAAGAAGAGCCTAAATATAACAACGACGAGGAAGAAGAAGAATTTGAGGAAGACCCTAAGGAGGAACCCGAGGAACAAGACTTGGGATATCACTTCGGCGATGACTACTAGTGGTTGGTTTATTTCTCCCTCCCCCCCCCCAATGTTACACCCTTTATCTTGTACCCTTTTATTTCCATAAGGGAAAGTCTGTGAGCCCATGTAACCTTGTGGATATTGGAAAACAATGTTGTAATCATCGCTCCCACCTGTTGTAATCCAACCAAAAATTGCTCCAGATCTAAACGCGTCAAAACCTGATTATTCGTCAAACATTCGTGACATAGGCCCACCTTCGACAAAGAGAGGTCCCTCGCATACTAAGAATGCACTTATTTGAATACGTGAACTAATTGTTCTATGTGTTTATATTTATGCAACCCCTGAAAACTAACTTCTACTCTTTTTCTTCTTTATTTTCCACATTATATTATTGTTATTCCCCCAAAATAGAGGTTGGTTTGTGTTGATACAAAAAACTGGCTGAACCACCATACAACCTGAGATCAAAAGGGAAGATGTCTACTACTGATGACCCGGCCGAAAATGCTCTAGTGATAGCTAACAACCCGGGGCAATCGGGGGAAATGAATGATAGTCGAAATGATGAGCACGTCGCTAGAATGGCACAAGAAATGGAATCACTAAGAGAAGTACAACATATTTGGGAGCTGGCGCATTTGGCCATGACGACGCTTCCGCAACCACCCTGCTTCCCTTCACTAGACTTAATCCCTGATCACTTCCCTTCAACTACCCGACAAGCAAACAATACCCCAACCATAATCACTACAAAACCCATAACCCAGGTTGTACCACCAGTAACCCCCGCAAACCCACCAATTCCTCCTATACATACCCCTCATGTCCCAAACTATGTCTAGACATCGCAAAACCAACCAGTCACAACTAACTTAGTTCATACCCCTTGATGTCGTGCTATAATTCCATATATTGACGTTATTTACCCTACTTGCTTGTTGTTTGGATGCTAATTTGTGCGACAATTGCGCTTAATAGAGCTTATTTCACGTGTAGGAATGCTTGGACATGAATTGGAGAAAAGTTGCACGAAATGGTACCTTAGAGCTAGAAAATGGAGCAATAAAAGAAGAAATGCAAGGCAACGAAACAATAGTGCCATAGACAGTGCAAGGCATTGTCTAGGGCACTGTCATTGGCGCCCCAGACAGTGCCTTGCATAGAAACAACAGTGCCATAGATAGTGCAAGACATTGTCCAGGGCACTATCATTGGCACCCCAGGCTGTGCCTTACGCCGAAACAATGGCGCCATAGACAGTGTCTCGCGGCGATGATGCCATCCGAGCAAATTTTAATTCCTCATTAGTTTTGGACATGTAGAATTCGACCCCTACCCTATAGATACCCCTTAAAGTTAGTTTTTTGAGGGTTAGACATCATTAGAGAGGGAATCGACCCAAGGAGGCAAGAACACGCTAGGAGCAAGGATGAGAATTCTTCTACGCGTTTTCACTTCCTTCTTCCTATTTTCATTATTGGTTATGAATTCTAGTATTGTAGTTTTGCATACTATTATGAATAGCTAATTTGTTATCTAGGGTTTTGATGAAACCTTTTGTAGGATGAATTCTTGATACGTTTTGATATAATTGAGTCTTTGAATTTTTCTATTTGTTCAACTATGTGCTTATTTTAGTTAATTGAAGAGTTCTCAATTAACGGTGCCTATTTATTATGTATTGCTTGAAAAAGAGTACATATTTAGGTAGTTGTTGAACAACATCACTCCTAACGTATGTGAGAGATCAATACGGAGGGTTTAAAGGCGGGATTAGAAATAACGAAATCTTGGTGCGATCGTAGTGAGCGGTGAATTAGTGCTAGCTAGCGCAGTTTGAGATAATATGTCTAGTAAATTGTGGTAGTTGCTAGAGAGAGAATTACGACAGCCGAAGTACTCACGATCGGTAGAGAATACTTAGGCAAAATTATAGAAGACGTTGTGGGAAGGATTCCGATAATTGGGGAAATCTAAACCTCCTTAATCTTATTCCCAAAACCTTAGTATCTTTAGTTGTTAATTTACTATTTTAATTTGATAGTTAATTAGTAAGAAAACTGAATCTTGATATTTATAAATTAAGAGTTGTTTGAGCTTGTATTTTTAGTGATACTTAACAGTTACAGCAAAATCTTAGTTCTCTGTGGGATTCGACTTAGGACTTTTAGACCAGATTATATTTGCAGCGACCGCTTATCCTTTTTAGGACTAGAATTGGGCGTGATCACCCCTCCCCGTGACAACATCGCTTTTGCCAACAATCAGACCCAACATATATATGTGAATACACTCCTACATATGAGCAGCATGTTCCACCTGTATATGCCACCTCAGAACATACCTTCACAGCCCCCGTCACGAACAGAGTGTTGTACGAGATCAATCAATATGCTGAGATAGAGAGGGAGGAAAAGTACAATGAAGAAGAGTTAGTATCCGAGCAGTTGCAAATTTTGACAGAGCAGATGAAGAATCTTCAGGTTGCTCGAGGGAGCGAGAGACTAGATTATGAAGATTTGTGTATTCACCCTGATGTAGACATGCCCGTATGGTATAAGCCGCCGAAATTTGACATTCGATGGAACGGGTGATCCCCATATGCACTTGAGGGCATACTGCGGCAAGCTGGTCAGAGTAGGAAGAAATGAAAAGTTGAGGATGAAGTTATTTATAAGGAGCCTGACATGAGAGGTGCTCACTTGATACACCCGCCAGGACCTTAAAAATTGGAGAGAATGGCAAGACATGGCGGAGGACTTCATGAACTGTTTTCGGTTTAATACCGAGATCACTCCAGATAGGTTTGCTCTAGTGAATTTGCAGAAGAAACCATCAGAGTCATTTCAAGAGTATACCCGCCGCTGGAGGTCGGAGGCTGCCATGACCCAACCCCCGCTAGATGATAATGAGTTGACTAAGTACTTCATCCGGGCCCAAGAGGGAATTTACTTTGAAAAGATGATGGGCATGATGGGGCAAAAATTCCCCGAACTGGTTAAGATGGGAAACTTTTTGGAAGAAGGAATCAAATCAGGAAAGATACAATCAATGGATGCACTGCAAACGGCCAGCAAAGCAATTCAGTATGGTTCTATAAGAAATGGGAAGAAGAAGAAGGAAGAATTATCGGTAATTCTTCCCTACTACCAGTCCAGTCCACCCCACAGAAACAACTCTTACCCTATGAACACCCATCCCTTACACCAATCTACCTACGCTCCAGTATACAACACACAACCATACTATAACACCCAACCTTAATACAACCCACCTCGTGCCCATATAAATCCTAACATGCCACGAACATACGCTCCAGTTCAAACCACTACTTATCAAAATCAACCCTCCTATGCACCCTGACTGCGCCCAAACTTTGAAGAAAGAAACCCCTGAAACTATACCCCGTTTGCCGAACCCCTAACCCAATTATATGAAAGGTCGAGAAGAGCTGGTTTGATATATCAAATGGAAGGGAGAATTCCTGACCAACCTTCCAAATACTTTGATGCAACCAAATGGTGTACCTATCATTCAGGTGTAGCTGGGCATGATACTAAGGACTGCTTTAGGCTGAAGAATGAGATTGAGTAGTTGATCAAGAATAGAGCCATCCAATGTACCC
The DNA here is from genome assembly GCF_000715075.1 of Nicotiana tabacum. Classification (NCBI taxonomy): domain Eukaryota; kingdom Viridiplantae; phylum Streptophyta; class Magnoliopsida; order Solanales; family Solanaceae; genus Nicotiana; species Nicotiana tabacum. Next base: position 61,555,751 of record NC_134092.1, read on the forward strand.
CGACTCTGCCGAATGTGAATCATAACCCACTACCGAACCATAGGAATCAAGGTGCTAACACGATCACTTTGGATGGAGATTATGATCTGAAAGGGACCATCGTTATAATTGGGAATGCCGAGGCGACAAGAGTTCCACCCCAAAAAACTCCATTGATTATTGTATAGTTGATACCTTCGGTGATGGTCCAGAAATACCAATAACAGTCCACTGCCACTGTCAAGAATGAGGAGAGTCGAGAATACAAGACAGTTCCATGGATGTATCAGCAGAAATGAAAAGAAAAGATGACAGATTCCGCGACTGCCCATGGAATGATCAGGCCAGGAAGGTGTTACGCTCCGGCGGAGGTAAACCGAGGAAACCCAAGTAGAGAACATATTCAGAGGAGAAACATAACAGATGCTGAGGTTGCAAAATTTTGGAGGAAGATGCTAGTTAAGGAGTACTACGTGGAAGAACAGTTAAAGAAGCCCCCCTCACACATATCAATCATGGATCTGCTGATGAGTTCCGATAGTCATAAAGATTCTTTGATAAAGGTGTTAAGTGGAGTAAGTGTGCCGAGCAACACCACCATCGAGGCATTGTTAGAAACCATTGGAAAAATGGTTGAGGCAAACATGATTTCCTTTCAAAGAGATGAGCTTTCTACAGAAGGCGAAGATTATAACAGAGCCCTACACATCACAGTCAAGTGCGGGGATAAGGTGGTGTCTCGAGTGCTTGTTGACGGGAGATCTAGAGTAAACATTTGCCCATTCTCTACTCTACGAGAATTGGGTATCCATTTGAGAGAGGTGAAGGAAAGCCATGTAAGAGTGAGAGCTTTCGATGGGACACAAAAAGACATCATTAGAGAGATCTATTTAGCACTCCAAATTGGACCAGTTGAGTTCCCAATACTGTTTTATGTAATGGACATTTCGTTCTCATATAACTTGTTGCTAGGAAGGTCCTGGATACACATGGCAGGGGTAGTGTCGTCCACTCTCCATCAGTGTATGAAGTTCGAGTGGGGTTTCCAAGAGATTGTACTTCACGGTGAATGGAGTCGGTCAACTTATCTAGAACATGCAGTTCCATTCATAGAGGGATTTGATGGGGTCGCTTTTCACGCGGTCGAGATCATACAGACCATGAAAATAGGGAAGACTGAGCAGAATCTAAGTACGCAGTCTCCATATAGATCGAAGATGCAATGAGAGAAATGATGAAGTACGGGTACCAACCCAGGACTGGGCTAGGAGCCCGATCATACGGGATAATAGAGTCGATTGAGCCAAATTAACATTAGGGTACTACTGGTTTAGTGTATCAACCTACGGTTGGAAAGACTTAAACCGGTAACTTTATGAAGAAGGATTTTATGCCAGAGTGTGTTCCGGGTCCAGGTCAGAGCTCAACACCAAAGGATACATCATTGGCAGAATGGGAAGATTGTTCGTGACTATGATCGAGGAATGTCGCGACAAAGTTGATACCAAGACACCGACCATTCGGGATGCGGAACCAGGAGAAGCCTTGCAGAATTGGATCGCCAGCCCATCTCTAGTTCGCCGGGAGTCTTGTTAGTGTGGAATTGTAGTAATTTTGAGAAACGCACAGTCAACTGAGGCCTGAACTGTGCCTGTACTATTTTGTCAATTGCCTATTTGAACAGTCAGACATTCCTTTTGATGAAATAAAAAATTGCATTTTTATAAACATTGCAAATTTATTCATCGTTTTATTTATATTTAGTTTTTCTTTTCAGAAATCAAATTGATGAAAACCCGTGTTCCGCGATCATTACATGTAATGAAACCCTCGAGCAAAACGATCCAGGCTACGATTTCGTGATTTAGCTGGCAAGAAGTGTGCTGATTTTGTGAGTCGATCCACGATCACCCAAATTGAGTCAAACTTGTGCGGAGTGCGCGGTAATCTTACTACAAAATCCATATTAATCATTTCCCACTTCCACATTGGAATTTCTATGTTTTGTGCCAACCCACTAGGCCATTGATGTTCGGCCTTCACTTGCTGACAATTCGGACACCTTGCCACAAAGTCCGCCACATTCCTTTTCATATCATTCCACCAATAGACTTCCTTGAGATCTGATACATATTTGTAGAACCTGGATGCACGGAATACCTAGAAGCGTGAGCCTCGGTCATGATTCTTTTTTGGAGACCATTTATATTCGGAACACATAATCGCCCTTAGTACATCAGTGTACCATCATCCATGCCAAGCGCAAAAGCCATAGTCTTATGTTTATGAATCCCCTCGTTCAGCTGTACCAATAATGGATCGTTGTATTGCTTCTCTTTGACTTCCACAACAAGCGATGATTCATCCCTATTTTTCACAATTACCCTTCCTTCACTAGAGTCCGCAAGACGAACTCCCTAACTGGCTAGCTGATGAACCTCCCTGGCCAATGGCCTTTGATATGCCTCCAAGTGGGCCAAACTACCCATAGATTTTCGGCTAAGAGCATTTGCCGCAACATTGGCTTTCCCCGAGTGATACAAAATATTGATGTCGTAATCCTTGAGTAACTCAAGCCATCTTCTCTGCCTCAGATTTAGCTCCTTTTGCTTGAAAATATATTGAAGACTCTCGTGGTCCGTGAATACATCCACATGGACCCCATACAAATAATGTCGCCAAATCTTTAATGCAAAAACTACCGCCACAAGTTCTAAGTCATGAGTTGGATAGTTCTTTTCATGATTCTTGAGTTGACTAGAAGCATAAGCTATAACCTTTCCGTGTTGCATTATTACACACCCAAGCTTGATACTTGAAGCATCGAAATATACCACAAACCCTTCCGTACCCTCTAGCAGGGTCAACATCGGTGCCGTAGTCAATCTCGATTTGAACTCCTGGAAGCTCCTTTCACAAGCATCAAACCATTGGAACTTAACCGCTTTCTAAGTCAATTTAGTCAACGGTGAGGCAAGAGTAGAGAACCCCTCCACAACCTTCCTGTAATACCTTGCTAAGCCTAAGAAGCTGCGAATCTCGGTTAGTGTTGTAGGTCTAGGCCAATTCTTTACTGCTGAAATCTTTTGAGGATCACCCTTAATTCCTTCTCTAGAGATAACATGACCCAAAACGTGACAGATTCGAGCCAAAATTCACACTTTGAAAATTTCGCGTACAATTGGTGCTGATAAAGAGTCTGCAACACTACTCTGAGATAATCGACATGGCCCTCCCGACCTCGTGAATACACAAGAATATCGTCAATGAATATTATCACAAAGTAATCGAGAATAGGCTTGAAAACCCGATTCATAAGATCTATGAAAGCTGCCGGGGCATTATTTAGCCTAAAAGACATTACTAGAAATTCAAAGTGCCCATACCGTGTCCGAAAAGCTGTTTTTGGAATATCTTGCTCCCTGATCTTCAATTGGTGGTACCTGGACCGTAAATTAATTTTGGAGAAGTACCTAGCACCCTGTAACTAATCAAACAAATCATCTATTCTTGGTAACGGGTACTTATTTTTGATTGTGACTTTGTTGAGCTACTGGTAGTCAATACACATACGTAGTGATCCATCTTTATTCCTCACAAAGAGGACTGGTGTGCCCCATGGTGACACACTTGGTCGGATGAAACCCTTTTCTAACAAATCCTTCAATTGCTCCTTTAGTTCCTTCAATTCTGTTGGTGCCATTCTGTAGGGCGGAATAGATATAGGCTGCGTGCCTGGCATCACATCAATCCCAAAATCAATCTCCCTGTCTGGCAGAATCCCAGGGAGCTCATCAGGAAAGACCTCTGGAAATTCATTCACAACTGGCATAGACTCGAGTGTAGGCGCCTCAGTATTGGTGTTTGTAACCCGGACCAAATGATAGATACACCCTTGTTAATCATCTTCGTGGCCTTAAGGTAAGAAATAAACCTATCCTTCGGCACCACATTATCCCCTTCCACTAAACAACTGGCTCATTAGGAAATTTAAACCTCACGATTCTAGTTCGGTAGTCGAGCTTAGCAAAATATGAATAAATCCAATCCATCCCCATAATTACATCAAAATCGACCATACCCAATTCAATAAGATTGGCCATAGTGTCCCGACCACGTACTGTGACAACACAACCCCTATACATCCTTGCAGCCATAATAGACTCGCCAATCGGAGTTGGTACAGAGAACGGCTCATGAAGGTATTTCGGTTCTATCCCAAATTCCATAGCAACATAAGGGGTAACATAGGACAGGGTGGAACCGGGATCAATAAGAGCATATACATCATGAGATTGGACAGTCAATATACCTGTGACAATATCTGGAGAAGCCTCTACACTCTGGCGACCACTCATAGCATAGAAACGGCTGGGTCCTCCTGAACTCTACACACCACCCTAGCTGCATCATGCCCTACTGGTGCTGGACAGCCTTGAGCTGGAGGGGGTCCTGAAGATGTAGCAGCTGTAGAACTGGATGGTTGTGCTGTGCCCCTGCCCGCAACCTGGCGGGATGAATGACACTCCCTCTAAATATGACCCCTCGTTTTGCACCTGTAACATACCAGCATGTCCTGTAGCAGATCCCCATATGCATCCTCCCACACTTGGGGCATGGGGGCCTCTGCTGCTGCTAGAATCTCCTTCCTGATCGGCCCTGATGGTGGGACCCCCTGCTGCCTGATTGGGCCTGAAGTGACTCCCCTGCTGCTGATTGTGCCCCGCTGGCGGTGCACTGGCTGAAGACTGAGCATAAGACTAGGATGGCCCTGATGACCCTCCCCTAAAATCTTATCTTCCTCCACCAAATGAATCCCCAGGGTTGCCCACAGATCGGGCCCTACTCCTACCCTCTCACTCTATCCTGTTCTTTAACTTTCGGGCCTTTGTACCTTGAGAAAATGCCACCATCTTGCCATAGTTCATATCAGAATTTAAGGCAGCTGTGGCAGCCTCATTAATAACCAAAGGTCTAAGGCCCTTCACAAACTGATGCACTCTCGCCTCCATAGTGGGCATCATGTGAATAGCATATTTAGACAGACGCGCAAACTCCATGTGAAACTCCCACACACTCTCGCTCCTTTGTTTAAGATTCTCAAACTCTGTGGCACGGGCTTCCCTAGTCTCGGTAGGCAAGAAATGGTCTATAAAGGCATCAGCAAACTCACTCTACTTCACTGGAGAGCTCCTCTCCTCCCGAGAGTCCTCCCACAGCTCAAACCAAGAATATGCCACCCCTTTTAGGCGGTAGGCGACCAACTCCACTCTCTCCGTCTCAGTAGCGCGCATATCCTAGAGAGTCTTATGCATCTCATTAATGAAGTCCTATGGGTCCTCCTTGGGATTAGCACCCGTGAACACCGGAGGATCCAACTACAGAAACCTATTCACCCTAGAACTAGTGGAATCCCCTGGTTAGCTAGAAGATGTGGGTGCAACATTCGGCCTTTGGTCCTGAGAAGCCACTATCCGAGTCAACATTTGAATAGCTCCCCTAAGATCCCCATCAGAAATACCAGAACCGGAAGCTGGGGCTGGAGGTGGAACCGAAATATCAGGTGGAGGAACCATCCCACCCTCAGTAGGTGTAGGGACTGGTATGACCTGGTCAGGTGTAGTGGAATCAGGCAGTGAAGCAGTCGGGGGATTATCTTCACCCCTCGGGTGTTCACCCGCATCATCAAATAGAGGGTCAACTACCACTCCTGAAGTAGTATTAGCCTCTTGGCTAGTTCTTGCTCTCTTCTTAGGTGTCATGTATTGAAAGTTAAAGGAATGCACGAGTTAGAGGAGGAACAGTTTCACAGTCAGTTTCATCGCACGAACCAGAATATCAAAGAAGGGTATTATTCCTAAATGTCCAAGTAGCCTTCAACTTATAGATGTGGTCGACAACACACCGATAAGAAGGACTCTACTAGACACGGCTCCGAGACATCCTAGGACACTTTAAAATCTTAGGCTCTGATACCAAGTTTGTCAAGCCCCAAACTCGGGGAGCGCGACCGGCGCTCAACCGAGTGAACCCGGCCGAGCAAGCCTGTTAGATACTTTCTACCCAACTCACCCATGGTAAAAAAAAGATGAGATTTCATTAATTATACAGTAGAAATCTTATTAATGCAATACTAGATTGTTTCATTAGCTATTTCGCCTTTCAGTCCCAAAATACACATATTCTTATAGTCTGAGTGGAACAAGTGATCAAACACAACATAACTTGCTTAACATTCCCAACACCCATATACAAGCCACATAGTGTCTACGGATCCTCTAAAGATACAAAAGAGTGTAAAGAAGGTGCCGGCAACAAGGCGCTGGCTATACCTAAAAAAGTACAACAATATAAACAAAAGATATGTTACATGACCCCGGAATGAAATAGGGCTCACCGAGTCTGCTGAGAAGAGGATGCAACACCTATCTGTGATCAACACTTTCTGCTATTGAACCACCTGCATCCATTTAAAGATGCAACGCCCCCGGCAAAAGGGACGTTAGTATTGTTGAATAGTACTAGTATGAAAACTAAATACCATTTCAATAAAATGAATAGTACACACAAGGGGAATAGTCAAGAAGCAATATGAATTGTAAGTAACACTAAAACGTCAAGTGAAAGAGCACTTCGATTTTCAAGTCAATTGCCACGTTATTAGGTTGGATGGTTTTATGCCAATATTCCACAGTCCACAATACCACCGTATTTTTACACGGAGTCCGATCTCGGGCCGATCGGCTAAGCCATCTCATTTGAGACATCAACCATATTCACTATTTCATTCACAATACCACCGTGTTATTACACGGAGTCCGATCTCGACCCGATCGGCTAAGCCATCTCATTCGAGACATTAACCATTATAGTTCATATTTCTTTCCCATCTTTTTAGCACATTGACACAAGTGGATTTAAATTATAAAGTCGTTCTTGGCACTTGGCCTTATTTCATAATTCGAGTTCTTTTCCACAATCCAACATTATTATTATCATCAATAACAACACGATTTTTCATTTAAGACTCTTGATTTCACATGTGAGCAATTTAGAATTCAAAGCGCATAGAGGCCTTTCACACAATTTGGCATAACATTCTTTAATCGAATTTGACTTGAAGTCTAGGCGTATTAGCATATATTCTAAGTCTTGAACATTTCCTCAGATGACGAGATAACATGATTAAAGCACGTGAACACATATTACACATATTTGCAAAGCAAGCATATTCGGGATAAAAATTTCTAGGACGTTCAATTTGGGACTTATGTCGATTGCATGAATACCGTTGGATTCAATTCTAATAAGAGGGGTTCTAGCCAACATACCTCAATTGAGCCTCTTAAAACTCTAAGATGTCCCAAAATATTAGCAACTTCAATCTACTTTAGCAATATAAAAAAACTGAACCCAAAATTAGGAAAACGATCATAATTCTAGCTCACTTGAGCATTCTATCAAACACTATGTGTGTATTAAGGTTTCATGGCCCTTTCTTATGAAAGACTCCACTAACCCACACCCCATTCTTTTCTATCTTTAACTCACAACCCCCTCCCCCTACCACATAACTTAGGAACACATGCATTTAAGGTATGCACTCCCATCCCCATGAATTACCTTACTAATGGCCCATTCTAGTTACATTTTGAGATTAAGAGTTTGGGTGATAGAATCTTACCTCTTAGGAAGAAGACCTAGGTGCCTCTCTTGATAATCTTCAAGGTTTTAATTGAGAATTGAAGAAAAATTTGATGAAGATCACTTCCTCCCTCTTGGACACTCTCTCTCACTCTAAAAATATCAGAAAATTAGTTCAAAATGGTCCATGGTAGGTGTTTTAACAGAATAGGGGTCGGGTTTAAAAACCCCAAAAATGAAGCTCCAAAACAGGTTCTGCGGTCGCATATACGACCGCATAATGGTTATGCGGTCCGCAAAATGACCGTGAAATTGGGGTGCCAAAATTGGAGAGGCACTGACCAGGTTTGCGGTCACTATGCGGCCCGCAGACCTGTTCTGCGGTCGCATAATGCACCGCAGAACGGGTCTGCGGTCGCATAGTGCACCGCAAAACCTCCCTCCGAAAAATCCTAAAGTGGGATATGCGACAAGAGTGTGGCCCGTAAAATGGTTATGCGGTCTCATAATGGGCCGCAAAAATGACATTAAAAATGGCCTAAAAGACTGCTCCACTCTGCGGCCATTCTGCGATCCGCAGAGTGGTTCTACGGTCGCAGAACGGATCGCAAAAATGTCTACTTCTGCCCAACATTTTCCTTCAACTCCCCAACGCACTGTTGAATCCAAAAAGTCTGAACCGCGGCTTGCAAGCTCGGCCCGAAGAATTTCTACTATTACTAACCTCTACGCCTATTTCGGCATCACGAAAGTCCGAGTTTTTAGGAAAACTTTTACGGGGCCTTACAGATTCCCAATCAATTCATATAGTGAGAGAGTGGCAATGTTCTTTGACTCCTGGATGGCAGTGATCTTGCTTTCCCAAGTGATTGGCAAGACTCTATTAAGTATCTTTTTAACCCTCTCTTCTTCAGGATTAATCCTCCCAAGAGATTTTAGTTTATTTTTCAGTGTAGTGAACCTTGTGTATATCTCTTGAATGGTTTCCCCATCCTTCATAGCAAAGTTCTCAAACTGAGAGTACAATAGACTTCCTCTAGATCTCTTCACCTGAGTTGTTCCTTCATGGGCCACTTGCAGTGTGTCCCAAATTTGCTTAGCAGTGGAACAACCTTGGATTATGCTGTACTCATCTGGACCAAGACTACAAACAAGCCACTTCTTGTATTTAACATTCTTCTACAACTTCTTCAATTCATCAGTAGTGCAATCCGCTCTTGTCTTTGGTACATCAACTCCTTCAGTATTTTTCTTCAAGGTAGCTAGTGAACCATCAAAGACAATATCCCATAGCTCATATTCCTCTCCTTGAATGTGATCTCTCATTGTGTTCTTCTACCAAGAGTAGTACTGGCCATTAAAGAGTGGTGGCCTAGCAGTGGAGTGCCCTTCCCAGTTTTCAGGTGGTGCACTCATCTTGATCTTCTCCTAAGGTGTTAGCCTCTTCAAGGATAACCTGCTTTGATACCAATTGTTGTTTTATACTTCAGTACCACACAATAAAGGGAATGATTTGTGTGGTGTTTAATTTTTCGTGTGCACAGACTATAGAAGGACCTGGTTCTTCTATGTGTTCCTTATACTACTGTTGCGAAATAATAAATGCAGAAAGTAAAGAACACAAGTATTTTTACATGGAAAACACCATGGCTCAAAAGGTGAAAAAACACGACCGACTACCCAGTAGGATTTTTCCCAACACTTCACTAAATCACTAACCAAAAGACAACATTTACAAAACTCTTTGTAAACCTAAGGATTAACTGTAACCTTTTATGGAAACTAGCCTCTAGCTGTTGCGACAACTTCAAGTTAACTCTAACTTGAATAATACACTCAAAGTACCTAATACTATTGCTTCTAGATAAAGCTGAAAGGTACAACTCAAAAGTCCTACTACAATGAAACTAGAATAAAAGACAGACACTTGGAACTAGTTTTTCAATCTGGTTCATGTAACTTTAGATTTGCACATTTGAATCACACAGGAATTGCTTGCAAAATGCCTTGCTATCTTGCTCTCAACTCACATTTAACTTCAGCGTTTGTGCGTACCTGTAAAATGAGAATATCCTGCAATATATAAAGTTGGTAGAATAGGAAATAACTAGAGTTCTAATGCTATACTCTTCCTTGGTAGAAGAGTTCTAGTTATCTTCAACTACTAACTCCTCCCTTATCTAGGATAGAGTTCTCTTCGAGTAAGGAGTCCTTCTCCTTACCACTTATGCAACCTTTTCGTTCAGGAGATATCAGATATAACCACTTACGCTTATCTCCTTCATGTGCATGCCTCGTGCTCGAATCCGCCTGTGTCTGTGTTCACAGTATGTGGACCTGATTTATGCTTGAGTTCCTTTGTCAATCATCAAAACAAACTTCACTTAGGCCAACAGGATGCGATCAACGATTACTTCGACAAGCTTCCTCCTAAATATGAATACAAAATTTCTGAAATCAATCTTAAGGTATACCTAAAACCCATTTCTCCAATAGCCCTTACTTTCCTAGAGTTATACAAATAGTCATACTATTTCAAAGATCAAATATTCAAAACATAGCCACATTTTACAAAACTTGCAGATACAAGTACTATAGGTATACTTCAAAATTCTTTCAATCATGTAGATGTAAACATTTGAAAGGGCTTTTACAAATTAAACCTATATCCTCTTTTCAAAGTACATATACCATTTTCTTTCAAATGATAATCTTTAAACAAGACATAGAGTAAACCACAAACTTTTAAGCACTAACTAAGTATAATATAGACATTTAACTCTCAAAACATAGTCTAAATCCTATGGAGCTACCTCAGCTAGATTCTAGAGGGTGCCTAAGACCTTCCCCTTAGAAGAACAAGAACCCTTAACCAAATATCACTGGTTAGCAAACTAATAGGATAATAATTTAATAACTGAATAGGTACCCTAGTATACCTTTAAATATTAGGTAGCGACTCTCTTTCATCAACAATAGGGAAACCACTAGTTAAATCTTGTTTTGTAACAGAATGTACATTACAAGTGTAGTATAGGTGTCATAGTGTACCTTAAATACTAGGTAACAACTCTAAACTCTAATTAACCTAGTAGAGTACCATAAGTTTTATTTTATTTTAACTCATGTAAAATAGGGTGCAACAGTAAGCCACCTTACCAACCCTCTCCAAGACCTCAAATGGACGAATATACCGAGGGCTCAACTTGCCCTACTTCTCGAACCGCATCACACCCTTCATGGGCGATATTCTAAGTAGAACCCTCTCACCTACCATGATGCAACATCACGAGCCGTCCTATCAGCATAACTCTTTTTCCTGGACTGCACTATACGAAGTCGCTCCTGAATCAATTTTACCTTTACCAATGCATCACGAACTGAATCAGTGCCCAACAACCTAGCCTCCCCAGACTCAAACCAACCAACCGGAGAATGACATCACCTCCCATATAAGGCCTCATAAAGAGCCATTTGGATACTCGATTGGTAGCTATTGTTGTAGGCGAACTCTGCTAATGGTAGAAACTGATCCCACTAACCCCTAAAATCAATGTCATAGGCTCGCAACATGTCCTCTAGGATCTGAACAGTATGCTCGGACTGCCCGTCTGTCTAGGGATAAAATTCCCTCGGCTCAACCTGTGCGCCCAACTCATGCTGCACGGCCCTCCAAAATGCGAAATAAACTGAGTGTCTCGATCCGAGATAATAGACATGGGCACACCATGCGACAATCTCTCTAAGATAAATTCGAGCCAGCCGCTCTGAAGTGTAGCTCATGACTGGAATGATGTATGCAGACTTGGTAAGTATGCCCACAATGACCCACACAACATCAAATCTCCTCAAGGTCCGTGGCAATCCAACTACAATATCCATAGTGATACGCTTCCACTTTCATTCCAGTATATCTAACCTCTGAAGCAAACCATCCGGTCTCTGATACTCATACCTCACATGCTGACAGTTTAAATACCGTGAAACATTCTCAACAATATCCTACTTTATCCTTCTTCACCAGTAATGTTGTCTCAAATCACGATGCATTTTCGTGGCACATAGATGAATGGAATACCACGAACTATGGGCCTTCTCAAGAATCAGCTCCCGCAACCCATCAACACTAGGAACACAAATCCAACCTTGAAGCCGCAACACACCATCATCACCAATAGTCACCTCCTTGATATTGTCATGCAACACTGTGTCCCTTAGGACAAGCAAGTGGGGATCATCATGCTTACGCGCCTTGATGCGCTCAAACAAGGACGATTGCGATACAATACAAGCAAGGACTCTGCTGGGCTCCGAAATATCAAATCTCACAAATCTATTGACCAAAGCCTAAACATCCATGTCTAACGGACTCTCCCCAGCTAGAATAAAAGCAGGACTCCCTATGCTCTCCACCTTTCTTCTCAAGGCATCGGCAACCACATCGGCCATCCCCGGATGATAAATAATGGTGATATCGTAGTCTTTCAATAGCTCTAACCACATCCATTGCCTCAAGTTCAAATATTTTTTCTTGAGTAGATGTTGAAGACTCCGGTGATCCGTGTACAACTCACAAGACATTCCATAAAGATAATGCCTCAAAATCTTGAGCGCGTGTACGATAGCTGCCAAATCCAAATCATACACTGGATACTTCTTCTCATGGGGCTTCAACTCACGCGCAGTATACACAATCACTCTCCCACCCTACATCAACACACACTCAATGCCAACCCGTGAAGCATCATAATGGACTGTATATGAACCCGACCCCGAAGGTAAAACCAAAAATGGAGTTGTGGTCAAGGCAGTCTTGAGCTTCTAAAAGCTCTCCTCACACTCATCAGACAACCTGAATGGGGTAGCCTTCTTCGTCAATTTAGTCAATGGGGTTGGATAGATTAAAACCCCTCCACAAAATAGCGATAATACCCAGCCAACCTTAGGAAACTCCGGGTCTCTATAGCAGTAGAAGGTTTGGGACAACTCTAAAATGCCTCAATCTTTTTTGGATCCACCTTAATCCCCTCATTAGACACCACGTGACCCAAGAATTCCACTGAGCCTCACCAAAACTCGAACTTGGACATATATCTTCTTCTCCCTCAAAGTCTGGAGCATAATCCTTAAATGCTGCTTATGCTCCTCCCGGCTATGTGAACACACCAATATATCATCAATGAACATAATGACGAAGGAATTCAGATAAGGATGAAACACATTGTTCATCAAGTGCATGAAAGGTGCTAGGGCATTGGTCAGCCTAAAAGATATCACCAAGAAATCATAATGCCCATAACGAGTCCTGAAAGCTTTCTTAGGAATATCTGAAGCCCTGATCTTTAGTTGATGGTACCCCGATCTCAAGTCAATCTTCGAGAATACCCTAGCACTCGGAAGCTAATCAAATAAATCATCAATACGCGGTAGTGGATACTTGTTCGTGATGGTAACCTTGTTCAATTGCCTGTTGTCAATGCACTTTCTCATAGAACCATCTTTGTTCTTCACAAATAGTACCGGTGCACCCTAAGGTCACACTAGACCTGATGAAACCATCAAGCAATACCTGCAACTGTTCTTCAATTCCTTAAACTCTGCTGGTGCCATATGATATGGTGGAATATAGTTAATCTGAGTGCCCAACACCATATCAATACCATAATCAATATTTCTATCGGGTGGCATGTCCGGCAAGTCTGCAAGAAACACATCTAAGAACTCTCTTACTACTGGATTTCACTCAACAGTAGGAGTATCAGTGCTAAAATCCCTCATGAGGCCAAATACACTAAACACCCCTTCTCAACGATTCGTTGAGCCTTCAAAAATGAAATCTCTCAACTAGGAGTGTGAACAAGCGAACCTCTCTGCTCCAACCTAGTCAACCCCAGCATCACCAATGTCACAGTCTTAGTGTGACAATCAAGAATAACTTAGTACGGAGATAGCTAATCCATACCCAAAATCACCTCAAAATCAACCATATTGAGCATTAAAAGATCAACTCGAGTATCATAACCCCCAATGGTAACCATACAAGACCGGTGTACACGATCCACCATAAACGAATCACCCACCACTGTAGATACATCAACAGGAATATGAAGATCACGAGGCATATCCAAATAACGAGGAAAATATGATGACACATACGAATAAGTGTAGGCAAGGTCAAATAACACTAAAGCATCCATGTAGCACACTCAAACAATACATGTGATCACGATAATGGAAGCAACCGCCTCTGTCCTGATTGGAAAAGCATAGCAACGAGTCTGTCTATCATTTACTGACCTCTCTCTAGGGTGACCTCAAATAGACTAAGTCCCACCCCTAGCTGGCTGGGCGGGTAGTGTAGATACTCGCGCTGGAACCATAGGTTGTGTGATCTATTGTGGTGCATTACTCAGAAGCTTGGGGAAATACTTCTTCAGATGACTCAAGTCCCCACACGTGAAACAACCCCTCCTCTAACGAGGTTGATGGCCCTGCGACTGATCCTAATAAACCGAATAACAGCATGTGGAACCTTCAGCAGATGAAGCGCGATAAGAAATCTGTGCCGGTAGCGCACTGACTGATGACTGAACTGGGCGAGCACTTAATAAATCATGGCTAACTGACGAACCACGAGGAATATGATTAGCTGTCTGAGTGGGCCTAAAAGGAAGGCCTCTGTTATGATATGTTTGGCCTCCAAATGAGGCACCACTAAAACCACCCAAACCACATTGCCTCTTAGCCTTCCGCTCCTCTCGCTCAAGCCTACAAACATGCTCCAAGAGCCTGGCAATCTCAACAACATAATCAAACCTAGCATCTATCTCGGCCTCTCGGGCCATACCATATCGAAGACCATAGTTGAGGTCATCAATGAACTTTCTGATCCTCTCCCTCTCAGTACAGACCAAAAATACTACATGACATGTTAACTCTGTGAATCATATCTCGTACCGGGTCATAGCCAAGCCCTCCTAGCATAGATTCTCAAACTCCCTTCGCAACTCCTCTCGGCGAGTTTGTGGAACATACTTCTCTAAGAAGTGAATTGAAAACTGACGCCATGTAATTGGTATTGCGCCAGCTGACCTACTTGATTCATAGGTATTCCACCACCTGTAGGCTGGCCCCATCATTTAAAAAGTAGTAAAGTCAACTTCATTGGAGTCCACAAGACCCACTGTGCGAAGAATCCGATGGCACTGATCAAGAAAGCCTTGAGCATCCTCTAACTTTCCTCTACTGAACTAGAGAGGACAAAGCCTCTGGAACTACTCCAATCCCTTCTACTCCTCATAAGTCAAAGATGGCCCAACCAGGTCTGCACCATAACAACTAGCTATATCGGCACAACCCCCGGTGTTTGATAACCTTGAGCTAGCTGCTTCGGTGTATGGGTAGCAGGAGTCTGGGATCCTCCAACATCGTATGAGGTAGCTGGTTCAACTGGTATCATGCCTGCCTGAGCCAAGCTCGTAAATACACTCAAGATCTAGGTCAGAGCCTCTGGAAGACTAGGTATTGCAATAGGTACTGCCGGTGTCTAAGCTGGTCCCACCGACTCAACAATATCCAAAACCTACCCCTCCACTAGAGATACTAGTGGATCCACAGGTGCTTCTCTAGCTTTAGCGGGAGTCCCACCTTGGCCTCTACCTTGTCCTCGGCCTCTCGCGGCCCTGATTGGAGGCACCGGTGCTTGCTCGGCTGATCTGGCCGAACGTGTCCTCACCATCTATGAGAAAATAGAAGGGAAAGGGTCCAAACTTCGAAAATAACAAATTTGCACGAGCAGAATGAAAGAAAGCAAAATTTACCTAACTATTTGGTAGCTTCTCGGAGATAAGTACAGATGTCTCTGTATCGATCCGCAAGACTCTACTAAAATTTCTCATGGCCCGGAGAACCTATGAACCTAGGACTCTGATACCAACTTGTCATGACCCAAAAACCACCATCTGGTCGTGATGGTTCCTAACTCACTTTCTAGGCAAGCCAAGCATAAAAATGCGGTTCAAGATAACAAAATTAACGGAAATAGTACAATCTAAAGCCAAATGTCATAAATAAGCCGCATCAATGCATAAAATCCCCCCAAACTAGTAATACAAAGTCATGAGCTCTATAATAAAAGTAGAAGTCTGAAAATACAAAATGAAAGTACTGTCGGAATAATGATAACAACAACTGAAATGGAAAGAGACATCAAGGATTGTAGTCGGAATGCAGCTCTACCTCATCTCTTGGCAGCACACAGCAAATACAGACAACTCTCAACTGGGTCCAACACCTGGATCTGCACAATTAAGTGCAGAGTGTAGTATGAGTACAACCGACCCTATGTACTCAACAAGTATCATAGCTAATCCCGGTGAGGTAATAGCAGAATCAATTATCAATGAAACTCAATAACCTCCTCAGTTCATAAATTTCATAAGTACACAACAATAAAACCATATAATCATAAAACATAGATAAATCCAACTAGGTGCACAAGAGGTAATATGCCAAACCTTCTATCAATTAACAATGTAGCATACAAGGAAAATATGCATCTATTAAAACATCTCGATGCACAGGTAGACATAGAGAGATAAGATATGTAGCGTACTCTTACTAATCAAACCAAACAACATATAGATTATATATGCACAACAAGGCATGTATACATTCCACATCTAGCATATGGGAAGATATGAGAATAAAACATATATACACCCGAGGAAATTGCAAGTAGAGAAGAAAGGCAATAACCAAACACTAGTCAGTTTTCCTCCTACCATGTGTACACCATCAAAAGAGAAACATGACAGATCTAGCATATGAGAAGATATGAGAATAAAACATGTATACATCTAAGGAATTGCAAGTGGAGAAGAAAGGCAATAACCAAACATTGATCAGTTTTACTCCTATCACGTGTACACCATTAAGAGAGAAATATTAGAGGGTGACCCTAGGGGATGGATACTTATCCACATGCTGCACGAACAACTCACGTGCCATATATAACAACTGCACAGACCACTCACATGCTATCATAACTTAGATCCGCACGGACACGTGCTATCAACCTAGTCCATATCACACAAAAAGCATATACAAGAATATGTACATGAACAATGGATATCAAATTACATACTCATGGATTAATATAAGTGACATGCTAAGGTGTAGGCATGTGTAAAGTGTACTACCATAGTTCCAATTAGGCGATCACGCCGAAAGTAGCAATTAACATATTTTAACAGGAGATTAACCAATGAATAACCTCTAACATGATTCAATTAGCTCAAAAGGGGGCACAAACATAAGAAACCTGATAGTATAGAGCTTAGTAATCAATTCAAGGCATATCATAGCCTAAGCACTACCTCCAGCACGGATAAAACTCCGGTGCATGCACATGGGCTCAACCCCTCGCATGTGCGCCACCCTTAGCACGTGGAAAACACTAATAACTCAGGTAACTAGTGCCTCAACCAAGTTTTGGTAAGATACATACCTCAACCAAGAATTATAATACTCTAGAAATCTCTTCCAGTGTGAATTGACCTCCGAACGGCTTGAATCTAACCAAAAATAACTTAATAATATTAAATAAGGCCATAGAAAATAACCCCAAACTATAAAGCTTTGATCCTGATACAAATACACAAAATCAACCAACGAAATCTGCCTGGGCCTGCAACTCGAAACCCGATAAAACTCAGAAATCCTGAACACCCATTCGAATACGAGTCCAACCATACAAGTTTCATCCAATTTCGACTCCGAATCGGGGTACAAATATCCATTTTTCTTTTTTAAAATGTTTTGCTAAAACCCCTAATTTTTCTTACTTAGATTCAACAATAAAACGCTAAAATGAAGGATGGAATCGTGAATAATAATTAAATCCGAGTAAAAAATACTTACCCAATTCAAGTGGGCAAAAATCGCCTCAAGAATCGCCTCAAAATGAGCTCCTAATCTCAAAATTTGATAAATTGAACTCAAACCCCGAAATGGCCTCTAAGTATCAACTGCAGGTCTCGCATTTACGACCAAAGGCTCACAATTGCGACCACTGCAATTGCGACCAATTGCCTGCAATTGTAAATGCAGCTGGCCATAGTCAAAGTTGCATTTGCGACAAAAACCCTTCGCAAAAGCAAAGTCCAGCTAGAATCGGCCAAGGCCACAGTCGTAAAAGTGACAACCATCATCGCAAAAACGAACCCCCTCCATGCTCGCAATTGTGCATAAACACTCGCAAATGGGAGGACTGTCTCACATGCCTAGATTCGCATTGGTGAGATCCTCCTCACAATTACGACTATCGCATTTGCAACCTATCCCTCGCAAATGCGACAACTGCAGAACCAGACATCCCAACTATGCCAAAACCATCCGAAACCATTCTGGAACTCACTAGAGCACCTCAGGACCCAGTCCAAATATACCAACAAGTCCCAAAACATAATACGAACCTACTCGAGGCTTCGAATCACAAAAAATAACATAAAAATCACAAGCTACACCTCGATTCAAGCTTAATGAACTATATCAAATTTCCAAATTCCAAACTAAGCTCGAACATGTCAAACAACTCAGAATGATCCTATATTTTTCACAAAAGTCATAAATCACCACAGGAACCTATTTTAAGTCTCAAAATCCCAAACGAAAATCAATAACCCTAAAGTCAACAATGGGTCAAACCTATTAACTCTCCAACCCTTCAAACATCCAACTTTCGACAGTAAGCCTCCAAATCATGTAGGATTGTCAGAACTCAAATCCGGGCATACACCCAAGTCCAAAATTACCATTCGGACCTAACAGAACCATCATAACTCCTATCCGAGGTCAAATACACAAAAGTTAACCTTGGTCAACACTTCCAATTTAAGCTTCCAAGCTAGGAGCTAAGTGTTCTGAATCACTCTGAAATCTTCTCGTAACCAAACCAACCATCTCCGCAAGTCACATAATAACAATAACACATATGAGATGCATCAAATAGGAGAACGGGGCTAAAATACACAAAATGAGCGGCCAGGTCATTACAAAACATTTTGTATGAAGTGTGCTTATTGTTGCAAATTGTAGTGCTTATGGAGGTTTTTAAGTCATTCGTACCCAAATTGTGTTCTACCTTAACAAAAAACCTACATTACAACCCTTTATTTCCTACTTGATTTTGAACCACGTATGTATACATTAGTGGAGAAATACATGAAGGTCAAGCCTATGGCACTACTTGTGTGCATTTGAATATTTTTGTAAGAGAACGTTAATCCTTTCGATTTGATATCCCATTTGTGTTTTGAATTGCATTTATAAGTGTGGGATTCTCTCTTAAGTGTGAGGGGACATGAGATTTGAATTGTGAATTTAATCTAATTTTTAATTGGGAGAAATGAATAAAAGAATGTTATTTATGATAATGAGCCAAATTTTGAAGCTTTAGTGTCATGACTTGATTGCTACTTTGATTAACGTATTGTTTGAGAACTTGAAATGAAATGAAATTTGTGAGAAGTGTTGCTAAGTCATATGTCTGGGATTAATTGTTTGTACCAATGAAGAAAACTGGAAAAAGGCCCTAGGTATCACAAATCTGAACTGGGCTTCGCAATGGAGAAGTCTAGAGATGAAGGCAGAGGTCGCAAATGCGAATGAAGGACCACAAATGCGAAGTCACCCAGACAGTCAACATTTGCAAATGCGAACACCTTCATCGCAATTGCTAATATAAGTGAAGAAGGCTAAGTTCGCAAATGCGAACTTCTTGTCGCAATTGCCTTAATAAACAGTGCTATCCATGCTCGCTTATGCGAACATTTATTCGCAAATGTGATTTACGGGCTTCAGTTCTACACAAATTTTTCATTTCATATTTTCTGGATCCCAACCCACAAATACTCGACCTAACTATTCTTTGGCAAATACTTGGAAAATCTTTGGCCTTCTTGACCGAAAATACAAGCTTTGGGAGCTAGGGTTCTTACACCACACTTGAGAGTTGAAGACTTGAAGAATTTGGATGAGATTTTCTTAACATTGTTTACTCATTTCTTCCATTCCTTGATTTTTATTAAATATCTAAGTGTGTAGCATTTAATCTATTACTTGAATCTTGTTTATGAGAATATCCATTATTAAAGTTTGGATTAAATTTCTTGTTATGCTTATGTATTGAATGATTTTTATTAATTATGAAGTGAGTTATTTGTCACGCCCCGAACCTGGGGGGCGAGACCGGCACCCGGTGCCTCACTTAACCGAGCGTACCAACTTGAGACCGAGGAACTCTGAACATACAATGTCATACTTTGGCCATAGGGCCACATTGAAAGACAATTTGTGAAACAAAATATAAAACTGAACGGAAACTAGCTCTGACTGAACATCAATATAAAGCTGGGCCGAGAATGTGCCATCATAACTACTACAGTTGACAAACCAATAAAAATATACACACAAGGCCTACAAGCCCAACATACTGCACTGACTGACAGGATATATCTACAAGCCTCTACTGATGGATGTACTATGGTCGGAACAGGGCCCCGACCTACCCTAGACCCGGCAACTCTGAATGACACAATATGTACTCAAAACCCTAGACCCGATAACTCCAAAAGACATAGAGCGTACCGATAAAGCTAAACATGGACAACACCTATGGAGGAGGTCTACCAGTCTATCTATCCAAACCTGCATGCATGAAATGCAGCGTCCCAAGGAAACGGACGTCAAATACAAAATAATAACTGAAAGCTGAAACTGAACTGATAATATAATAACTGAAAGTAACTAGGAGTCAAAGATGATCTGGAGATATGCTTACATATTGATACTGACTCAACTCTCTCAATATAGTAAGTAAAATATTTGCCCAGCCTTATAAGGCTCGGTACGTGTAACTGCACGGCCGTAGTAGGCTTCCTCATAGGCGCTCAGCCATACTAGACTCGGTATCTCGGCCATTATGGGCTCGCTCATAGGCGCTCGGCCACAGTAGGCTTGGTGTAAGGACTCGTAAATATTATAACCAAAATACTCGGGGTTTCGTGGTGCCAAGATAGATTCCTGCGTTACTATAGTAGAAATTCTTCACGGCGAGCTAGCTCGTCGCGGTTCAGACTTTTTGGATGGAACAGTATCCTACGGACTGAGAGGAAAATTTTTCGCAGAAGAATGCATTTTTGCGGCCCATTATACGGCCAGATAATCACTCTACGGACCGCATAATGGCCGCAGAGTGAAGCAGTAAGTTTGGCCAATTTGAGGTCAGTTTTGTGGTCGATTATGCGACCGCATAATCGATATGCGGACCGCATATCGGTCGCGTAATTTTTCTTGGGTTTCTACGGAGGGAGTTCTGCGGTGCATTATGCGACCGCAGAACAAGTATGCGGATCGCATACTGGTCGTATACCTGAGCCGAAAGTTTAGGCCCTTGAGGGCCATTTCTGCAGTCACTTTGGGGACCGCATAACCATTATGCGGTCGCATATGCGACCGCAGACCTGTGTCAGGGCACCATTTTTCTTAATTTAAAACCCGACCCCCATTCCGTTAAAATACCCTTAGGTCTATTTTGAGCTCATTTTCTGACGTTTCTAGAGCGAGAGAGAGAGGGTTCTAGAGGGAGGGCCTAATTTTCATCAATTAATCTTCGACCATCAATCAAAGCTTGGAAATATTCAAGTAGAGCACCAAATTCTTCATCCAAAAAGGTAAGACTTCATCACCCCAACTCTTAATTTCAAACATAGCTATAATGGAGTACTAGTATGATACTTCATGGGTATAAGGGTGGTTTATCTTGCATGCATGTATGATAAAGAGTATGGGAAAAGTGAGCTAGAACCATGGACGTTTTCCTAATTCTGGGTTCAATTTGTATATTGCTAAAATAGATTGAGGTTGCTAAGGGTTCCGGATAATTGTAGAGTCTAAAGAAGCGCAATTGAGGTAAGTATGGCTAACTCTCTTCTTCCTAGAATCGAACTCCTGGTGTCCGAATAATGGGTGTAAGTTCTAACTTGATCATACTAGAATTGTTTTCCTTAGTGTGTTGGATTGAAAGATTCATGTACCCTAATTGTTTTAGATGGTTACCACGTCATCATGAATGATGGTACTTATCGACATGAATGATGATGTTATTTGGACGAATAAAAAGGGAAAAACTTGAATTGTAAAATGTTTCCAAGTGCCAAGAACTAATTAATAAATGAGGCTGTTTGTGTCATCTAACAAAAGACAGGAAAGAAATGTGAATTGAGTGAACAATTGAAAGAGGTTATGTCTCAAGTGAGATGGCTTAGCCGATCGGGCCGGGATCGGACGCCATGCTATACACATGGTGGCAATTGTGTTGGAATTATTGATTTACATTGTAGATATGGATATGTCTCACTTGAGATGGCTTAGCCGGTCGGGCCGAGACTGGACTCCATGTAAAAACACTGTGGCATTGTGAGTTGTGGCTTTGGCACTAAAGATTATTAATCTAAAAAGATAGAAAGATTGAATTGGAAACTATGTGATCCTTACTTAGTGTTTCTTTATATTTCTGTGAAGTACTTATTGATTATTATGACTGCCTTCTCTTTGTTTCACTGTTCATTCTACTAAGATTGGTGTTTGCCATACATGCTAGTACTATTCGATAGTACTAACGTCCCATTTGCCGGGGGCGCTACATATTTGAATGGATGTAGGTGGTTCCATCGCAGATAGTGCCGATCGTAGATAGTGGTGCTCTCTTTCTCACGCTTGATATGCCCATGGAATGTCGCATATGCGACTCATACATCGCATTTGTGAGTCTGTCCTTTTCGCAAAAGCAGCCAATTGGTCGCTAAAGTGACTTGCCCACAACCCAAACCACTTTTGCATTTGCGAGGCTAAATTCACAAATGTGAAGCTTACCACCCCACTGTCCCCTTTGCAAATGAGATATGCATTCCACATATACGGTGCTCGCAAATGCAAACTGATGCTCGTATTTGCGATAACTGCAGCAACATCAGACCAGTAGCTATGAATCAAGTCCAAACCAATCTGAAACATGTCCAAAACTTAGCCGAGCCCCCCGGGCTCCACACCAAATATTCACACAAGTCTAAAAAATATCATACGAAATTATTCGTGAGCTCAAAACACCAAAATAAAATCTAGAACCACGAATCCGACACCAAAACACATAGGATTCACAATGAAACTCAAGAATCGCTAAAATCACAACCAATCGTTCGATTCCTATCAAACTAACTCGAAATTATGCCAAAATTTGCAGACGGGTTCCAAATGACAAAACGGACCTATTCCAAGTCCTGAAACCAAAATCCGAACCCGATAGCCATATAGTCAACCTATGGTCAAACATAGAAATTTTTAAACCTTCAAATTGCCAACTTCCGGCAAAAGAGTCAATTCAGCTAGGATCCTTCGAATCCAATTTCAAGCATACGCCTAAGACCAAAATCACCATACGAATATATTGGAATTATCAAAACACCGTTCCGAGGTCATTTTGCAAAAGTCAAACCTCGATCAATTTTTCCAACTCAACCTTCCAAACTAAGAACGAACTATTTCAAATCAATCCAAAACCTCTCCGAAACAAAATCAACCATCCCTGCAAGTCATAAAACCACAAAGACATATACGAAAAGCTTCAAAAGAATAAACGGGTCTCAAATACACAAAATGACTGGCCAGGTCGTTACATTCTCCAACTCTTAAGAAAACGTTCGTCCTCGAACCACATCACACCCTTCAAGGGTGAAACTATGAGTAAAACCCCCTCACCCACCACGAATGCTAATTCACGAGTTTTCCTGTTAGCATAAATCATGTGCCCAAAAATTTAACGAGCACAAAACACACACTTAAATTATGCTCGCTAGTCAAAGATAGTATAGTATAATATCGTATCCACAGGGATTGGAGTTAAACATTATTTTCGTAGTTTCTAGCTTGATTGCTATCCAGGAGAATCAACAATTGAGATTTATATTATTAATAACTAAAATTAACTAAGAATCTAAAGCTATTGACTAATGACTATCGCAACAAAGGTAAGCAAGAAAGTTATCAGTGGGAGAAAATAGGGGTTGATAGGATAGGTGCAAGATAAATATCCGGGATTTAACTCTAGTTAATTCACTTCTAGTGTTCAAGTGAGTCTTTCTAATTCACTGAATTGTTAGTTCAAACATTTAGTAGAAACTCCTCTCTCGATTAACTCTCAACCCCACAATATAAACCAATTTAAGCTCGGTGAAGATATGCACGACTTCATAGTGGATTGGTCTTTAGGAGAACCTCTTGTGATTATCCTCCTAACTAGGTTTAATCAATGATTCAACTAGCCTCTTTTGATTACTAAGAAGAATTAATGAACTCAACCAACAAGATAATGCAAAGATATCACAAGTTATGCCTCTCTCGATTACATGAATATGTGAAAATAGATGCAATAATTAAATCATCCAAAACGATTCAATACATAAAAACTAGAGTTATAATTCACAAACAAATATCAATACACCAAATCCATCAAACCCGAAAGAGAACTACTCTATAGATATGGAGTAATTCATCACAAATAAGATTAAAGTAAAGGAAAACATAAAACGATCCAAACTTTAGTCTTGAGTGAGGATTGAATGATGAACTCCTTGTGTTTTTGCTTCTCCACCTCCTCCTTAGCCTCCTTAGGACTTAGATGTGTCCAAAAGTCCAGGAAATAACATTTTTCCATATATTTATACCAAGTAGGGTCAGGCCCAAACGAAAACACCTTTTCCTACCCGAAATAGGACATTTACTCTGTAAATATTGCACAGGCACACCGCATGGGGCGACGCACCATGCGGGGCATTAGTGGGGAAATCTAGAGAGTTGTTTCTGACAAGCAACAGGATGTTTTACAGCCGCGGCGCGCCACGTGCCGCCCCACACGCCGTGGGTGTGTTGTTTTCTCTGAGTACGGATTTTTCTTGACTTTTTGAGATCCAAACGTGGTTTTCAACCCCCGAACGTGATCCCGGCTTAATTCCTTGGGCTTTTAATCAGACTTCAAATCTCCATATCACTCGAATTCATTCTGTAACAACTACATAGCTCAGAATCCTCCTACAAGTAATAAAACACACAATTAGTGCAAAACATTAGCAATTAAAGCTCAAACTCAATTAAAGTGCAATAAGCGACTAAAATACGAGATTATAGCCTACCATCATCTGGACTGCGCTGTACGAAGCTGATCCCGAATCAAATTCACTGTCTCCAACGCATCTCGAACTAAATCAGTGCCCAACAACCTAGCCTCCCCAGGCTCAAACCAACAAGCTGGAGAACGATATCGCCTTCCATACAAGGTCTTGTACGGAGCCATCTGGATGCTCTACTTATAGTTGTTGTTGTAGGCAAACTCTGCTAGCAATAGAAACTAACCCCATGAGCCCCCAAAATCAATAACACAAGCACGTAACATGTCCTCCAAAACCTAGTATGCAAATTGTCCGTCCGTCTAGGGATAAAATGTTGTACACAGATCGACCTGTGTACCCAACTCACACTGCACGGATCTCCAAAAATGCAATGTGAACTGTGTGCCCTGATCTGAGATAATAGACACTGGCACACCATGAAGGCGAATAATCTCACAAAGATAAATCTAAGCCAACTAATCTAAAGAGTAGGTAGTCATGACTGGAATGAAGTATGTAGACTTTGTCAGTCTATCCACAATGACCCACACTGCATCGAATCTCCTCAAGGTCCGTGTAAGTCCAACTAGAAAATCCATATTTATTTGCTCCTACTTCCACTGCAGAATATCAAGCCTTTGAAGCAAACCACTCGACCCCTGATGCTCGTGCTTAACTTGCTCACAGTTCAAACACCGAGCACATACTCCACAATATATTTCTTCATTCTTCTCCACCAGTAGTATTATTTCAATCATGGTACATCTTCATGGTGCCCGGATGAATGGAATATCGTGAACTATGGGCCTCATTAAGAATCAGCTCCCGTAACCTATCCATATTAGACACACAAATCCGGTTCTGAAGCCTCAACACCCCGCCATCACAATAGTCACCTCGTTGGCATCACTGTGCTGCACCGTGTTCTTAAGGACAAGCATGTGGGGATCATAATAATGATGCACCATGATGTGCTCAAACAAAGAAAACCGTAAAAACCACCCAAGCAAGAACCTGGCTAGGCTCCGAAACATCAAACCTCAAGAACCTATTGGCCAAAGCTTGAACATCCAAAGCTAAAAGCGAGACTCCCTATGCTCTCAGCCTTCCTACTCAAAGCATCAGCTTGGCCTTCCCGGGATGATAAAGAATGGTGATATCATTGTCCTTTACTAGCTCTAACCATCTCCATCGCCTCAAGTTCACATCCATTTGTTTGAATAAGTGTTGTAGACTCATGTGATTCATGAACACCTCATAAGAAATGCCATAGAGATAATGCCTCCAAATCATAAGCGCATGAACAATGGCTGCCAACTCTAAATCGTGCACTGGTATTTTTTCTCATGGGGCTTCAACTGACGTGACGCATAAGCAATCACTCTACCATGTTGCTTAAAAATGCACCCAATGTCAATCTGCGAAGCATCACTATAAACTATATAAGAACCCAATTCTGAAGGCAAAACCAGAAATGGAGCTGTAGTTAAGGCAGTCTTGATCTTCTGAAAGCTCTCACTCGTCAAACGACCTGGATGGGGCACCCTTCTAAGTCAATATAGTCAAAGAAGCTGTGATGGATAAAAACCCTCCACAAAATGGCGATAATACCCAGCCAACCCTAGGATATTCTGGATCTCGGTAGCGGTAGAAGGCTTGGGCCGACTCTGAACTGCCTCAATCTTCATCAGATCTACCTTTGTCCCCTCACTAGACACTACGTTACCCAAGAATGCCACCGATCAAGCCAAAATTAGCATTTGGAGAATTTAGCATATAGCTTCTTCTCTCTCAAGTCTTGAGCACGATCCTCAAATACTCCTCATTATCCTCCCGGCTACGAGAATACATTAATATATGATTAATGAACACGATGACGAAGGAATCAAGATATGGCTGAAACACGTTGTTCATCAAGTACATAAAAGGTGTTGGATCATTGTTCACTCTAAAAGACATCACCAAAAACTCATAGTGCCCATAGCAGGTCCTGAAAGTCATCTTTGGAATATCTTAAGCCCGGATCTTCAACTGATGGTACCCCGATCTCAAGTCAATCTTCTAAAATACCCTAGCACCCTAAATCCGATCAAATAAATCATCAATACACGGTTATGGGTAGTCGTTCTTGATCGTAACCTTCTTTAACTGCCTATAGTCAATACAACGGATGCATCCCTATGATAGACCAGAACAATACATGTGATGACAGCATCTGATACAACAGCCTCAGTCCTACAAGAAAAAGCATAACAATGGGCCAGGCCTACCCTTCTAGGACCTCCTCTACCTGCCTGTCCTCCATACCTAGTTGGCTGTGTAGGTAGAGTAGCAACTTGAGCAAAAACCATAGCCTGAGTACCCTATAGAGGTCCACCCCTCTGAAGCCTGGGATAATCTCTCACAAAGTGCCTAGCCACACTCAAAACAACCACTCTGCGAGTGTGGCTGGTGATACTGAGTCTAACCCGGACGGCTAGAATAATCGTTGTAGGAACCTCGTGTAGAAGGTGCACGGGAAGATGGCTATCCAAAATGAGTACTCTAAGGTCCCTGAATAGCTGGAGCACTGTGAGTAACCAAAAGTGCAGATTGAACCGGTTGGCTGATATAATGTAAGGCCCCATAAAATTTTGCCCAAAATTCGAGGTTTTGTGGTGCCGAGGCAGGCTAACGTATTTGAAGGTTGTAGATAATTTAAGTCATCAGGCTATGGAGAAGGTTAAGACCATTAAGGAACGGTTGAAAACTACTCAGAGTTGCCAAAAGTTCTATTCGGATGTGCGCCGCACAAATTTGGAGTTCAAAGAGGATGATTCGGTATTCCTAAAGGTTTTCTCCATGAAGGGTATAATGCGATTTGGGAAGAAAGGGAAATTAAGTCTGAGGTATGTCAGACCATACATAATCATTCAGAGGATTGGTCAAGTGGCTTACAGGCTCGAGCTACCTCCAGAGATGTCCTTAGTGCATCCGGTGTTTCATATGTCTATGTTGAAGAAGGTGGTTAGAGACCCGTCGTTCATTGTTCCGGTAGAGGCTATTGAGGTTAATTAAGAATTGACTTATGAGGAGATTCTGGTTGCCATTCTTGATAGGCAGGTCTGAAAGCAGAGGAATAAAGAGAGTGCCTCTGTGAAGGTGCTATGGTAAAACCAACAAGTTGAAGAGGCCACCTAGGAGCCCGAGGAAGAGATGGAAAAGAAATACCCGCATTTGTTTGAATAACTAAGTAGATATGTTTTAAAAGAATGTTAAGAGTTTGCTTTCTATAAATTATGTTCAACTTGTACAGTTTATGTTAAAGATGCTCCTTTTGGTAATATAATGCTTATGACGTTATGTTCGATGTTATTTTCATGTTGTGATACATTGTTGGGATATGACTGCGTTGTTAGGATTGATTTTTGGGGTTCTATGATAGGTGGATAGGCCCAAATACAGGGGAGACTCTGCTGAAATTTTTGAAAATTTGGGAGTTAGTCGAATTTGGAATTTTTGGTGTGTGGAAGAAGCCATGTTGGATGTTTTGGGCGGACTCTATTCCTTATTCGAGGACGCACGGTCCCTTTTGCAAGCCGCAGACCTATTTTGCGATGCCTTCTGCGACCACATTATGGGTTCAGAGGGTCCATTTTGTGTATTTTTAAACCCGACCCAATTCTAATAAAAGGCATAAAAGGGTCATTTGGGAGCAAAAATCTGATGTTTATTATAAAGGGAAGGGACTATAGAGAGAATGAGGAGTTCCCCACATCTTCCACTTAAATGTTTTGCTCAAGCCTTTGAAATTCAACAAAGAAAGCTTGCAAGTATTCTTCTAAGAGGTAAGGTTCCATACCCTAGTCCTCAATTTTGAATTTGGGCAGAAGATGGGTAATAGGGAGTGTGATTCTAGGGAGTGGGAGTTTTTCTTTGTGAATGCATGTACCAATAAATGTGGTGGGGAGGTTGTTGAACTAGTATGGAAGAACTATTGGTGTGGGGATTAGTGGTGGGATGAAGGAATTTCACCATAGAAACCTTGTAGTCAAATTGCACACCTAGTGCTTGATAAAAGGCCTACATGAAATGAACACATGAACTCTTTCTTAATTATGGGTCAATTTTGTCATATCTCTACTAGATTGAAGTCACTAGATGTTTCAAAATATTGTAGTAAACTAAGGGAAGATCAAGTGAGGTATGTTGGCTAACCCCTTTCCGTAGAGTCGGATTCCTCAAAATTCTCGTAAACTTCGATTATGGTTTGATCAAGTTCCTATTTCCATCATTACTATTTGCTTCTATGGTTAGCTGGTCCAAATGCCTATAGTTTGATTCACACTTCAATTGTATAATTTTATGCTCCTATTTTATGCTTATCACCAATGTGTTTTGAATTCTTACATGCCTATGAACTGAAGATATGATTTTTTACAATGTTTCAAATATCTTTGAATATTTTAAGATGATCCTTGAGAGGTAATGAAAGAATGAGAGTATGAATTATGAAATGCGGCGGTCGTGCAAAGAATAATGATTTACATATGAGGCCAAGATTGCCATTGAAAATGAAAGAAAGTATGAAAGGATATGAAAAGTATGTGATCCTTTTTATGATAAATACTTTTGGGAGTATTGTTAGGTCACCGAGGAAGGCTAGGTCATAAATACCCAAGCCTGAAACTACACGTGACGGTGTAGGAATTGATTGAGGGATAAATTCCTATTATATTATATTGAAATTATTCCCCTTAATTGGGTTGAGTTGAGAGCTAGAAAATACCATGTCGACCCACACGACATTGTGGTGAGATGGCTTAGCTGATCAGGCCGAGATCGGATGCCATGCCGCACACATAGTGGTGTTATGTTTTTATGTTAAGCCTTATACTTTGGGATCAGACGGCTTAGCCGATCGGGCAGAGATCTGACACCGTGCTATAAGCACGGTGATGTATCAGTGCTTAAGATCTCCCAACCTAAAACATTGATTATTTCTTGAAGATTTACCTCACTCTTGACTTGGTGTTTTAATACTATTTGGTTTTCTTATTGATTTCATGTTCCTCTCCTTTTGTAATGTTATTCTATACTTTGAGAGGGTGTTTAGATTTACATGCTAGTACTATTCCATGTGTATTAACGTCTCTTTTGTTGGGGACTCTACATCTTTAATGGATACAGGTGGTTCCACATCATGCGACATCGATCAATGATAGCGGTGCACCATCTGCTCAGCTGATTTGCTGAGCACCACTTCATATCGGGGTCTTGTGTCTTTTGCTTATTGTGTATAATGTTTTGTGGTAGGCACTATCATATTACACTTTTGTATCAATTAAAGGCTCTGTAGACATAGTGTGGGTTGTATTTTGATTTGGGAAAGTTAAACTAGAAATGTTGTGCTTGTAACACATGTTTCCACTTCTAAACTATGAATGTGTAATGTATTTTGGGAATTGTAAATGGGGTTTCTAAAAAAATGAAATTTGTGTTGTATATGTTACTCTCTCACTGTCTAACTCATGATATTCTTCTTCGGATTATTCATGGGTAAGTTCGGGTAGAAAGAATCAATTAGGGTTGCTTAGTTGGGATATCTCGGTTGAGTGTCGGTCACGCTTCCCAAGGTCGGGGTGTTACATATAACCTTTGCCATGACGTGGTGAAACCGCATGGCGGGAACCACTAAATCCTCCAAAATCTTGAGGCCTCTTGGCCCCCTCTCCTGGACGCGATTATGATTCGACCTCCTAGTGATATCCACAATTGCTGAAATTGAGTATAAGTCTCCAACTCCCGCGGAACCCAAAGCATGTGCATGACGAGATAACTCATTAAAACTCTTAGCATACTCAGACACAATAATAGTCCACAGGCGCAACTACTCGAACTCGATGCGCAACGCATCCCTGAGGGTCTGGGGAATGAACTCCGTCAAAAATAGATCAGTGAACTGAGCCCAAGTAAGTGGTGCTGCGCCAACTAGCCTACTCTCCTCATAAGCCTTCCACCATATATATGCTAACCCCGTCAGCTAAAAAGTAGTAAGGTCGACCCTGCTTAACTCCACTACGGCCATAGTGCGCAAAATATGGTGGCATAGGTCTAGAAAACCCTGTGCATCCTCAGAAGCTACGCCACTGAAAGTTGGAGTATGATACTTCTTGAACCTCTCTATCCTCTTATGCTCCTCCTCTGACGCCACTGGCATGACCTCAGGCTGAACTGCAATCTTGGGCTACACCGACATAACACCCAGAGTGTGATCAACATGAGCCCGTGGCTCTAGAGTATGAGCGAATGAGCTCCCCACCTCTCCCAGCCTGAGAAATAGCTGGTGCAACTAGGATCAACCCGCTTGAGCCAAGGTACCAAACATGCTAAGGAAGTGCACTAAAGTCTCCTGAAGTCCAGGGGTAGCAACAGGTGCCTTAGGTGCCTGCTCCCCAGCTAGAGCTACTAGTGGCTCCTCAGTCGCGGCCCCTCGCTGTAGCTCGTGCGTCGACTCTGCCTCGGCCTATGCCCCGACCTCTAGAAATACCGACATCGGAGGCAACATCGTTAGTAACTGAAGCTCGTGTCCTCATCATCTATGAGAATAGAAAGTAAAAGGCTCAAATTCCGAAATCAATGAATCCACGAGATAAGGAATGAAAGAAGTGGAACATTTCTAATAGTTTCGTAGCCTCTCGAAGATATGTACAAACGTCTCTGTAAGACTGCTAAACTTGTATATAACTCATAGAACCTATGAACCTAGAGCTCTGATACCCACATGTCAAAACCCAAAATCCCACCTTAAGGATCATGATGGCACCTAGTTCATAGGACTAGGTAATCCTATCACATAGCAAGATCAATAAGACCAAACACTGACTTAAATATTAATGAAAGCTGAAAAGTACCATAACATAACCAAACGCGATATACAATAGTCACATAAATCCCAAAACCCGGTAATACCGAGTCATAAGGTTTGCAAAGAGTACACCAGAAGTCTCAAAATACAACACTGATTGGAAATACAATCAGTAGCAAAGAAATAATAGAATGTGACTCCGAGGCCTATGAGTGCAATGGCAGGTATACCTTGAAGTCTCCACAACTCTGGCTCAACTCTCTAGCGACCAACATGATCCGAGGCACCTGAATCTACACAAAAATATGTACAGGCATATTACGAGTACACCATAATCAGATACCTAGTAAGTATCAAGACTAACCTCGGTGGAGTAGTGACGAGGTTCAAGTCAAGATATTCACTAGGCAAATAACATGTGCTAAATATCAGTATAAAACCAACAGTGGAAAACATAACCAAATAAATAGCAACAAAGGATAGGAATGTCATAACACGACAAATCAACCAAAACTCATAAAATACAAAGTGGAAACATTTAAGGAAAACAATGACATTTTCAATTCATCAATTCGTTCCAACACAAGAATAACATCAAGAATCACCCCGAGGTACCACATAACATAATCACAAGTCACCATTATGACGCCGCGTGAGCTTCACAATGAAATATTTTCCCTACATAGCTTCACGCGCATAAGCCCCCTTATCTCACCGCGTGTGCATCACAATGAAGTATTTTCCTTACATGCAACACACAGATAAGTCCCATTATCTCGCTGCATGCGCATCAATATACATACCACCCTTATATCATCTCATACGCATCTCATTCACAACACAACAATCAACCGCACCACACATGCACATATGCCACCACATCGCGCAAACAACAATACCAAAGTCACAATAATAAATAGCCCACGGTTCAATAATAATATATAAAAGAATCACAACAATAACACTAGGGTACTGTCACGCTCCAAACTCGGGGAGAGCGACCGGCGCTTAACCGAGTAAACCCGGCTGAGCAAGCCTGTTAGATTTTATTATACCCAAATTCATCTCTGAATTAAAGATGTAGCGCTCTAAGTACTGAAAATACTAAAAAGATTACTTGTCTACCGTCACACCCTAAAAGATTACTCATCCCAACATCAAACACTACCCCCAACCTGTCTACGGAGCCTCTAAGTACAACAAAAGAGTAATATGGAGATGCCAACAATAAGGCCCCGGCTATACCTCAAAACACGGTACATGAAAAATAAAAGATATATGACCCCGAAATGAAGTGGGGCTCACCAAGTCAGCTGAAGAGAGTGTACCGCTATCACAGATCAATGCCGCTTGCTATGGAACCACCTGCATCCATTAAAGATGCAGCGCCCCCGATAAAAGGGACATTAGTACTATCGAATAGTACTAGTATGTAAAGCTAAAAGTCCTCTTTCAAAATAGAATGACCATATAATAAAAGGAAAACCATAGAAACAACAAGTCACAATCAACTATATCCAAATGCCCAATTGAAACATAACAATTTTCAAAATACAAAAATAATATATATTTTTGGTTGGGAGATCATTAGCACCACGGAGTCCGATCACGCTCGATCGGCTAGGCCATCTCTCCACGAACAATGTGGTTTGACATGTGATACAAAAGAAAGTTGTTACCAAGAGTAGTACCACCATGTGAGCAACATGGCATCCGATCTCCACCCGATCAGCTAGGCCGCCTTCCCACATATGTCGTGTGGGTTGACTTTTCCAATTCACAACTATTACCAGTTTTATCACAATTAAGGGGAATAATCACAATTTCACCAATATTTCAATTTCATCCTAAATAAGGGGAATAACCATAATCCACCCCTACACCGGCATGTGTAGTTTCAGATGTGGGCCTTATGACCCACCCTTCCTCAGTTTTGCTAATGATGCTCCCAAAAAAATATTTTTGATTTGATTTGCACACAAAGGTAACATAAATACAATTGTACTGATCTCAACATCTTTCACATTGTATGAATTCTCATTAGTATTTTCAGTCACTCATAACAACGATATTTCCTTGGCTTATTTGGCCATTCACAAGATTCTTTATTCCTGGCACGGTGGCCGTATTTCATATTCCATACTTTCAACTCTTTCAATTTCAAAGATCACCATCAACTATCAAACATATAGAATATTTCAACAATCATATACCTCAAATTTATTAGTAATGAAAACTTTAAACACAAAAGGTTTCTTCCCAAAGAATGGTGCATACCGACCAACAATAGAAACACACATCAAAATCATAAACAATCAATACACCATTTATTCTTGCAATACCCTTTCCCAAAAATGACAATACAATTTTGGTACCCGATTATGTAAGAACTCGAATCACACTGGATATATTTATAAATCAAAGCATTAGTTAAAGCAGCCACTTATGGGCATGAATTGAGTACAAAAGCTTTTAGGCAATTCTATTTTCGAAATCATTTGCAAACAGTTGAGTCGAGGCTCATTTCATATTTTATATCGCATCCTCTCATTTAATTTGCACTACTAGCCACAATCATAACTTAGATTATTGGCATATTGGCCACAGTCTATATCCCCAATTCACTTATTTCATTTTCAAGAATCTTTATAGATTATCAACAATAAGATATTTTCAATGAAGATTTCAGGTACACATATGAGCAATTTAGAGTCTTAAGCACATCGAGTTTTTCTCACCCAATTGGTATACTAGTTTTTATTTAAAACATGACTCAAAGTCATAACATTTTTATACGCAAACCATAATTTGAACATATATCTTTCGACATAAGGCTCATTCGGAATAGTCAAGTTTATAGGAGATAACCCGAAATATAGAAATTAGAAATCTTGAGCCAACCATACTTGAACTTACAGGAACATTATGGAATTCGATTCTAAGAGAGAAAGTTAAGCCAACATACCTCAATTGAGCTTCCTTACACACTAAAATATTCCGAAAATCTTAGCAACTTCAATCTATTTTGAAAATGTAACAAATTGAATCAAAATTAGGAATCCGATCATGGTTCTAGCTCATTTGAGCATTTTATCAAACCCTAGGCGTGCATTAAAGTTTCAAGGTTCTTTTATGGTGGGTTCCATCATCCCAAACCCATTATCTACCATTCTTAGCTCAACAATCTTCTTACACCCTTTGATAACACATGCATGCAATATGGACAACTCCCATGCCTAAATATTATCTTACTAATTGCCTAATTCTAGATAAAATTCGAAATTGAGGGTTAGGGTGTAGAATCTTACCTTTAGGATGAAGACCTTGTGAGTTTTCCTTGTTAATCTTCCAAGATTTGAGTAAGACTTGATGAATAATTAGCCTAGGGTTTCCTTTCTCTCTCTCTCTCTCTCTCTCTCTCTCTCTCTCTCTCTCTCTCTCTCTCTCTCTCTCTCTCTCTCTCTCTCTCTCAAAACACTCTCACTTCTCTCTAGAACATCAGATTTTTGCTCAAAAATGGTCCATTGCGTCTATTTAATGAAGTAGGGTCGGGTTATAAAACCCAAAAATAAAGTTCCAGAACAGGATATGTGGTCCGCATATCGGCCGCACAATTGGCCTCCGAAACTGGGAAAAATCTTCCTGGGTTTGTGGTCACTTGCCGCCCGCAGACCTGTTCTACGGTCGCATAATGAACCGCAGAACAGTTTTGCGATCGCATAGTCGATCACAGAATGGCATCCAAACCTGCCCATACCTACCTCACTCTGCGGCCATTATGCGGCTCGCAGAGTGATTCTGTGGTCGCATAATGGACCGCATAAATGCATTTCTCTGCCAAAAGTTTTCCTTTACTTCTCAGTACATTGTTCAACCCAAAAAGTCCGGCACACACGAAACCTTGAATCTTCAAACACGTAAGCCTACTCCGGCACCACGAAACCTTGAATTCATTTGCGAAATTTTACGGGGCTTTACACTTAAATACTTCGAAATTTTCCGGGGTGTTACAGGTACGAGGAGTGAACAACAATAAATGTGATTCATATAACAATCAACTCCAATTCAAGGCACATTAATAGCCTAAGGTCTAATCCAGTTAATTATGTCAAATACGCCTGTGCACACGCTCGTCACCTTATTGACACGTCGTTTTACATAGTACAAATAATGCAAATAGAAAAAATCCTAATGGGAAGTTCCTCAACACAAAGTTAGGCAAGATCCTTACCTCAATTAGGCCAATTCAATACTCTAAAAATGCTTTTCCTGTAAATTCACCTCCGCTCGACTCAAATCTAGCAAAAAATCACTTAATAATATCAAACAATGCAAGAGAAACCAATTTCGATTAATAAAGTTAAGATCTTTACACAATTCCCTAAAAATCAACAAAGTCAACTATGAGACCGCCGGGTCAAAACCTGAGTCGAATGGTAGATCTCCCTATCCATAACCCTACGAGTCCATATATGTGTTTGGTTTTTAAATCCGAGTCCAATTCGACTCTCAAATCTCAAATTTTTATTTTTCAAAATATAGTCAAAAATCCCCAAAAATTCTCTTCAATTCTCATGATCTAGATGTTAAAATTTATAAATAATCATGCTATATGATCAAAAATGAGTCAAAGTCACTTACCCAACAACTTTGTATGAAAATCTCCTCCTAAAATCGCCTCCCACCGAGTCTAGGGCTCAAAAATATGATAACATGAGACTAAGTCTGAAATCCAACTATTTTGATCAACTGCGGATGTTGCAAATGTGACCTGGGGTTCGCAAATGCAAAAATGGCATCGCAAAAGCGACGC
This sequence comes from Nicotiana tabacum, assembly GCF_000715075.1. Lineage (NCBI taxonomy): Eukaryota > Viridiplantae > Streptophyta > Magnoliopsida > Solanales > Solanaceae > Nicotiana > Nicotiana tabacum. The sequence continues at coordinate 61,592,256 of NC_134092.1, forward strand.
CTGACATGCCCATAGAATGTCGCAAATGCGACTCGGACGTTGTATTTGAGAAGTCTTTCCCTTTAGCAAAAGTGGCCAATTGGTCGCAAAAGCAACCTCCCCCCAGCCCAAACCCCCTTCGCATTTGCGAGGCTAGATTCACAAATGTGAAGCCTGCGACACCAGTGTCCCCTTCGCAAATGCGATATGCATTTCGCAACTGCAGTATTCCTAATTGCGAACTGGTGCTCACATTTTGCAATAACTGCAGCACGACCACACCAGTAGCTATGAATCGAGTCCAAACTAGTCTGAAACGCGTCCGAAACTTACCCGAACCCTCAGGGCTCCATACCAAACATTCACACAAGTCTAAAAAATATCATATGAACTCGCTCGTGAGCTCAAAACACCAAAACAACATCTGGAACCATGAATCGAACTTCACAATGAAACTCAAGAATCGCCAAAATAACAACCAAGCATCTGTTTCCTATCAAACTAAATCAGAATGACGTCAAACTTTGCAAACAAGTTCCGAATGAGAAAACAGACCTATTCCATGTCCCGAAACCAAAGTCAACCTATGGTCAAACACAGGAAATTTCTGAACCTTAAAATTGTCAACTTCCGGCAAAAGAGCCAATTCAACCTAGGAACCTCCGATTTCAATTTTCAATCATACGCCTAAGTCCAAAATCACCATACGAACCTATTGGAACCATCAAAACACCGTTTCGAGATAGTTTTCACAAAAGTAAAACCTCGATCAATATTTCCAACTTAAGCTTCTAAACTAATAACTAATTATTCAAAATCAATCCAAAACCTCCCCGAAATGAAACCAACCATATCCCCAAGTCATAAAACCACAAATACATATACGGGAAGCTTCGAAAGTGGAAACGACGCTCAAATACATAAAATGACCGGCCGGGTCGTTACATGCATATAAACGAATAGAAAGAAAGTGTAGATTTAAATTTCAAACTGAAACAAAGTTGCACAATAAGGAAATAAAGAAAGAAAAAATTTCTAGGTGACTGGTAGCCTCTCGAAGATAATATGGATGTCATCATACCAATTGGCAAGGCTATCTAGACATTCTCTTATGACTCGTGGTACTTATAAACCTAGGGCTCTGATACCAACTCTTCACAACTCAAATCCCACTAAGTCATGATGGCATCTAACTTGACCTGCTAGGCAATCCAACCATCATATCACAAAGCTCGAACTCATAATCACCAAATAAATAATGAAAATAAGAATGCAAATATTAATACAGCTATCCTCAAGAATTGGTAGTACTAGTCATGAGCCACTAACATTAAGAATATAATACAGATATATAGAAGAATACATCATCTATTTAATATACATGAATATAAGTACAAGTCCTAATCTACCATAAACAAATGGTAGCTTGCAACTAAAAGGCTGGTACATCTTCAATTCTAACCTTCGGCTCCACAACTCAACTCCAAAGATCCACACACAAGGTGAGAAGTATGGTATGAGCACAACCGACCTAATATAACCAGTAAGTATCAAGACAGTGCCAACCATATGAGCCTACAATGTTCTTGCATGAATAAGACTCGCTTAAATCAAGCGACACTCCCCAAGTATCCAACAAACCTGCGCACATAGAGCCCAAGGTAGAATGTGTGATCACCTGACTTTGGAGGGATGGATCCAAATCCAGCACCACACGGACAACTCAACTTACATAATATAATTGGTATGAACAATTCACGTCCCATAGCATAATTCGCACGGACCATTCACGTGTCATAATCGTATCAATCACACGGACAACTCACATTCCATAATCATCTCAACCGCATGGACAACTCACATGCCTTAACCTCACTCCATATAAGAGTCTCCATATGGAAAATGTTTGCATATTCATAAATAATATAAATGATATGTAGGACATGAGAAATATACATACAAAGATCTATGCAAGTGAATAGTATGACTATGGCTAAAACAGGTAGGGCATGATATAAAAAATATATATTTATGGTGAGCAAGACTCCAAAGCCTAAACATAATTTCTAGCATTATTAAGAGAGATCATGTAGTCATACAAGAGAAGTAGCACATCATAAATATCATATGATGTCAATCCAAGGCATAATATAGCTTAAAATCTACCCCCGAGCACGAATAATCCATGGCACTTTCATATACGCTCTCCACCACATATATACGATGTCCCCAATACATAACAATTAATTAAACAAGATCAATTTCCTAAGGTATATTTTCTCAAGCCAAATCTAGGCAGGATATTTACCTTCTTCTGAAATAACTTCAACTGTCCAACAAACACTTTTCTTTGTTTTTGGCCTTCAAATATCCCATATCTAGTCAATCAACACTTAAGGAAGCCAAATAGTGCCTTAGGAATCAATCGCAATACAAAAGCTCCAATCTATAATGAATTTAGAAAAAGTCAACTTGAGTCTACTTTATCAAAACCCAAAATTGAAATCGAATCCCGACAACCCATGAGTCATGGAACCCAAATCTATAATCAAAATTCTATTTTGATGTTGTTACACCCCGTACATTCATGTTGGAATGCGTCTTAAGTGAGTCAATATAAGCTAGAGAGTTTAAGGACCTTTACAAAGATAATGATGACTTAACACAGGCGTTACGAAAGTATCGTCAGAGTTGGAGGCTAAAATAATCAAAGATATTATAATTCGTACTGCCAGGGTAAAACTAGGAGTACTTAATAATATAAGGAGGCCATATTTTAAGTTATTTGAATCATATAATATTTGTTTGTTAAGTTTTAAAGTCAAGCAAGTTGTAAAACAGAAGTCGACGGAAATTATTGCAAGATACATTAATAATCTTACTAAAATTTGGTTCTAATGTGACTGAGCTTTTCTCTAAATATACCTGAAGTTACGGGGTGATACACCTACCAAATTGAAGATCTATGAGCATAGTTTCCAAATTATTAAATCTCTCATCGATACGGCATCAGAGTAGAGAGATATTCGCATTTTTGTGAGACTGCGCAGGCAGTCCCAATGGGATTCACTTGGACGGTGGCCGACCTTCACCTATGTTTATCTCATTTTTGGGATGATCTTTGCTCATTTTTCGACCTTCTTCCATACTCACACTCTCAAAACCCTCCCAAAAAGTTCCCACTTAGGCTCTAAATAAACTCTAAAACAATTACACCATAATCCAACATCAAGTTAGCTTAAAGAAAGAATAACACCTCTACAAGATTGTGTTGTCGCATTAAGGATTGTTGTGAGCTAAGAAAAGCTTGAATTTCGAGTTTTCGTAGTTGTATAAAGTAAGTATATTATATCCTTGCTTATACGTAAGCTTAATTCCATGTTGGTGAGGTTGTTTGAAGAAAAATACTACACGATAGCATTGGAATAGCCTAAGATATGACTGCTATTTTGTTGGGCTATTTTTAGGGCTGTGCGTAATTTGGTAAATACCGAATTATCGTACCGAAATCAAAAAATTTGGTATTTGATCCAAATTTTGTAAAACCACCTGCATCTAATTAAAGATGCAGCGCCCCCGATAAAAGGGACGTTAGTACCGTCGAATAGCACTAGTATGTATAATTTTAGGATACAAAACAATGTTCAAATTAATGTTCAAATTTTAGGATCGAAACAATGTTCAAATTAATTTCCACATCTCACATTGGGAGATTTTTAGTATCGATATACCATTGTCCACAATACCATTATTCACAATACCATTATACACAAAACCAGTACCACCGTACTCTCAGCATGGAGTCCGGTCACGACCTGATCGGCTAGGCCATCTCATTAGAGGCATCAACCACAATTTTTCTCAATATCAATACCACCGTCTTTAACACGGAGTCTGATCACGACCCGATCAGCTAGGCTATCCATTAGGGACATCAACCACAATTACCATTTCAATTACAATTTCTAGTACAATCACCACCATGTGTGTGGCATGGTGTCCGATCACGACCCGACCGGCTAGGCTGTCTTATGTGAGACATCAGCCTTTTTATATCAATTATCACATTTCGTATTACTTTCACATATTTGCATTTCATTGGCACTAATGGCCATAATTATAAGATCATTCTTGGCACGTTGGCCATATTCAGTATTTCATGCTCACCTTATCAATTTCAAATATTATTATCATCATCAACAACAAATACAATTCAATCAAGGTGTGTAATACAAATGTGATCAATTTAGAGTCTAAGGCACATAGAGATATTTCACAAAATTTGGCATAATAGCCTTCATTTGAACTTGACTTAAAGTCGAAATATTATTAATACACATCCCACATTCTAACACATACTTAATTGGTAACATAACATGAATAAAGCATTTGGGATGCTTGTTGAACATATATTTTTCAACCCAATCTTACTCGGGATAACAAGTTTCATAATGAGTCACTCGGGACTTACATATTTACATGAATATCGTGGGATTCAATTCTAAGAGAAGAGTTTAGATAACACACCTCACTTAAGCTTCCTTACACTCTAAATATTTTGGAATTCTTAGCAACTTCAATCTATTGTAGAAATATAACAAATTGAATCAAAATTAGGAACATGATCATGGTTCTAGCTCATTTGAGCATTTTATCAAACACTAGGTGTGCATAAGGTTTCAATGTCCTTTTATAGAGGATTCCATCATCCCACAACCCAACCTTTACCATTTTTAGCTCAACAATCTTTCTACACCCTTTGATAACACATGCATGTAAAATAACCAACCCTCTTGCACAGAAATTATCTTGCTTATTATCCATTTCCACATAAAATTCGAAATTGAGAGTTAGGGTGTAGAATCTTACCTCTAGGATGAAGACCTAGTGAGTTTCCCTTCTCAATCTTCCAAAACTTGGGCAAGAATTGAAGAACAATTATTGGATAACACCTTCTCACTCTAGGGCACCTTCTCTCACTCTAAAATTTTAGATTATCTCTCAAAAATGGCCCAAAATATGTATTTAACGAAGTAGGGTCGGGTTTTAAAAAACCAAAAATGAAGCTCTAGAACAGGTTCTGCGGTCGCATATGCGACCACATAATGGTTATGCGGATCGCATATCGGTCGCATAATTGGTTACAAAATAGCCAAAAGAACTGTCTGTGTATGCGGTCACTATGCGGTCCGCATAACTGTTATGTGGTCGCATAGTCGACCGCATAGCTGCTTCCAGAATAGTCCTCTCATGCTCAATTATGCGGCCATTATGCGGCCTGCAGAGTGATTATGCGGTCGCATAATGGACCGTATAAACGCACTTTTTCGGCAAAAAATTTCCTTTACTTTCCTGTGCATTGTTCAACCCAAAAGGTCCGAGCCGCGGCGAGCAAGCTTGGCGCGAAGAATTTCTATAATCCTCAAACATGTAAGCCTAGTCCGGCACCATGAAATATTATTTTCTTTGCAAACTTTACCAGGCCTTATACTTAAGTACTTTGAAATTTTCCGGGGTGTTACATTCTCCCCCGCTTAGGATCATTCGTCCTCGAATGAGGGTAAAAATCAATCATTAGCATCTTATGCAACTCAGTTTGTTTCATACCACATTTGAGCAGCACCAAATTTGACTAACTCCCAAAATCTCCAAATATTTCGCCAGAGTTTCCCTTGTAACTAGGCCTATCCACCTGTCAGAGAGCCCCAGAAACACATCCTAACAACATATACGTATCCCAACGACGTAACATAATACAAAACAACACCAATTGTGGTCTCATAAGCAATATATATCCAGAAAGGAACACCCTTAATGCCAATTGTTCACATTATATAAAATTCATAAAAAGTAGGTCTTATAATATTTTTCCTAGATCACAACTTTAAATACATGGTCATTCAAACAAATAAGGATACTTTTTCTTCATTTCTTCCTCGGCCTCCCAAGTACCCTCTTGAACCTGTTGGTTTTGCCACAACACTTTCACGGAGGCAATTTCTTTATTTCTCAATTTTCGGACTTGCCGATCAATAATAGAAACCGGAATCTCTTCGTAAGTCAATTTCTCATTTACCTCAATGGTCTCCACCGGAACAATGAGTGTCGGATCTCCAACTACTTTCTTCAACATAGACACATGAAACACCGGGTGTACTAATGACATCTCAGGTGGTAGCTCAACCTTGTTACGCCACCTCACCGATCCTCTGAATGATTTTGTACTGTCCGACATACCTCGGACTCAATTTCCCTTTCTTACCAAATCGCATTACCCCTTTCATGGGGGACACTTTCAAGAATACCCAATCATCTTCTTTGAACTCCAAATCCCTACGACGAACATCCAAATAGGATTTCTGATGACTCTGAGCAGTCTTCAACCGCTCCTTAATGATTCTAACTTTTTCCATGGCCTGATGCACGAGGTCTAGCCCTATCAACTCTGCTTCCCCAATTTCGAACCACCCAATAGGAGATCTACATATCCTACTATATAAAGCCTCGAACGGTGCTATCTGAATGCTAGCATGATAGCTATTATTGTATGCAAATTCTATAAGTGGTAAATGATCATCCCAGTTACCTTTGAAGTCTAGCACACAAGCACGCAACATATCTTCAAGTGTTTGAATAGTCCGCTCTGCCTGCTCGTCAGTCTGCGGGTGAAAGGTTGTACTAAGATTCACCTGAGTACCCAAACCTTGCTGAAATTTCTTCCAAAAATTAGCAGTGAATTGTGCTCCCCGATCAGAAATGATAAAAACTGGGGTGCCATGCAACCTGACTATTTCTTTGATATATAGGTGACCATACTGCTCCGTTGTGTCGGTAGACTTAACCGGCAAAAAGTGTGATGACTTCGTGAGTCGATCCAGAATCACCCAAATTGAGTCAAACTTGCGCGGAGTGCGCGGTAATCCTACCACAAAGTCCATATTAATCATTTACCACTTTCACATTGGAATTTCTATGTTTTGTGCCAACCCACCAGGCTTTTGGTGTTCGGCCTTCACTTGCTGACAATTCGGACATCTTGCCACAAAGTCCGCCACATTCCTCTTCATATCATTCCACCAATAGACTTCCTTAAGATCATAATACATTTTTGTAGAACCTGGATGCACGGAATACTTAGAAGTGTGAGCTTCAGTCATAATTCTTTTTCGGAGAGCATCCACATTTGGAACACAGAGTCTCCCTTGGTACCTTAGTGAACCATCATTCATGCTAAGAGAAAAGGCCATGGTCTTATGTTTATGAATCCCCTCTTTTAATTTCACCAACAATGGATCATTATATTACTTCTCTTTGACTTCCACAACAAGCGATGATTCAGCCCTATTTTGCACAATTACCCCTCCTTCACTAGAGTTCGCAAGACGAACTCCCAAACTAGCCAATCGGTGACCATCCTTGGCTAATGGCCTCTGATATGCCTCCAAGTGAGCCAAACTACCTATAGATTTTCGGCTAAGAGTATCAGCACAACATTAGCCTTCCCCGAATGGTATAAAATATCAATGTCATAATCCTTGAGTAATTCAAGCCATCTTCTCTGCCTCAGATTCAATTCCTTCTGTTTGAAAATATATTGAAGGCTCTTATGGTTCGTGAATATATCCACATGGACCCCATATAAATAATGACTCCAAATTTTCAATGCAAATACCACCGCCGCAAGTTCTAAATCATGTGTTGGATAGTTCTTTTCATGATTCTTTACTTGCCTAGAAGCATAAGCTATCACCTTCCCATGTTGCATTAATACACACCCAAGCCCGATTCTTGAAGCATCACAATACACCACAAATCCATCTATACCCTCTGGTAGAGTCAACACCGGTGCCGTAGTCAATCTTGCTTTCAATTCCTAGAAACTCTTTTCACAAGCATCTGACCAGTGGAATTTAATTGCCTTCTGCATCAATTTAGTCAATGGAGAGGCAAGAGTAGAAAACTCCTCCACAAGCTTTCTGTAATACCCAGCTAAGCCTAAGAAACTGCAAATCTCTATTGGAGTTGTAGGCCTCGGCCAATTCTTCACAGCTGAAATTTTGTGAGGATCAACCTTAATTCCCTCACTAGAAACTACATGACCCAAGAATATGACTGATTCAAGCCAAAATTACACTTTGAAAACTTTGCATATAACTGGTGCTGATGCAGGGTTTGCAGAACTACCCTGAGATGATCGGCATGGTCCTCCTGATTTCGTGAATATACAAGAATATCGTCAATGAACACTATCACAAAGGAGTAGAGGAATGGCTTAAAAACTCGATTCATAAGATCCATGAAGGCTGTTGGGGCATTTGTTAGCCCAAACGACATCACCAGAAATTCAAAATGCCCATACCGGGTCCCAAAGCTGTTTTCGGAATATCCCGCTCCCTGATCTTCAATTGGTGATACCCGGATCTTAAATCAATTTTGGAGAAGTACCTGGCACCTTGCAATTGATCAAACAAGTCATCTATCCTTGGCAGTGGGTACTTATTCTTGATTGTGACCTTATTAAGCTGCCGATAGTCAATACACATTCTCAGCGACCCATCTTTCTTTTCTAACAAAAAGGACCGGTGTACCCCAAGGCGACACACTTGGTCGGATAAAACCCTTTTCTAACAAATCTCTCAATTGTTCCTTTAGCTCCTTCAGTTCTGCCGGTACCATTCTGTAGGGTGGAATAGATATAGGATGCGTGTCTGGCATTACATCAATCCCAAAATCAATCTCCTTGTCTGGTGGGATCCTAGGGAGTTCATCTGGAAAGACTCCCAAAAATTCATTCACAACAGGAACAGACTCAAGTGTAGGTGCCTCAGTATCGGTGTCCGTAACCCGAACCAAATGGTAAATACATCCCTTGTTGATCATTTTCGTGGCCTTTAGGTAAGAAATAAACCTACCCTTCGGCACTACATCATCACCCTTCCACTCAATAATTGGCTCATTTGGAAGTTCGAACCTAACAGTTCTGGTTCGGCAATCAAGCTTGGCAAAACAAGAATAAAGCCAATCCATCCCCATTATCACATCAAAATCGACCATTCTCAATTCAATAAGATTGGCCACGATGTCCCGACCATGCAACATAACAACACAATCCCTATAAACCCGCGCGGCCAAAATAGACTCACCAACCGGAGTAGATACAGAGAACGACTCATAAAGCTGTTCTGGTTATATCCCAAATTCCATAGCAACATAAGGTGTGACATACGACAAAGTGGAACCGGGATCAATAAGAGCATATACATTATGAGATTGGATAGTCAATATACCTGTAACAACATCTGGAGAAGCCTCTGAATTCTGGCAACCCCTCATAACATAGAAACGGTCGGATCCTCCTGAATTATGTGCTCTACCCCTAGTTGCACCACGCCCTGCGGGTGTTGGAGTGCCTTGAGCTGGAGGAGGTGTTGCGGATATAGTAGCTGCAGAACTGGCTGGCTGTGCCATGCCCCTGCCCGCACCCTAGCGGGACGAACGACAATCCCTCTGAATGTGACCCCTCAATCCGCATCCGTAGCATATGGGTAAGTCCATGTAGCATATTCCTAGGTGCATCTTTCCACACCTAGGGCATGGGGGCTTCCTCTGCTGCTGGAATCTACCACCATGACGACCCTGCTGATTGGATCCCCTGTTGCCCTGACTGGGCCTGAAACGGCTCCACTGCTGCTGCTGACTAGGCCCTGATGGTGGTGCACTAGCCGAAGACTGAGTGAAGGACTGTGATAGCCCTGACAACCCTCTTCTGAATGTTGACTTGCCACCACCTGAAGAACCACCAAACTTGCCCGTAGACCGGGCCTTATTATTACCCTCTCGCTCCATTCTGTTCCTTAATTTGCGGGTCTCTGTGGCTTGAGCGAATGCCACCATCTTTCCATAGTTCATATTAGAATTCAAGGCTGCTGTAGCGGCCTCATTAATTACCAAGGGACTAAGGCCCTGCACAAATCGGTGAACTCTAGCCTCCATAGTGGGCAGCATGTAAATAGCATATTTAGACAGGTACGCAAATCTCATATGGTAATCCCACACACTCAGGCTACCTTGCCTCAAGTTCTCAAACTCAGCTGCACGGGCTGCCTTAGTCTCGGCAGGCAAGAAATGATCAATGAAGGCATCGGCAAACTCACTCCACCTCGCCGGAGAGCTCCTTTCTTCACGGGAATCCTCCAATTGTTCAAACCAAGAATATGCCACCTCTTTCAGGTGGTAGGAGTCCAATTCCACTGCCTCTATTTTAGTAGCACGCATAACTCTGAGAGTCTTGTGCATCTCATCAATGAAACCCTGGGGATCTTCCTCTGGGTTAGTACCCGTGAACACTGGAGGATCCAACTGGAGAAACCTGTTCACCCTTGAACCAGTAGAATCCCCTGGCTGACTGGAAGAAGTGGGTGCAACATTTGACCTCTGGGTCTAGGAAGCCACCATTTGAGCAAACATATGTATGGCTCCCCTAAGATCAATATCAGAAACACCAGAATCGGAAGCTGGAATTGGAGATGGAACTGGTATATCAGTTGGAGGGACTGTTGCACCTTCAGTAGGTGTAGGAACAGGTGCGGTCTGATCAGTTGTAGTAGAGTCAGGCAGTGTAGTAACTGGAGGAATATTCTCACTCATCGGGTGCTCACCCGCATTATCAATTATAGGGTCAACTATCACTCTTGGGGTGACATTGGCTCTTTGGCTAGTTCTTGCCTTCTTCTTAGGTGCCATGTACTAAAAATTAGAGCAACGCAGGAGTTAAAGGAGGAACAATCTTACAACCAGCTTTACCGCACGATCAAGAACATGAAAGAAGGGTATTATTCCTAAATGCCCATGTAGCATTCTCATTATAGATGTGGTCGACAACACACTGATAATAAGTACTCTACTAGACACGGCTCCGAGACATCCTAGGACACTTTAAAACCTTAGGCTCTGATACCAAGTTTGTCACGCCCCAAAAACCGAGGAGCGCGACTGGCGCTCAACCGAGTAAACCCGACTGAGCAAGCCTGTTAGGTTTCATTCTACCCAAACTAATTCATGAATAAAGAGGAGATGAACTCCATTAATCATACCTCGTAAATATATCATTAAACAATACCAATTCATTTCCAATAGTTTCATCATTTTTAAAGTCTCAAATGGACAGGTAATACATCCGAAACATAACATAGTTTGTCTTTCCCCAGCACCAATACATAACCCACACTATGTCTACAGAGCCTCTATAGATAAAGAAGAGTACAATGATAATGCCGGCAACAAGGCCCCGGCTATACCTTAAACAGAATACACAAAGTACAAAAGATTTATGACCCCAGAATGAAGTGGGGCTCACCAAGTCAGTTGGGAAGATGGTGCACTGTTATCAATGATCAATATCTCCTGCTGTGGAACCACCTGCATCCAATTAAAGATGCAGCGCCCCCGACAAAAGGGACGTTAGTACCGTCGAATAGCACTAGTATGTATAATTAAACACCCTCTTAATAGAATGACAAATAATACAAATAAGATTATCATAATATCAATGAAAGACTTAATCAACATCAAACCTCAATTTTAGGATCGAAACAATGTTCAAATTAATTTCCACATCTCACATTGGGAGATTTTTAGTATTGATATACCATTGTCCACAATACCATTATTAACAATACCATTATTCACAAAACCAGTACCACCGTACTCTCAGCATGGAGTCCGATCACGACCCGATAGGCTAGGCCATCTCATTAGAGGCATCAACCACAATTTTTCTCAATATCAATACCACCGTCTTTAACACGGAGTCTGATCACGACCCAATCGGCTAGGCTATCCATTAGGGACATCAACCACAATTACCATTTCAATTATAATTTCCAGCACAATCACCACCATGTGTGCGGCATGGTGTCCGATTACGACCCGACCAGCTAGGCTGTCTTATTTGAGACATCAGCCTTTTTATATCAATTATCGCATTTCGAATTACTTTCACATCTTTTCATTTCATTGGCACTAATGGCCATAATTATAAGATCATTCTTGGCACGTTAGCCATATTCAGTATTTCATGCTCACCTTATCAATTTCAAATATCATTATCATCATCAACAACAAATACAATTCAATCAAGGTGTGTAATACACATGTGAGCAATTTAGAGTCTAAGGCACATAGAGATATTTCACAAAATTTGGCATAATAGCCTTCATTTGAACTTGACTTAAAGTCAAAACATTATTAATGCACAGCACATATTCTAACACATCCTCAATTGGTAACATAACATGAATAAAGCATTTGGGATGCTTGTTGAACATATATTTTTCAACCCAATCTTACTCGGGATAGCAAGTTTTATAATGAGTCACTCGGGACTTACATATTTACATGAATATCTTGGGATTTAATTCTAAGAGAAGAGTTTATCCAACATACCTCACTTGAGCTTCCTTACACTCTAAATATTCCAAAATTCTTAGCAACTTCAATCTATTGTAGAAATATAACAAATTAAATCAAAATTAGGAGGATGATCATGGTTCTAGCTCATTTGAGCATTTTATCAAACACTAGGTGTGCATAAGGTTTCAACGTCCTTTTATGGAGGATTCCATCATCCCACAACCCAACCTTTACCATTTTTAGCTCAACAATCTTTCTACACCCTTTGATAACACATGTATGTAAAATAACCAACCCTCTTGCCCAGAAATTATCTTGCTTATTATCCATTTCCACATAAAATTCGAAATTGAGGGTTAGGGTGTAGAATCTTACCTCTAGGATGAAGACCTAGTGAGTTTCCCTTCTCAATCTTCCAAAACTTGGGCAATAATTGAAGAACAATTATTGGATAACACTTTCTCACTCTAGGGCACCTTCTCTCACTCTAAAATGTCAGATTATCTCTCAGAAATGGCCCAAAACGTGTATTTAACGAAGTAGGGTCGGGTTTTAACAACCCAAAAATGAAGCTCTGGAACAGGTTTTGTGGTCGCATATGCGACCGCATAATGGTTATGCGGACCGCATATCGGTCGCATAATTGGTTACAAAATAGCCAAAAGAACTACCTGTGTATGCGGTCACTATGCGGGCTGCATAACTGTTATGCGGTCTGCATAACTGTTATGCGGTCGCATAGTCGACCGCATAGCTGCTTCCAGAATAGCCCTCTCCTGCTCACTTTTGCGGCCATTATGCGGCCCGCAGAGTGATTATGCGGTCGCATAATGGACCGCATAAACGCACTTTTCCGGCAAAAATTTTCCTTTACTTTCCTGTTCATTGTTCAACCCAAAAGGTCCGAACCGCGGCGAGCTTGCTCGCCGCCAAGAATTTCTATAATCCTCAAACACGTAAGCGTAGTCCGGCACCATAAAATATTATTTTCTTTGCAAACTTTACCAGGCCTTACACTTAAGTACTTTGAAATTTTCCGGGGTGTTACACATTTAATAATAACATAACAGGAATAACCAACTGAGATACTAAAATAAAACATAATAACTCATATAAACTTCCAAAATAGGACCTCAACAATATATTTCGAAAACCGGCGGAACTGAGTCATAATCTCTACAGAATAATCTAGAATGTCTATTACAACAGTGTCTGAATAAGAAAACAACAAAATGAAAAGATAATGTAAGGTGACTCCGAGGCTTACGGACGCCGAGCAGGTATACCTTGAAGTCTCCGGAAGGCAGCTAACAAGTCAATCACTAACGTCCAGCACGGCAGACGTACCTGGATTTGCACAAAAGATGTGTAGAAGAGTAATATAAGTATACCATAATGGTACCCAGTAAGTATCAAGCCTAGCGTCGGTAGAGTAGTGATGAGGCCAGGTCAAGACACCTACTAGGACATGATAAATAGAACAAATATAATAACGAGAAGTAAAGGAAAACAATGAAACTGAATGATAACGAAACAATTTAGTAACGTGACCTAATGACAGAATTATAAGCAAGATAACAAGAACAAAGCAAACAATGAGAACTTCAAATATTCAAATACGAACAAAAACTGGAATGACAAGGAAACATAAAAGCAACAAACGGTTCAACCAATAACTCTTTTCAATATGAAGTGCACAACAAGAATCACAACCGAGTTACTGCCTCGTATTCATGTTTCACAATTTCAATCACAATCTTTCTTTATATCACCGTGGGAACCTAACATTTAGTTTTGAAAATCATTTTTCCCGAAATAGCTACCCGCGTTTTAGCCCACCTATCACACCGCGTGGCTTCAAGTAGTTCCCCTGCTAGCAACATGCGTATCAAGCTCACCTTATCTCACTGCATGCGTATCAACCCCTAGCCTTATACCACCGCATGCGTATCAATATCACAACATAATCACAACTCGCACCACAAGTACCCATATGCCACAACTTGCCAAAAGAATTAACAATATCAATATTTCTACAACAAATAGCCCATGGCTCAACCACAATGTGCACAAGAATCTCAACAATAACAAAATGAAAGTGGATTACTCAATAAGAAAGATATCTCAAAAATTAACAACTTAACCTCAATGTGATAACGACTTTCTCAAATTCAACACCAATAACTCAACAATAAGATATTTCACGAAATAACAAATTCAATTACAAGTAATTCAACAATTAAAGATGTAACAAGACAATAAGGAAGGCAATAACTTCAACTAAGCATATAAGAGCAAAACAACACATAAGAGGTAGAAAAAGTATTAACAATGTCAAATAAAGCATGTAAGGGTAGATTAACACATGTAAGAGTTGATTAACAATGAGGGATATAACATGTTATGGCAATTCAATTAAAGGCATGGAAAGAGTCTAAATAACCTAAACCGGTCAAATACCACATATAATCTGTGTACCCACTCGTCACCTTGTATACACGGCTTTCACATAAGACAAATAGTACAATCAATCCCAAATCCTAAGGCGTAGTTCCCCCCACACAAAGTTAGGCAGGATACTTACCTCAACTAGGCTAACTCAACCCTCAAAAATAGCTTTTCCCCTAAAATTCACCTCCACACGGCTCAGATCTAAATCAAAATTGACTTAATATCATCAAACAATGCAAGACAAAACCATTACAATAGATAAAGCCATGATCAATAAAAAATTCCCAAAAAGTCAACAAAAATCAACCCCAGCCTCGCCTGGTCAAAACTCGGGTCCAAGGGTAGATTCTGACTACCCATAACACCATGAGTCCATATATGTGATTAGTTATCAAATTCGAGTCCAAATCGACTTTCAAAAATCAAATTCTCATTTTTCAAAGACTTGACAAAATTTTCCAATTTTTCCTCTTTGATTCATATGAATTTGATGTTAAATCTAAGATATAAATATGAAATATAGTTGAAAATTGATTAGAATCACTTACCCAATGTTTGTAGATGAAAATCTCCTCTCCAAATCGCCTACTACCGAGTCTAGGGGTTCTAAAATGAGGGAATATGTTGGAAAATCCCGACTCCCAGCCCTTTTGGTCACTGACAGCCTAAGAGGAAGTAGCAAATGAGACATTGGCTTCGTATTTGCAAAGCCTGTCCTCATCGCAAAAGCTACACATTTGTCGCAAATGAGAACTACACAATTTCCTGACATTATTCACAATTGTGACTCAGGTATCACAATTGCAACACCTGAGCCCCCTGCTAGGATCGCAATTGCAATGTTGGTGTTCGCAATTGTGACACCAGAGGCATCAGCACACCAGCAGTTTCTACTTTAGTCCAAACTATTTCGTGACACATCCGAAACTCATCCGAGTCATCGGGGCTCCAAACCAAATATCTATACAAGTCTAAAAATATTATACTAACTTGCTCGCATGATCATAACACAAAAATAACATCTAGAACTACGAATCGGACACCAAAACGCATGAATTTCAAAGTAAAGTTCAAGAACTTCTAGAATTGCATCTAAGCGTCTGAATCCTATCAAATCAACTCCAAATGATACCAAATTTTGCATACAAGTTTTAAATAGTATAACAGACCTATTCCAAGTCCCAAAATCTAATTATGAACCCGATAGATAAAAGTCAACCTACGATCAAACTTCTAAACTTCAAATTGCTATTTTTTGGCAAAACAATATAAACCAACCTACGGACTTCCGTATTCGATTCCAGGCATACGACCAAGTCCAAAATCACAATACGAAGCTATCAGAGCCATCAAAACATCGTTCCGGGGTCATTTTCACAAAAGTCAAAGTTCGGTCAACATTTCTAACTTAAGCTTCTAAGTCAAGAACCAAAGGATCTAAATCAACCCGAAATCTTTTCGGAACGAAACCACTCAACCATGTAAGTCATAAAACCATAAACACACATGTGTAAAGCATCAAAAGGGGAAACGGGGCGCAAATACACAAAACAACCGGTCGGGTCGTTACATAGTTACATAACGACAATCATAGGGTAACAACCTTGAGTCACTCCGATCAAATCCTTGCCATTCAGAGTCATTGCTTGCATTGCTCTTATATATATGTATCTATTTTCTTATCGAGTTGCACTATAGTTGTCCACGTACGACACTTATGTGTGCACCGCGAATCAGTTGGTTTTGAAATTACAGATTCCTATTAAGGTTAGATACGACAGAGTACTCTTCGAGGCCGGGTACGTTATTATATGACATGAGACACCACCGAGTCCTATTAAGATCGGGTACAACTGAGTACTCTTTGAGGCCGGGTACGCTATATGACATGAGTTGCCCTATTGACTTGATACTATATTATATGGCCCCGTTGAGTGGCTTGATTTTTACAGACATGCATATATATCCATGATTATGATAGTGTATACCCTCAGAGGCTTGTTATGAGTTTTAGGTTGACTTTTTTACTCTACCTTCATATTTTATCTACTATTTATGTGCTTTACCTACCTTACATATTCGGTACATCTTTTGTACTGATGACCCCTTGCTGGGGCGTTGTGTTTCATGCTCGCAGATACATATACAGATAGCGATTCAGATGATACTTCATAATAGGTGACTCAACTCAGTTGAAGGTTGTCACGCTCCTTTCTTACGGAGTTGGCTAGTGAGCTGGTAGGTATGATAGTTGCATATATGTACATAGTTGGGTATGGTGGGGCCCTGTCCCGACCTTATGATGTTTATGTACTCCTTAGAGGCTTGTAGATATATGTTATGTGTATTGATGGTTATGGCAGCCTTGCAGGCCCATATGTCTCATGTATATAAGCTTGTATATCATTTTGGGTCGTCCTTTGTCGAGTTTTGTTTCATGTTTTAATCAAATTATCTCATAGAGGCCTTTTCGACCCATTTATACATGATAGCATGGTTATGGATGCACGTTATGTTCGAGCTCGGTGAGGTAGGATCGAGCGCCCGTCATGCCCCTTTGGTTTGGGGTGTGACACACCTAGTATCAGAGCAGCTCTATCCTAGGGAGTCTACAAGTTGTCTCTAGTAGAGTTTTGTGTATAGATGTGTTGTGCACATATTATATAAATAGGAAACGACAAGGCATTTAGGAGTCTGTTACCCTTCTTTCAAATCCAAATCGTGCTATAGAGCTGAGTCATAAGAGTTTGAGTCATGACTTATGTTTGCTAGTAGAGAGAACGAGTTCTTGACAACGTGGCCTAGTTTGAGGCCCTATCAGATAGTGCATACCAGATGTGCAAATTTCCTTCTTAAGACCCTAAGATGGGAATATCTAATACACCCCGCGAATAGCAGGCCATAGGAGTATCACAAGGTAAGAGTATAAGCTTCAGCAAGTAAAAGAAGCAAGGTGAAGAAGGGTACGAGGTACCCAGTTAGGGAAGATTATCAGTATTTACAATTTTGGCAGAGAAATATAATAATTCTAACTTACTTTCAACAGTAACATAGGTATATACAATTGGCCACACACATCTCAATTATGCCCTATGGGAGCTAACATATATAGTTCAAGAGAAAGATGGGATATAAGGTCCAACTGGAGTTAGGGTAACCCAAAATGGTGGATGGATTATTAGCATTAGCTAAAAATTTTGAAGGATATTGCAAACGTGATAATAGTTCTCCTTGTGAGACACCAGGTGGTGCACTCTAAAATAGTACATTCAGATAAGAATACTAGAATGTTTAGACGATAGTCACTAGAATCCTAGGAGGGATAAATTTCTACCTTAGTATGACTCTCGTCCCTAGTAAAAAGAGAATCTTAGACGATCCGAAGAGCCGGTGAGATGGAGAAAAGAGAGCTTAATGCAAATGAATATTTTGTTGAAGTTTTCAGAATAAGGTAATAGATAGAAACATTAGCAGGAGAATAAGAAAATAGTAAATGGAGCGTTATGAGTAAGATGTGATAAATGGGTGATAATGGTAAATCAAAATATGACAGTTTGACAGAGTCTATAGTCAAGTGAAGGAAAAGATAAGAGGAGACAGGTCTTGAGTCTGTAAAAGAGTATAAGCAATAAAGTCATATTCTTATTTCGAAAAATGACCAACTTGATTACCAGAAGGCTAAGTTAGACCCCGGTGTAATAGAAATCGGTATGGGATAGCAAACAAGATAAACCAAACATGAATTGGGGACCAGAGAATAGGATAATAGTCTACATTGTGAGAATTTCAGAGACCGCGTTCCATCAATAATAAAATGGACAATAGAAGATTAACCATTAAAGATCATTCAGGTAGACACTTCCCTTTAGCAAGCGCTGTAAGTAGAGTTAAGCTTAATGGACTAAGTGTGTCAGTTACACTAGGGTCACCCTCGTCCGTAAGAAAGTCAGTTATCCCTGGTACATGAATGGGCACTAACATAGGTCGGGTATTCATGCAACAAGTGGCAGAACGACCAAGGAAAGTAATTGCTTGGTTTTAAAGACAATTGAGAAAGCATGAAAGGAATTACTTGATCTATGACCCAGAGTTAGTTACGTTATGAATGCACTTAAGATTTTGGAGTATTATCCATGCAGCATATATGTTGGCATTCTTACAGTTATAGGAGACTCTGGTATAAGTTTAAGAAATAATTGAGTCCACGTCACAAACAAAGGCTTGAATTGTTAGAAGATTATGACATGGATGTTCCATAGTGTCCACGAAAGGATAATGTAATAGCTAATACCCTACACCGCAGATTGGAAGACAGCTTAAGCCTACTTAAAGGTTGAGAGAGAAGAAGAATATCGAGAGTTACATTAGCTAAGTAAATTAGGAGTTCGAGTATTAGACCTGGATGATTATAGAAATCGTGACTCAGAACATCGCAGAATCACTCTTAATAGCATAAGTACAAGAGAGATAGTATAGTGACCATATTCTATAAAATCTCTATGATAAAGTTAGAAGAGTACCAGTCTTAGAGATAACAAAATATGGAGTGGAGATGACAAGCTAAATATGTGCTCCCATAGTTGCGGGACTTCGAGACTTTACCAGGGCGAGGGAGCATCATTTTCACCATTCGAGCGACAACATGTGGTCGGTACTTCAAAGATGATTGTCAACTATAAAGTATAACATGGATGAAAAACTCTCAAAATCGACCGTTCAGTTCAAAAGTCTATGTTAGGACAAGCTATGCTAAAAATAGAAATATGCTAGCTTTTGCAGAAGTACTATAATTTAAAAGATCAAGAATGTGAGGGAGCTAAGATGACAAGTCAAGTATAAATTTTTACGAGACCGGGATAAGTCAAAAGGCTAGAATATGAGGTTGAGAAGTTGAAGCCTATCCCAAATAACTCACCCATCAAGCTTGATGGTTGCACATTTGAATGAATTGGATGAATTCCGGTACCATGCCTACACAAGTTCGTCCTTGTACAAAGAAAAGATGAAATATCTTCATGACAAATATATTTAAAACAAAGAATTCAAGGTGGGCGATCTCGTATTGTTGTTCAACTCAAGGTTGAGGATGTTCCCCGGAAAGCTAAAGTATGAATGGAGTGGTCCCTTTAAAATTGTGGGTGTGACACCTTTTGGTGCATTGGACTTGAAGAACAAAAATAATGAAGTATTCCGAGTCAATGGTCACCGGGTGAAGCACTATTTGGGAAAAGTTGGAGATAGCCACGTCGTGGCGGTTATTCATTTCAATTTATGGTATTCTGCATCGTGTCGCAACGTTAAATCAGGCATTTCTTGGGAGGCAACCCATGCTTCTTTTCCATTTTTCTTTTGTAGTTAGGTGTTATTTTTGTGATAACTTGATTTGAAGTGTGCTACAGAGCTGAATGTAACTTACAGGAACAATGGACAAATATGAGGCTAAGTATTGAAAGAAGTGCGGATCGCAGTTGATTTGTGCGGACCGCACAATTTGGAGTGTTGTAGCAAAAGAGCATTGCGGCCGCATAATTACCTTGCGGACCTCACAAATGGAGGATTCAAAATGACAACTCTGTGACGTTGGTCTGTGAGAAAAATGGCCAATCTGCGGTCTCAACAGGAAATCTGTTGTTGCAATAAGGAATCTGCAGCCGCACGCAAATCTCTGTGAACCGCAGACAAGGCACCAACTTAAACTCACCAGGTAACAGAGTGCAGACCATAACTGAAATTGTGCGGCCGCACTTGCTCCTCCTTCCTTTCGAAAATCAATAGTATAAATAGAGGTCTAGGGCAACTGTTATACTTTTCCCTCTCTAAGCACAAACTTTGCACAATAGTGAAATTTCTTGGTGAATCATCTGCCCACACACCCAACAATTGTGATCACTCATCCCTTGCACTCATTCACATCTTGTATGCTTAAATTCCTTGTTATAATTTTTCATTATTTTTAGTTTAATTTGTAGCTTTTTAATTATTTTGAGTCCATTTGTCAATAGAATTCAATTGTGCATTCATGTGGGGGTAAATCTGTAGTGGGTTAACTAGTACATATTCTATCGGGACTGGGTTAACGTATTTTCATGCCTTTATGATGTTACCATGTCAAAATTTTCACAAAAATTACAAACCCTAGATTGAAATACTGAACTGTTCATATATTCTGAATTCTGCGGCCGCACCTGAAATTGAGCGGTCGGCAGAAGTTGATTCTAGGGCAGCTTTAGTAAAGAATGGGTCTGCAAGGTTGAACCTTTCTTTTATTTCTGTACAACATACAAGATTGCGAATGTGTACAAGTTTCATGTTGTGGCTTAAGTGGTCTATATGGGCACGGTTCATTTGACCGTTTGGCTCTTACAACAAATCCTATCCACCAAGCCCAGACTTGTTTGAGCATAAAGTTTCCTTCCTTTCTAAAATTATTATCGAGGGTGATGGCCCCTAGTATTCGAGACCGATCTTTGAGAGGGCTCGGATACAGTTGATGTGAACCTTGACTCTGATTCATAGTCGGTCTTCGATTCTAAGTTAGCACAATCTACTGTTGCCTTGTTAAAAACCTTGCCGGAAAACCTATTTGGGACAAAATCGGTTCAAGGGAAAAAGAGTGCAGCGCGTGCTTTCAGGCCTAATAGTTGCATCATTCCTTGGTCGTCACCTGCAAGTGTTAGTCCAATCCATAATATATTTAAAGAAAGGTAATGAATGGGGTCGTACCTTAGCAGTAGTATCGTTTTAAGTGGGTTATGTTCCAGTTGTTCGGTAGCCGCTCACCGTTCGGCATTTCAAGTTTGTACGATCCTTTGTCGGTGATCTCAATAATTCGATATGGGCCTTCCCAATTCGATCCTAGCTTCCCTTCATTTGGGTTCCAAGTGTTCAGTGTCGCCTTTCTTAACACTAAGTCCCCAACATTGAAGTGTCAAAGGTTGGCTCTCTGATTGTAATATCTTTCGATCCATTGCTTTTGAGTGGCCAACCAGACGAGGGCGGCCTCGCGCCTTTCGTCTAGCAGTTCTAGGCTCGTATTCATGGCCTCGTTGTTTGACTCTTCGGTCGCATATCGGAACCTGAGGCTCGGTTCTCCTACTTTGACTTGTATAAGAACTTTGGCACCATAGACTAACAAGAACGGGGTGGCCCCGGTACTGGATTTTGAGGTTGTACGATGTGGCCATAGGACTTCGGGCAAGATTTCCTTCCATTTCCCTTTGGCGCCGGTCAACCTCTTTTTGAGGTTTTGGAGTATGGTTTTGTTCGTGGAATCTGCCTGCCCGTTCCCACTAGGGTGATAAGTCTTTGATAGGATCCTTTTGATATTATGGTCCTCGAAAAACTTACTCACCTTGCTGCCGATGAACTGCTTCCCATTGTCGCACATGATCTCGGCCGACATTCTGAATCGGCATATTATGTGGTCCCAAATGAAATCAATAACCTCCTTCTCCTTGACTTTCTCAAATGCCTGGGTTTCCACGCACTTAGAAAAATAATCAGTCATAAATAAGATAAATTGAGCCTTACAGGGCACCCAAGGCAAGGGACCAATGATGTCCATTCCCCATTTCTTGAACGGCCAGGGTGACAAAACCGAATGCAGCGGTTCCTCGGGCAAATGGATCATTGGAGCATGCCTCTAGCATTCGTCGCATTTTTGTACGAACTCCTTTGCGTCTTTTTCCAAGTCGATCTAGTAGTAGCCAGCTCTGATTATCTTCCAAACCAATGACTCGGCGCCTGAATGGTTCCCGCAGGTGCCCTTGTGGACTTCCCTTAAAACATACTCGGTGTCTCCCGGTCCCAGACATATGGTGAGTGGGCCATCGAATGCTCTTTTGAATAGGGTACCGTGTATGGACAAGCTGAACCGGACCGCCTTCGTATGCAGAGCTCTTGATTCTCTAGGATTCGATGGAAGTTTTCCGGTCTTCAGGTAATCTATGTATTAGTTTCTCCAGTCCCAGGTTAAGCTTGTCAAATTTATCTCTACATGGCCTTCCTCCACTACTGATTTCATGAGTTATACGACCGTTCCCAAGTTGAATTCATCATCGTCCACCAACGATCCCAAGTTAGCAAGAGCATCAGTCTCGTTGTTTTGATCCCGAGGTACACGTTGTAAAGTCCATTCCCTGAATCGATGTAACGTTACCTGTATCTTATCCAGGTATCTTCGCATTCATTCCTCTTTGACTTCGAACATTCCATTGACTTGGTTCACCACAAGGATGGAATCGCACTTAGCTTTGACCACCTCGGCCCCCAGGCTTTTAGCCAGTTCAAGACCTAGAATCATGGCCTCACACTCGGCCTCGTTGTTAGTCAATTTTACAGTTCTAATAGATTGCCTAACTACATTACCCGTCGGTGGTTTCAACATGATGCCAAGTTCGGACCCCTCTGCATTTGAGACACCATCCGTAAAGAGGGTACATATTCCAGAAGAGGTCCCCGAGTTCAACAACAACTCCTTCTCGACCTCAGGAATTAGGGTCGGTGTGAAATCGACCACGAAGTATGCCAAACTTTGAGATTTGATGGAGGTTCGGGGTCTATATTCGAAGTCGTACCCGCTGATCTACAAGGCCCATTTGGCCAATCGTCCCGAGAGCTCGGGCTTATGCATTATGTTTCTTAAGGGGTAAGTAATCACAACACATACAGGATGGCATTGGAAATACGGTTTTAGCTTCCTAGAGGCGCTTAACAAAGTGAGCGCCAATTTTTCTAGGTGAGGATACCTAGTTTCGTCCTCGCCTAGAGTTATGCTAATATAATAAATAGGAAATTGTACCTTCCTCTTCTTGGACTAAAGTCTTGATTGAAAATGTCTTATTGTTGATAACCTATAAAGATGGTTAGAAGTGAAATAAGTGAATTGGGGATACAAAGTGTGGCCAACGTGCCAAGAGTGAAAGTTATACTTGTGGCCAGTGGTGCCAATGAAATGAAATGATTTGAGAAAGATTATAAAATGAGCTCTGACTCAATTATTCTAAAATTGACTTCGATAATATAATTGGCTAAAAGCTTATGAACCCGGTGATGCCCATATGTGACTGTTTTAGCTAATGCTATGCTTTGCGAGTATTTTCAATGTGTTTTGTGTTCTTACATATTCGTGAGCGAAAATTGTGTATTGTCCTTTTTAGGGAAAAGTATTTCAATAATGATTGATTCGTTAATTGTGTATGATTTTAACTTGTGCTTCGATTGCCAATCAATTTACTCCATTTCTTGGAAAGAAATCCATTGTGTTTAAAGCCTTCATTACTAATGAACTTAAAGTTGTGATTTTCGGAATATTTTATTTGTTGATAATTATGATGATGATCTATGAAAGGGAAGAAATGAAAGTGTGGAATATGAAATATGGCCATTGCGCCATGAATACAGAATCATATGTATGGCCAAGAGAGCCAATGAAATAATAATGTTGTAAGTGGTTGAAAGAACGGATTAAGTGATATATGGTGTGAAAGGTTATGAGATGTACGTATTTGTACTTTTGTT
Organism: Nicotiana tabacum; assembly: GCF_000715075.1. Taxonomy (NCBI): domain Eukaryota; kingdom Viridiplantae; phylum Streptophyta; class Magnoliopsida; order Solanales; family Solanaceae; genus Nicotiana; species Nicotiana tabacum. The sequence goes on from NC_134092.1 coordinate 61,616,616, forward strand.
TCCAATGTGTTATATTATAAGCCCCTATGTTCTTGCGAATAAACACTATGATGTTCCTAAATGTTCTAAATGCTCTTAATGTTTTATGATCACCCATGGCAAGTACAAGTAAGTGATAGTATGAACATAAAATGTGGTCGTTGCCTAAATGAGAATTATGAATTGTTGTATGTCCCAATATTTTCAACTATAGTTGTATGTTTCTGAAATAATATATGTAAATGACTTCGATTGTTAAGTCCCCAAGAGTCATGAACCTAGATAATGACCTCAAGAGGTCAAGGGAGTGAATAATGAGATGGAAGGGAGATGCCCTTTGTTAAATGATGATGAACCTTAAGAAAAGGAATTTGGCCCATGTGCCATTGAAATCGATTTATTGATTTACCATGCATGTGGTAATGTAATGAGTTGTGTTTCTCCATGATAAGCATGAATATGAAGTATTCCAATGATATGAGTAATTACGATCTTAAATGTTATGACAAACTATGTCGCTTTGAGTTTATATATGATATTGTGATTGGGATTACACCTCCACCTACATACATTGGGGTGAGGTGGCAAGGCCGCTTTGTGTAGGGATTGTGGTATTGTGATATACCTCCACCCGCATATATTGGGGTAAGGCGGCATGACCGCTTTGTGTAGGGATTGTGGTATTGTGGAATACATCTCCACCCACATATATTGGGGTGAGGCGGCATGACTGCTTTGTGTAGGGATTGTGGTATTGTGGAATACACTTCCACTCGCATATATTGGGGGTGAGGCGGCATGACCGCTTTGTGTAGGGATTGTGGTATTGCGATACATCTCCACCCGCATATATTGGGGTGAGGCGGTGGGGCCTCTTTGTGTAGGGATTGTGGTATTGTGACACACATCCACCCGCATATATTGGGGTGAGGCGGTAGGGCCGCTTTGTGTAGGGATTATGGTATTGTGATACACCTCCACCCGTATATATTGGGGTGAGGCGGTGGGGACGCTTTGTGTACGGATTGTGGTATTGTGATACACCTCCACCCGCATATATTGAGGTGAGGCGGTGGGGCCGCTTTGTGTAGGGATTGTGGTATTGTTATACACCTGCACCGCTTATGTTGGGGTGAGGCGGTAGGGCCGCTTTGTGTGAAGGTGGTTATAGAGGATCCCCGACTGAATATCTATAAATGTTAATGGAAGCTATAAATAAATTTGCTTGACGTTAACGACTATCTAAGCCCATTTATTATTTCTATGATTCATCATATTCATGTCGTATTTCCATGCCCTTGAATAGGTGTATTTGTATTGTGTAAGTGAACGGTGTATGAGACGCATAGGTGTATAATATGATATGTGAACACTAAGAACGGTCTATGAAATGTATATGTGTAAAATAAGAGAGGAAGGTGCCACTTTCATTGGCCTTGTTTGTACATGTTGTTACAGTTACATTATATTATGTATTCCACGTATAGTTTATACGACTCAGTTGATCCTAAAAGAAGTTTAGCATGTTGCAAATATAATAAGACTTGAAATGTGATCCTATGGGATATTTCGTAGTTTCTTGATGTACTTTATTTGTCTCTTATTTGAGTTACCATATTTTCATATGTTGTTTTGACTGCCTTACATACGCGTACTATTCCACATGTACTCACGTCCCTTGGCCGGGGGCGCTGCATCTTTTAATGGATGCATGTATACTTCTACAAGATGATATGGATCTTTGATAGGGATCTTCTTCACTACTCACCTCATGGTGAGCCCACTACAGTTATAGTGGGTGTTTGAGTCTAGTTCGTTTTATGTATATAGGTATCCATTGTCATAGAAGCTCCATGTACATTGTGGGTCATGTAATTAAAGATTTAAGTTTTGTCATGTATTTATGTTCACGGTATTTACAGCTATTTATAGAGCTATTTAACCACCACGAGAAAGAACAATATGGGCCATTGAGCCAAATGTATTTAATATGAAAGTCAAGATCTTATTATGTTATGGTAAATCATGCATGAGTAATGATGAGAGGTTAATACAAATTAGGCTTGCTCGACTGAGTTTACTCGGTTGAGCGCCAGTCGCGCTCCTCGAGTTCGAGACGTGACAAACTTGGTATCAGAGCATGGTTTAGGAGTCCTAAGATGTCATGGAGCTGTGTCAGTAGAGTCCCTCTTATCAGTGTGTTGCCGGCCACACTTATAATAGGGAGGCTACAACGACATTTAGGAAATGTTTTTCTTCTTCTATCCTCAATCGTGTGTTAAGGTTCCGAGTTAGTATCGGAAATTCCCTTGTTAATACCAAGGAGTGTTGCACATCGTGCTACGAAATTAGAAAGGCCTAAGGATTAAAGGAATGGCACACATGACAGGTATAATGTGTGAGGTGCCGAATTGTCCTCGTAATGGAGGAAAGAAAAGTCAAGGATACGACCAAGGTAAGTTAGGTCATGCAGTTGGCCTCGAGAGTCATAATTGTTGATTTCATGTATATGGTGCAATGTGGTGTTATCTATATGTTGTTTAGGATTGATTTCTGGGATTCTCTGACAGGTGGATAGGCCCAGTTACAGGGGAAACTCTGCCGAAATTTTTAAGAATTTGTAAAGATAGCCAAATTTAAGAGCTATAAGTAAGTTGAGATTTTGGAAAGGAAGTATAAGACCCATGTAGTCATAAATTCCTATGCATAATGGTTGGAGGTAAAAGGATGGTAACTCTATTATTAGAAGTGACTTTTAAAACATTCGAGGACGAATTTTCTTAAGTGGGGGAGAATATAACACCCCGAAAAATTTCGAAGTACTTAAGCGCTATAAAGAAAGTTGGTGTGGGCTAATTATATTATTTTGTGTGCATACAAGGGCTATTATAATAATGATACCAATTTATCGTGATAATATATGTATGAGGTGCATTAAGAATGGTTTATGGTCTAAGAAGAGCCCCAAGGCTAAGTCAAGTTGAAATTTTTATGATGGGATAAAGTTTCTAGTGAGTTCGTACAAGATCCTACTTCAAACGCATGCTGCTACCAAAAAATAACTATTTAGGGGATGATCTACCTATCAAATTAAATCCCTTTGAGTCTAGTTTCTAACGCTTCAAACCGTTTGTTATTTGGACACTCCCACAAGAAGTTATGACCAAATTACCAACAGTTGGAAAAATGGGATTTTGCGACCAATTCTGTGATCGCGAAACTGCTTCTGCGACCGCAAAACTGGTCGCAGAATGGACCAGTACAACCCAGTTCTTGGCACCTATTTTGCGGTGCATTTTGCGACCTGCATAGCCATTCTGCGGTCTATTATGCGACCGGAGACCTACTTTCGTAGGGTTAATTTTTCTATTTTCATAACCCGGCCCCATTTTGATAAATAGGCTTTGGGTCTAATTTTGGGGCTATTATCGGAGTTTTCTTTAGAGAGAAGCGAGAGTATTCTAGAGATAGGAAGTAGATGAAGTATTTTGTTCATCAAGATCTTGTCCAAGCTTTGAAATCCAACAAGGAAATCTCAAGAGTTCTTCATCTAAGAGGTAAGGTTCCATACCCTAGTTTTCAGTTTCGGATTTGGGCAGAAGATGGTTGATTATGAGTATGATTCTTGGGAATGAGAGTATTATTTATACATATATGTGCCAAAAAGATTTGTGGGATGATTGTTGAGCTCAAATAAGTAAAGAATGGGTTGTAGAATGAAGGAAATCTCGTAGAAGAACCTTGTAGCCAAATTTGCACACCTAGTATTTGATAAAATGCTCAAATGAGCTGAAACCATGAATACCTTCCTAATTTGTGTTCAATTTTGTTATGTCTTAAAATAGATTGGAATTGCTAGAATTTCTGAAATGTTGTAGTAATTTAAGGAAAGCTCAAAGCAAGGTATGTTGGCTAAACTACTATCTTAGAATTGAATTCAATGATGTTCTCATAAGTTTCAAGTATGGTTGTCTCAAGTTCCTTATTCTATATTGCGAGTTGTTCCCAATAAATTTGATTGCCACGAATAAGCAAAGTGTCGAGAATTATATATTCAAAGCGTGTTCTGAATGTTCCTATCACATTAAGTTATCTTTTGGGAATGTGTTCAAGAATGATATGTGTATTAAAATGCTATGTCTTTGAGTTGTGTTTCAAATAAAGGTTATGATGCCAAATTGTGTGAGAAAACTCAATATGCTTAAGACTCTTAATTTCTCATATGTGTACCTAAAGTCTTGATTGAAAATGTCTTATTGTTGATAACCTATAAAGATGGTTGAAAGTGAAATAAGTGAATCGGGGATACAAAGTGTGGCAACGTGCCAAGAGTGAAAGTTTTACTTGTGGCCAATGGTGCCAATGAAATGAAATGATGTGAGAAAGATTATGAAATGAGCTTTGACTCAACTATTCTAAAATTGACTTTCGATAATATAATTGGCTAAAAGTTTATGAACCAAGTGATGCCCATATGCGGTTGTTTTAGCTAATGCTATGCTTTGTGAGTATTTTTAATGTGTTTTGCTTTCTTATATATTCGTGAGTGGAAATTGTGTATTGTCCTTTTTAGGTAAAAGTATTTCAAGAATGATTGATGTGTTAATTGTGTATGATTTTAACTTATGCTTCGATTGCCAATTATTTTACTCCATTTCTTGGAAAGAAATCCATTATGTTTAAAGCCTTCATTACTAATGAACTTAAAGTTGTGATTTCCGGAATATTCTATTTGTTGAGAATTATGATGATGATCTATGTAAGGGAAGAAATGAAAGTGTGGAATATGAAATACGGCCATTGCGCCATGAATACAGAATCATATGTATGGCCAAGAGAGCCAATGAAATAATAATGTTGTAAGTGGTTGAAAGTACGGATTAAGTGATATATGGTGTGAAAGGTTATGAGATGTACGTATTTGTACTTTTGTTTCCGATGTGTTATATTATAAGCCCCTACGTTCTTGCAAGTAAAGACTATGACATTTCTAAATGTTCTAAATGCTCTTAATGTTCTATGATCACCCATGGCAAGTACAACAAGTAAGTGATAGTCTGAACTTGAAATGTGATCGTTGCCTAAATGAGAAGTATGAAGTGTTGTATGTCCTAATGGTTTCAACTATAGTAGTATGCTTCTGAAATAATGTATGTAAATGACTTCGATTGTTAAGTTCCCAAGAGTCATGAACCTAGATAATGACCTCAAGATGTCAAGGGAGTGAATAATGAGATGGAAGGGAGATGTCCTTTGTTAAATGATGATGAACCTTAAGAAAAGGAATTGGGCCCATGTGCCATTGAAATCGACTTATTGATTTACCATGCATGTGCTAATGTAATGAGTTGTGTTTCTCCATGATGAGCATGAACATGAAGTATTCCAATGATATGAGTAATTACGACCTTAAATGTAATGACAAACTATGTCGCTTTGAGTTTATATATAGTATTGTGATTGTGATTACACCTCCACCCGCATATATTAGGGTGAGGCGGCAAGGCCGCTTTGTGTAGGGATTGTGATATTGTGATACACCTCCACCTACATACATTGGGGTGAGGCGGCATTCCGTGATGTCAAAGTATGCGTAGAGGTTAATAATAGTAGAAATACTTCGCGGCGAGCTTGCTCGCCGCGGTTCAGACTTTTTGGATTGAACAGTGCGCTGGGAGTTGAAGCAAAATGTTGGGCAGAAGTATGCATTTCTGCGGCCCATTCTGCAGACCGCAGACTGGTCACAGAGTGGGGCAGTTTTCTGGGGCATTTTTGATGTTAATTTCGCTGCCATTATGCGGCCACATAACCGTTTCGTGGGCCACACTTTGATCGCATAATCCTACCTAGACTTTTTCATAGGGAGGTTTTGCGGTGCATTATGCGACCGTAGAACCATTCTATGGTGCATTATGCGACCGCAGAACTGGTGTGCGGGCCGCATAGTGACCGCAGACCAGGTCAGTTTCTTTCCAGCTCTGGCACCCATTTTTGCGGTCATTTCATGGATTGCATATTCTCGCGTTCTTTCCAGCTCTGGCACCCATTTTCGCGGTCATTTAACCACTATGCGGTCGCATATGCGATCGTAGAACCTGTTCCGGAGCTTCAATTTTGGAATTTTTAAACCCGACCTATTCCGTTAAAACACATCCCATAGACCATTTTGATCATATTTTCTGATATTTTTAGAGTGAGAGAGAGGGTCCTAGAGGGAGGAATTGAACTTCATCAAATTTCTCTTCAATTCTCACTTAAAACCTTGAAGATTATAAAGAGAGGCACCTAGGTGTTCTTCCTAAGAGGTAAGATTCTATCACCCAAACTCTTAATTTCAAAATGTAACTAGAATGGGCCATTAGTAAGGTAATTCATGGGGATTGGAGTGCATACCTTGCATGTATGTATCCTTGTAGTATTTGGGAAGATTGTGAGCTAAAAATGATAGAGAATGGATTGGGGAATAATGGAATCTTTCACAAAAAGGCCTTAAAATATTGATGCACACCTAGTGTTTGATAATATGCACAAATGAGCTAGAATCATGACCATCTTCCTAATTTTGGTTCAACTTGTTATATTTCTAAAATAGATTGAAGTTGCAAAGAATTTCGGATAATTTTAGAGTTGAGAAGCTCAATTGAGGTATGTTAGCTAAACTCCCTTCTTCTTAGAATCGAATCCCACGGTTTGATCATTATAGAATTGGCGATTTCTAATGTATTTGTGTTGAAGGATGTAAGTTCAATATTTATTCTAAATGCTTCATCAGGTTATGTTGTTATTTGAGGATGTGTTCAAAAATGTGGAATATGTGTTAGAAATGTTAAGACTTCATGTCAAGATCGAAATAAAGGTTGTTATGCCAAACTGTATTATAAGCCTCTATGTGCCTAAAAATTTCAAATTGCTTATATGTGAATTTAGTGTTTTGAATGGGAAGCCTTATTGTTGTTGATAATGTTAATGATATTTGAATGTGGAAAAAAGGAACTGGAACTATGAGATACAGCCAAGTGCCAATAATGACTTTATAATTGTGGCCATTAGTGCCAATGAATTGAAAAGATGTGAAAGAAGTATGATGTGAGATGATTGACTGAAAAAGGTAACGTCTTGGGTGAGACGGCCTAGCCAATCAGGCCGTGATCGGACGCCATGCCGCACACATGGTGGTACTGTGCTGGAAATTATAATGAAATTGTGGTAATATCTCAAATGAGATGACCTAGCTGATCAGCTCAAGATCGGACTCCGTGTAAGAATATGGAGGTATTGTGAATTGTGAAATATCGGTACTAAAGATCACCCAACCTAATAATATAGAAATTGTCTTGAAAATGTATATGATCCTTAACTTGTTGTTTTAATATTATTGAAGCCCTTATTGAATTCTTGACTGTTTCTCTTGTATTATTATTCATTCTATTGAGTTGGTGTTTAGCTTCACATACTAGTGCTATTCGATGGTACTAACGTCCCTTTTGCCGGGGGTGCTACATCTTTAAATGGATGCAGATGGTTACATATCAGACAGTGCTGATCCCAAATAGTGCTGCATCCTCTTCTCAGCAGACTCCGTGAGCCCCACTTCATTCCGGGGTCGTGTATTGTACCTTTTGTTTATTATTTGGTCACTTCTGAGGTATAGCCGGGGCCTTGTTGCCGGCACCATCTTTACTCTCTTTTGTATCTTTAGAGGCTCTGTACACACTCTGTGGGTTGTATATGGGTGTTAGGAATGTTAAGTAAGTTATGTTGTGTTTGACCACTTGTTCCACTCGAACAATAAGAAATGTGTATTTTGAGACTTAAAGGCGCAATGACTAATGAAACGATTTCGGATTGTATGAATGAGCTTCCTACTGTATAATTAATGAAATCACGTCTTTTCTTGATCATGGGTGAATTGGGTAGAAAGTATCTAACAGGCTTGCTCGGCCGGGTTCACTCGGCTGAGCACCCGGTCGCGCTTGCGAGGTTGGCGGCATGACAAAATTGGTATCAGAGCCTATTGTTTTAAAGTGTCCTAGGATGTCTCGGAGCCGTACCTGTTAGAGTCATTCTTATCGATTGTTGTTTACCACATCTATAAGTTGGAGGCTACTTGGACATTTAGGAACAATACCCTTTTTTGATATTCTGGATCATGCGATGAAACTAATTGTGCAACTGTTCCTCCTCTAACTCGTGCATTCCTTTAACTTTAAGTGTATGGCACCTATGAAGAGAGCAAGAACTGACCAAGGAGCAAACGCCGCCTTAGGAGTGGCAGTTGACCTTTTATTTGATGATGCGGGTGAACACCCGAGGGGTGAGGATAATCCCCCGACTGCTACACTACCCGATTCCGCTACACCGGACCAGGCCACACCAGTTCCTACACCTACTGAGGGTGCGACAGTTCCTCCACCTGATATTCCGATTCTACCTCCAGCCCCAGCTTCCGGTTCTGGTATGTCTGATGGGGATCCTAGGGGAGCTATTCAGATGCTGACACAGATAGTGGCTTCTCAAGCCCAGAGATCAAATATTGCACCTACTTCTTCTAGCCAACAAGGGGATTCTATTGGTTCTAGGATGAACAAGTTTCTTCAGTTGGATCCTCCGGTGTTTACGAGTGCTAATCTAGAGGAGGATCCACAAGACTTCATTGATGAGATACATAAGACTCTCCGGGTTATGCGCGCTACTGAGACGGAGGGAGTGGAGCTGGCCACCTACCACCTGAAAGGGGTGGCCTATTCTTGGTTTGGGCTGTAGGAGGACTCTCGGGAGGAGGGGAGCCCTCCAGCAAGGTGGAGTGAGTTTGTTAACGCCTTCATGGACCATTTCTTGTCTGCCGACACTAGGGTAGCCTGTGCCATAGAGTTTGAGAACCTTAAACAAGGTAGTAAGAGTGTGTGGGATTATCACATGGAGTTCGCGCATTTGTCTAAACATACCATTCTCATGTTGCCTACTATGGAGGCTAGAGTGCACCGGTTCGTGCAGGGCCTTAGCCCCTTCATTATCAATGAGGCCACTACAGCTGCTGTGAATTTGGATATGAACTATGGGAAGATGGTAGCATTTGCTCAAGCTACAGAGAACCGTAAGTTGAAGGACAGAATAGAGCAAGAGGGTACCATCAAGACCTGGTCCCGCGGGCAACTTTGGGGAGTCATTTGGTGGGGGAAGATCAGCTTTTAGGGGAGGGTCATCAGTGCCATCCCAATCTGTTGCTTAGTCTTTAGCCAGTGCACCGTTAGCAGGGCCTAGACAGCAGCATGTGAGTCGTTTCAGGCCTAATCAGGGCCGATCAAGAGGGAGATTCTAGCAGCAGCGGAGACCCCCATGCCCTAGGTAAGGGAAGATGCACTTGGGGATCTGCTACATGGACTTACCTATATGTTACGGGTGTAGATTGAGGGGTCATATTCAGAGGAAGTGTCATTCATCCCGCCAGGGTACGGGCAGGGGTACAACACAACCATCCGGTTCTGCAGCTACTACATCTTCAGTACCCCCTTCAGCTCGAGGTACTCCAGCACCAGTGGGGCGTGGTGAAGCTAGGGGTGGTGCGCAGAGTTCAGGGGGACCCAGTCATTTCTATGCTATGAGTTGTCGCCAGAATGCAGAGGCTTCTCCAGATGTTGTTACAGGTATATTGACTGTCCAAACTCATGATGTATATGCTCTTATTGATCCCGGTTCCACCTTGTCCTATGTTACCCCTTCTGTTACTATGGAATTTGGGATAGAACCGGAATAGCTTCCTAAGTCGTTCTCTGTATCTACTCGGGTTGGCGAATCTATTATGGCCGCACGAGTTTATAGGGGTTGTGTTTTCACGGTGCGTGATTGGGACACCGTGGCTGATCTCATTGAATTGGGGATAGTTGATTTTGATGTAATTATGGGAATAGATTGGATTTATTCATGTTTTGCTAAGCTCGACTACCGAACTAGAACCGTGAGGTTTGAATTTCCTAGTGGGCCAGTTGTTGAGTGGAAGGGGGATAATGTGATGCAAAAAGGTAGGTTTATTTCTTATCTTAAGGCCACGAAGATGATTAACAAGGGGTGCATCTATCATTTGGTCTGGGTTACGGACCGAACCGCTGAGGCGCCTACACTCGAGTCTGTGGCAGTTGTAAATGAATTTTCGGAGGTCTTTCCTGATGAGCTCCCTGGGATTCTACCAGACAGGGAGATTGATTTTAGGATTGATGTGATGCTAGGCAAGCAGCCTATATCTATTCCGCCCTACAGGAGGGCACCGACAGAATTTAAGAAGCTAAAGGAACAATTGAAGGATTTGTTAGAAAAGGGTTTCATCCGACCGAGTGTGTCACCATGGGGTGCACCGGTCCTCTTTGTGAGGAAGAGAGATGGATCACTGAGGATGTGTGTTGACTACCGGCAACTCAACAAAGTCACAATCAAAAATAAGTACCCATTACCAAGAATAGATGATTTATTTGATCAGTTATAGGGTGCTAGATACTTCTCCAAAATTGATTTACGATCCAGGTATCACCAATTGAAGATCAGGGAGCAGGATATTCCGAAAACAGCTTTTAGAACCCGGTATGGGCACTTTGAATTTTTGGTAATGTCTTTTGGGCTAACAAATGCCCCGACAACTTTTATGGATCTTATGAATTGGGTTTTCAAGCCTTTCCTCGACTCCTTTGTGATAGTGTTCATTGATGATATTCTTGTGTATTCACGAGGTCGATAGGACCAAGCCGATCATCTCAGGGCAGTCTTGCAGACTCTTCATCATTACCAATTGTATGCGAAATTTTCAAAGTGTGAATTTTGGCTCGAATCTGTCACATTCTTGGGTCATGTTGTCTCTAGAGAAGGAATTAAGGTTGATCCTCAAAAGATTTCAGCAGTAAAGAATTGGCCTAGACCTACAACGCCAACCGAGATTCGCAGTTTCTTGGGCTTAGCAGGGTATTACAGGAAGTTTGTGGAGGGGTTCTCTACTCTTGCCTCTCTGTTGACTAAATTGACTCAGAAAGTGATTAAGTTCCAATGGTCCAATGCTTGTGAAAGGAGCTTCCAGGAGTTGAAATCAAGATTGACTACAGCGCCGGTGTTGACCCTGCTAGAGGGTACGGATGAATTCGTGGTATATTATGATGCTTCAAGAATTGGGCTTGGGTGTGTGTTAATGTAACACAGCAAGGTTATAGCATATGCTTCTAGGCAACTTAAGAATAATGAAAAGCACTATCCAACTCATGACTTAGAACTTGCGGCGGTGGTTTTTGCATTGAACATTTGGTGTCATTATTTGTATGGGGTGATTGTGGATGTATTCACTGACCACAAGAGTCTTCAATATATTTTCAAACAAAAGGAGTTGAATCTAAGGCAAAGAAGATGGCTTGAGTTACTCAAGGATTACGACATCGATATTCTATATCACCCGGGGAAAGCCAATGTTGTGGCGGATACTCTTAGACGGAAATCTATGGGTAGTTTGGCTCACTTGGAGGCATGTCAAAGGCTATTGGCCAGGGAGGTTCATCAGCTAGCCAGTTTGGGAGTTCGTCTTTGTCACGCCCCGAAATCGTATAGCGCGACCGGCGCTCAACCGAGTAAACCCAATCGAACAAGCCTAATTTACATTAACCTCTCATCATTACTCATGCATGATTTACCATAACATAATAAAATCTTGACTTTCATATTAAATACACTTGGCTCAATGGACCATATTTTCTTTCTCGTGGTGGTTACACAGCTCTATAAATAGCTGTAAATACTGTGAACATAAATACATGACAAAACTCAAATCTTTAATTACATGACCCACAGTGTACATGGAGCTTCTATGACAATGGATACCTATATACATAAAACGAACTAGACCCAAACACCCACTAGAATTGTAGCAGGCTCACCATAAGCTGAGTAGTGAAGAAGATCCCAATCAAAGGTCCATATCATCCTGTAGAATTATACCTGCATCCATTAAAAGATGCAGCGCCCCCGGCAAAAGGGCCGTTAGCACTGTCGAATAGCACTAGTATGTATAGCTAAAAATCCTCTTTCAAAATAAATGCCCATATAAAAAAAGGCAACACATAGAAACAAATAGTCACAATCCACAATATCCAAATGTCTAGTTAAAAACATGATAATTTTCCAAAATACGAACTTCATATACGATTTTGTTTGGGAGATCATTAACACCGATATACCACTATTCACAATACCAATGTTCGAAATACCATTGTTCACAATACCGATGTTCACAATACTAGTGTTCACATATCATATTGTACGCATATGCGTCTTATAGATTGTTCACAGTGTTCTCTTACACAATACAAGTATACAAATTCACAGGCTTAGAAATTTGACATGAATACGATGAATCATAGCAACAATAAATGGGCTTAGATAGCTGCCAACGTCAAGAAAATTTATTTAGAGCTTCCATTAACATTTATAGATACTCAGTCGGGGATCCTCTATAACCACCTTCACAAAAAGCGGCAATGTCGCCTCACCCCAACATAAACGGGTGGAGGTGTATCACAATACCACAATCTCTACACAAAGCGGACATACTGCCTCACCCCAATACATGCAGGTGGAAGTGTATCACGATACCACAATCTCTACACAAAGCGGCCATACTACCTCACCCCAATACATGCAAGTGGAAGTGCATCACAATACCACAATCCCAACACAAAGCGGCTCTACCGCCTCACCCCAATATAAGCGGGTGGAAGTATATCACAATACCAGAATCCCAACACAAAGCGGCCCTACTGCCTCACCCTAATATATGGAGGTGGAAGTATATCACAATACCAGAATCCCAACACAAAGCGACCCTACCGCCTCACCCCAATATATGCAGGTGGAAGTATATCACAATACTAGAATCCTAACACAAAGCGGCCCTACTGCCTCACCCCAATATATACGGGTAGAGGTGTATCACAATACCAGAATCCCAACACAAAGTGGCCCTACCGCCTCACCCCAATATATGCAGGTGGAAGTATATCACAATACCAGAATCCCAACACAAAGCGGTCCTACCGCCTCACCCCAATATATGCGGGTGGAGGTGTATCACAATACCAGAATCCCAACACAAAGCGGCCCTACCGCCTCACCCCAATATATGCAGGTGGAGGTGTATCACAATACCAGAATCCCAACACAAAGAGGCCCTACCGCCTCACCCCAATATATGCGGGTGGAGGTGTATTTCATAATACCACAATCCCTACACAAAGCGGTCCATGCTGCCTCACCCCAATATATGCGGGTGGAGGTGTATTCCACAATACCACAATCCCTACACAAAGCGATCCTACCGCCTCACCCCAATAAATGCGGGTGGAGGTGTATTCCATAATACCACAATCCCTACACAAAGCAGTCCTACCGCCTCACCCAAATACATGCGGGTGGAGGTGTATTCCACAATACCACAATCCCTACATAAAGCGGTCCTACCGCCTCACCCCAATATATGCGGGTGGAGGTGTATTCCACAATACCACAATCCCTACACAAAGCGGTCCTACCACCCCACCCCAATATATGCGGGTGGAGGTGTATTCCACAATACCACAATCCCTACACAAAGCGGTCCTACCGCCTCACCCCAATATATGCGGGTGGAGGTGTATTCCACAATACCACAATCCCAATACCATATATAAACACAAAGCAACATAGTTTGTCATTACATTTAATGTCGTAATTACTCATATCATTAGAATATGGCATGTTCATGTTCATTCTTATCATGGAGAAACACAACTCATTACATTAGCGCATGCATGGTAAATCAATAAGTCGATTTCAATGGTACATGGGCCCAATTCCTTTTCTTAAGGTTCATCGTCATTTATCAATGGACATCTCCCTTGCATCTTATTATTCACTCCCTTGACTTCTTGAGGTCATTATCTACGTTCATGACTCTTGGGGACTTAGCAATCAAAGTCATTTACATATATTATTTCATTGGCTCTCTTGGCCATACACAAGATTCTTCTTTCATAGCACAATGGCCATATTGCATATTCTACAATTTCACCCCTTTCAATTTCAAATATCACCATCAAATATCAACATGTAGAATATTTCGGAAACCATATACTTCAAATCCATTTGAAATGGAAACTTCAAACACACATGGTTTCTTCCTAAAGAATGAGGCATACCAACCAGCAATTGAAACACACATCAAAATCATAAACAATCAATACACCATTTATTCTTGCAATACTCTTCCCCAGAAATGATAATGTACAATTTCAACACATGAGTATATAGAACTCAAATCACCCTGAATATATTTATAAAGCAAAGCATTAGCTAAAGCAGCCACTTATGGGCATGAATTGAGTACAAAATCTTTTAGGAAATTCTATTTTCGAAGCCCTTTTTAAACAATTGAGTCGAGTCTCATTTCATATTCTTTATCACATCCTCTCAAATCATTTGCACTACTAGCCACAATCATAACTTAAATTCTTAGCATGTTGGCCACACTCTATATCCCCAATTCACTTATTTCACTTCCAACCATCTTTATAGATTATCAACAATAAGACATTTACAAATCAATACTTTAGGTACCCCTATGAGCAATTAAAAGTCTTAGGAATATTAAGATTTTCTCACACAATATGGCCTCATAACCTTCATTTGGAACATGACTCAAAGACATAACATTTTAATACACATATCATTCTTGAACACATTCCCAAAGGATAACATAATGTGATAGGAACATTCGGGACAAATTTTGATTACACAATTCTCATCACTTTGCTTATTCGGGACAATCGAATTTATTGGGAACAACTCGGAACATAGAATAAGGAACTTGAGACAAACATACTTGGAACTTATGAGAACATCATGGAATTCGATTCCAAGAGAGAAAGTTTAGACAACATACCTTGCTTTGAGCTTTCCTTAAATTACTACAACGTTCTGAAAATTCTAGCAATCCCAATCTATTTTAAGACATAACAAAATTGAACCATTATTAGGAAGATATTCATGGTCTCAGCTCATTTGAGCATTTTATCTAACAATATATGTGCAAATTGGTTACAAGATTCTTCCACAAGATTTCTTTCACTTCACAACCCAATCTTTACCCATTTGAGCTCAACAATCTCCCCATAAATACTTATTGGTACATGAATGTATAAATAATACTCTCACACCCAAGAATCATACTCCAAATCAACCATCTTTTACCCAAATTCGAAATTGAAAACTAGGGTATGGAACCTTACCTCTTAGATGAAGAACTTGAGGGATTTCTTGTTGGATTTCAAGGTTTAGATAAAATCGTGATGAACAAAGCACTTGAGCTTCTTTCTCTCTCTAGAACACTCTCACTTCTCTCTAACAATATCAGATTTTTTCTACAAAATGAGCTTCAAGGCTTATTTATCGAAGTTGGGTCGGGTTATAACAATAAAAGAATGGATATTTCCGAAATTCCGGACCAGGCTACAGTCCTGGCCTCGCCGACTAAAGCCTGGTATTACCCCTGGCCTCGCCAGGCTAAAGACTGGTATTACCCCTGGCCTCGCAGGGCTAAAGCCTGGTTAAGCCTGGCTTTTGGCTGGCCTAGCCAGGCTAAAGCCTGGTCTTACACCAGCCCTGCGAGCTACAGGCCAACCTTTGGGTATTTGATCATAACTTCTTGTAGGAATGTCCGAATGATGAATGGTTTGAATCGTTAGAAACTAGACTCAAAGGGCTTTAATTTTATAGGTAGATCACCTCATAAGTCATTATAGTTTGGTAGCAGAATACGTTTGAAGTAGGATATTATGCGAATTGAGACATCCTTTCCACTTAATGTATCATACTTGTACCACATGAATTCCTTCCATTCACAAAACTCCTTAGTATGTTTCAACACACCTTAAACATATACTTTTCATTTCGAAATAATGTGGTTCTATCCCATGGGTCTCCTATAATACTCTAACATACTATTCCCAAATACCATTGGCGTACTTTAAAATATTAAATCATTAGAGAAATTTTTTCGGGGCCTTACAGTCTTGCAGACTCTAGGGAAGGAAGGGTAATTATGCAAAATAGGGCCGAATCATCGCTTGTTGTGGAAGTCAAAGAGAAGCAATACAACGATCCATTTTTGGTGCAGCTGAAGGAGGGGATTCATAAACATAAAACTATGGCTTTTACTCTTGGCATGTATGATGGTACACTAAAGTACCAAGGGTGACTATGTGTTCCGAATATAGATGGTCTCCGAGAAAGAATCATGACTGAGGCTCACGCTTCTAGGTATTTCGTGCATCCAGGTTCTACAAAGATATATCATGACCTCAAGGAAATCTATTGGTGGAATGACATTAAAAGGAATGTGGCGGACTTTGTGGCAAGGTATCTGAATTGTCAGCAAGTGAAGGCCAAACATTAACGGCCTGGTGGGTTGGCACAGAACATAAAAATTCCAATATGAAAGTGGGAGATGATTAATATGGATTTTGTGGTAGGATTACCACGCACTTTGCTCAAGTTTGACTTAATTTGGGTGATAGTGGAACGACTCACGAAATCAGAACACTTCTTGCATGTTAAATCTACCGACACAGCGGAAACTTCTTGCATGTTAAATCTACCGACACAGCGGAACAATATGCTCAGTTGTATATGAAGGAAATAGTCAGGCTACATGGCACTCCAGTCACTATCATTTCCGATCGAGGGGCTCAGTGCACGGCCAAGTTTTGAAAGAAATTTCAGCAAGGTTTGGGTACTCAAGTGAATATTAGTACAATTTTCCATCCACAAACCGACGGGGAAGCAGAGCGGACTATTCAGACGCTTGAGGACTTGTTGTGTGCTTGTGTTCTTAACTTCAAGGATAGCTGGGATGATCATTTGCCACTCATAGAGTTTGCTTATAACAACACCTTTCATGCAAGTATTCAAATGGAACCATTTGAGGCATTGTATGGTAGGAGATGTAGATCTCCCATTGGGTGCCTCGAGATTAGGGAAGCAGAGTTGATAAGGCCATACCGTGTACATCAGGCTATGGAAAAAGTTAAGATCATAAAGGAGCGGTTGAACACTGCTCAGAGTCGTCAAAAATCCTATTCGAATGTCCGTCGTAGAGACTTAGAGTTCAAAGAAGATGATTGGGTATTCTTGAAGGTTTCCCCCATGAAGGGTATTATGCGATTTGGTAAGAAAGGGAAATTGAGTCCGAGGTATGTCAGGCCATACAAAATCATCCAAAGGATCGGTGTGGTGGCATACAAGCTTGAGCTATCACCCGAGATGTCATTAGTGCACCCGGTATTCCATGTGTCTATGTTGAAGAAGGTAGTTGGAGATCCATCAGCTATTGTGTCGGTTGAGACCATTGAGGTTAATGAAGAATTGTCATATGAAGAAATTCCAGTTGCCATTCTTGATAGGCAAGTCCGAAAGTTGAGAAATAAAGAAATTGCCTCCGTGAAAGTGTTATGGCGAAACCAGCAGGTTGAATAGGCCACTTAGGAGGGCGAGGAAGAAATGAAGAAGAAGTATCCTTACTTATTTGAATAGCTGTGTAATCCTTTTTATGAACTTGTCGCCTATGAATTCTGTATCCCTTGTTCAGTTAATGTAAAGTTGTTCCTTTTGATTATATGTTGTTTACATGAGGCCACAGTTGGTGTTGTTATGAGTTATGTTACATCATTGGTTTCCGTATATGTTGTTAGGATGTGTTTCTGGGGCTCTCTGACAAGTGGATAGGCCTAGTTACAAAGGAAACTCTGGTGAAATTTTTTGGAAATTTAGGGAGTTAGTTAAATTTGGGGTTGCTGGTATAAGGTATGAAAACTGAGTTGCATAAGGTGCTAATAGTAGACCCTAATCCTCATTCGAGGATGAATGATCTTAAGTGGGGGAGGATATAAGGCCCTATAAATTTTTCCCTAAAAGCACGGATTCCGTGATGCCAAAGTAGGCAAAGAGGTTAATAATAGTAGAAATACTTCATGGCGAGATTGCAAGCCACGGTTCGGACTTTTTGGATTGAACAGTGCACTGGGAGTTGAAGGAAAATATTGGGCAGAAAGATGTATTTCTGCGGCCCATTCTGCAGTCGCAGAACCACTCTGCGGACCGCAGACTGGTCGTAGAGTGGGGCAGTTTTCTGGGGTATTTTTTATGTCAATTTCGCGGCCATTATGCGACCGCATAATCATTTTGCGGTCCACACTTTGGTCGCATAATTCTCAGAATTTTTTGGAGGGAGGTTCTGCGGTGCACTATGCGACCGCAGAACCGTTCTGCGGTGCATTATGCGACCGCAGAATAGGTCTACGGGCCGCATAGTGACCGCAGACCAGGTTAGTTTCTTTCCAGCTCTGGCACCCATTTTTGCGGTCATTTAACCACTATGAGGTCGCATATGCGACCGTAGAACCTCTTCTGGAGCTTCAATTTTGGGGTTTTTAAACCCGACCCTATTCCGTTAAAACACATCCCATAGACCATTTTGATAATATTTTCTGATATTTTTAGAGTGAGAGAGAGGGTCCTAGAGGGAGAAAGTGATCTTTATCAAATTGCTCTTCAATGCTCACTTAAAACCTTGAAGATTATCAAGAGAGGCACCTAGGTCTTCATCCTAAGAGATAAGATTATCAAGGCATTCTAGTTAATTTTAAAATGTAACTAGAATGGGCCATTAGTAAGGTAATTCATGGGGATGGGAGTGCATACCTTGCATGCATGTATCCTTGTAGTATGTGGGAAGATTGTGAGCTAAAAATGATAGAGAATGGGTTGGGGAATAATGGAATCTTTCACAAAAAGGGCCTTAAAATATTAATGCACACCTAGTGTTTGATAATATACTCAAATGAGCTAGAATCATGACCATCTTCCTAATTTTGGTCCAACTTGTTATATTTCTAAAATAGATTGAAATTGCTAAGAATTCCGGATCATTTTAGAGTTTGAGAAGCTCAATTGAGGTTTATTGGCTAAACCCCCTTCTTAGAATCGAATCCCACGGTGTTCATGTAATTGGAGTAAGCCTTTGATCATTATATAATTGGCGATTTCTAATGTATTTGTGACGAAGGATGTAAGTTCAATATTTATTCTAAATGCTTTTTCATGTTATCTTGTTATTTGAGGATGTGTTCAAAAATGTGGAATATGTGTTAGAAATGTTAAGACTTCATGTCAAGATTGAAATAAAGGTTGTTATGCCAAACTGTACGAAAAGCCTCTATGTGCTTAAGATTCCCAAAATTGCTTATAGGTGAATTTAGTGTCTTGAATGGGAAGCCTTATTTTTGTTGATAATGTTAATGATATTTGAATGTGGAAAAAGGGAACTGGAACTATGAGATACGGCCAAGTGCCAAGGATGACTTTATAATTGTGGCCATTACTGCCAATGAATTGAAAAGATGTGAAAGAAGTAAGATGTGAGATGATTGACTGAAAAAGGTAACGTCTCGGGTGAGACGGCCTAGCCGATTGGGCCATGATCGGATGCCATGCCGCACATATGGTGGTACTGTGTTGGAAATTATAATGAAATTGTGGTAATGTCTCAAATGAGACGACCTAGCCGGTCAGGTCGCGATCGGACTCCATGTAAGAATTTGGAGGTATTGTGAATTGTGGAATATCGGTACTAAAGATCACCCAACCTAATAATATGGAAATTATCTTGAAAACGTAAATGATCCTTAACTTGTTGTTTTAATATTATTGAAGCCCTTATTGAATTCATGACTGTTCCTCTTGTATTATTATTCATTCTATTGAGTTGGTGTTTAGCTTCACATACTAGTGCTATTCGACGGTACTAACGTCCCTTTTGCCGGGGGTGCTGCATCTATAAATAGATGCAGATGGTTACATAGCAGACAGTGTTGATCCTAGATAGTGTTGCATTATCTTCTCACCGGACTCGGTGAGCCCCACTTCATTCCGGGGTTATGTATTGTACCTTTTGTTTATATTATGGTCACTTCTGAGATATAGCCGGGGCCTTATTATCGGCACCATCTTTACTCTCTTTTGTATCTTTAGAGGCTTCGTAGACACTATGTGTGTTGTATATGGATGTTGGGAATATTAAGCAAGTTATGTTGTGTTTGACCACTTGTTCCACCCGAACTATAAGAAATGTGTATTTTGAGACTTAAAGGCGCACTGAATGAGCTTCCTATTGTATAATTAATGAAATCACGTCTTTTCTTGATCATGGATGAATTGGATAGAAAGTATCTAACAGGCTTACTCGGTCGGGTTCACTCGGTTGAGTGCCGGTCGCGCTTCCCGAGGTTGGGGCGTGACAACACCTCCACCCGCATATATTGGGGTGAGGCGACATGACATCTTTGTGTACGGATTGTGGTATTGTGGAATACACCTCCACCCACATATATTGGGGTGAGGCGGCATGACCGCTTTGTGTAGGAATTGTGGTATTGTGATTCATCTCCAACCACATATATTGGGGTGAGGCGGCATGACCGCTTTGTGTAGGGATTGTAGTATTGTGGAATACACCTCCACCCGTATATATTGGGGTGAGGCAGCATGACCGCTTTGTGTAGGGATTGTGGTATTGTGATACACCTCCACCCGCATATATTGGGGTGAGGCGGTGGGGATGCTTTGTGTAGGGATTATGGTATTGTGACACATATCCACCCGCATATATTGGGGTGAGGCAGTAGGGCCGCTTTTTGTAAGGATTGTGGTATTGTGACACACATCCACCCGCATATATTGGGGTGAGACGGTAGGGCCGCTTTGTGTAGGGATTGTGGTATTGTGATACACCTCCACCCGTATATATTGGGGTGAGGCGGTGGGGCCGCTTTGTGTAGGGATTGTGGTATGGTGATACACCTCCACCCGCATATATTGGGGTGAGGTGGCGAGATCGCTTTATGTAGGGATTGTGGTATTGTGATACATCTCCACCGCTTACTTTGGGGTGAGATGGCAGGGCCGCTTTGTGTGAAGGTGGTTATAGAGGATCCCCGACTGAATATCTATAAATGTTAATGGAAACTCTAAATAAATTTGCTTGACGTTAACAGCTATCTAAGCCCATTTATTCTTGCTATGATTCATCATATTTATGTCGTATTTCCAAGCCCTTGAATAGGTGTATTTGTATTGTGTAAGTGAACACTGTGAACGGTGTATGAGACGCATAGGTGTATAATATGTTATGTGAATACTAAGGACGGTCTATGAAAGACGCATTATTAATGCAGACAATAGGTGCCACTTTCATTGGCCTTGTTTGTACATGTTGTTTCAATTACATTATACTATGTATTCCACGTATGGTTCGTATGGCTCAGTTGATCCTAAAAGAAGTTTAGAATGATGCAAATATAATAAGACTTGAAATGTGATCCTATGGGATGTTTCGTAGTTTCTTGATGTACTTTATTTGCCTCTTATTTGAGTTACCGTATTTTCATATGTTGTTTTGACTACCTTACATACGAGTACTATTCCACATGTACTCACGTCCCTTTTGCCGGGGGCGCTGCATCTTTTAATGGATGCATGTATACTTCTACAGGATGATATGGATCTTTGATAGGGATCTTCTTCACTACTCACCTCATGGTGAGCCCGCTACAGTTTTAGTGGGTGTTTGAGTCTAGTTCGTTTTATGTATATAGGTATCCATTGTCATAGAAGCTCCATGTACACTGTGGGTCATGTAATTAAAGATTTGAGTTTTGTAATGTATTTATGTTCACGGTATTTACAGTTATTTATAAAGCTGTTTAACCACCACGAGAAAGAAAAATATGGGCCATTGAGCTAAATGTATTTAATATGAAAGTCAAGATCTTATTATGTTATGGTAAATCATGCATGAGTAATGATGAGAGGTTAATACAACTTAGGCTTGCTCGACTAGGTTTACTCGGTTGAGCGCCGGTCGCGCTCCTCGAGTTCGGGGTATGACAGATATCATCCCACCCACAACTCCATCCTTCCTCGAATCATGGAATCGTTCACGTAAATATGTAATTTATTTATCTCTGTTACCTGCCCCGAAGTGGATATTTTGGCTGACCCCACAGAGGTTGCGAGATTGCTACAAAGCGCTCTCGCTCGAAGTGGTGCCCTCAGATCTGCTTTCGATGGGGGCGCTTCCTCTCGGAGTCCCCAGCCAGAGAATAAGTGACCAAAAAGGCAACGTTCTATGTCGGTTGGGGATAAAAATCAGAGAATAACGAAGACCAAGACTGAGCCGGCCACGGTCACAGTGGTCATTGAAGATGACGGGGAAGCTAGTGATGAATAGGTTTTCCTTAAAAGGATAAGACGATCTTCATTAGCTCAACCGGAAGATCTCCTAGAATCAACCGAAGAAGAGGTCTAATTACTTTAGGGCGAGATGAATTTGGTAGATAATGCCAACTCCGGCTGTCTTGTCCCCATTGTTGTTTCTGTTCTAGGGAGAGTGGATCAGGGGCCTCTTCTGCCTTCGGTTTATGAGAAACCAATAATCAGCGTTGATCCCATTGCAGCGACTTCTCAACCTTCTACGCCAACAACTTCACGCCCCTCTACGCCAGTTGTACCTTCATCACCAACACTCACTACATCACCATCACCCACCGCATCTCCTCCACTGGCAGCAAACATTTGAGATAGGAATTCTTCTCCTCCCCGATCTCCCGACAATGGGAATTTGTGGCATAACTACTCACCCCCTTCACTAAATCCCCGAGGAAGGAGGAGTGTGACTCTTTCGATTTCGAAGGGGTGTCATCTACTGTCCAGGCCGGTGGAACTTGCCAACTACCTAAAGCCGCTGGCTTCAGAGATGGATAAGAATAAGATACACTCCCTTTCGGGGGAGTTCATGTTGAATATCGCCATGCATAATGCGGCAGCGGTATCGTACTTCCTCTCTTATTACTTGTTTTTGTACTTATCTCTTGTAACAAGGTTTCTAACTTCGATATACTTTTTGCAAGACAACTTCCTTTCTTCCAAGGGCTTACAGAGATTGATCCTTAATACGCAAGGACTTGCCTCCGTGCGGGATCAACTATTGGCGGAAAGGGACCAACTTGTTACTCGCCTCCCGGTGCTAGAGGAAAAAGCTTCTAAGGTGGGCGAGGTTGAGGCTCGTTTGCAGCAAAGTTAGCAAGAAGTGATGGACCACAGTAAAGAAGATACTCAATTACATGTACAACTCTGAGATGCTAAGACTAAGTGGGCTGAACTTCAAGATGTTGTGCTCGCTGCTGTCGAACGTGAGTCTACCTCTATTGAACAACTGAATAATGTAGCAGTAGCCTTAAGCTCCAAAACCGAAGAGGCCAACGCCGCCGAGGAGAAAAGGGCTAGGATGGAAGAGAGGTTTAAGAAGATCATGGAGCAACATCGGCTTCACATATCTATAATCCATAATCTTTATTCTAGCCTTGGCGCCAAAAGATCTGAGAGCGACGGTCATCAAGCCGAGGTTGACAATCTTAAGTCAAAATTCCAGTCCTAAGAGGATTAGCTCGTGTTCGAGAAGACATATTTTATGTATCGTATGCGGAGAAAAACCTTGTAAGAAGCCAAAGCTAGCATCATTGATATTGATGATTACATCGCCAATGCCCGATCATTGGATTTAATTACACGAGAATTACTCCCCGCTCAATCTGCTGCAACTGACTCTTCGAGCACCGGTTACGAGTATTCGGGAACCGAGGAAGAAGCTGAAGAGAATGAAGATGAAGGCCCAGAACCTGACCAACGGCTGATCCACCCACTTTTCTGGGGGGAGGGTGGAGGGGGTGTAGATGCCTCTCTTCCTCGAGTTCCGGTGGGGACAATGTTTATATTGTTTCTTCTTTTATTTTGTTGTCTTCTTTTGTATTTTTGTACTTATGCCATTTGGCATTTTGATAAATGAAAAAGACTTTTGCTTAAGTATTACGCAAAGTTTATTTTTTTGAGTAGAATTAGATAAGGCTTCGGGTGTATTTTCGTCCGATAATATTTTGTTCCCTGCATAAACTCTTCAAGGATCAGCTATTTACTATGAGGGTTTCATAAGAGAGAACCCTCTTATGTATACGATGCTCTTGAAAATGACATCTCCTGTTCATTTCGGCACTAGCATTTGAAGATTTTTGTTAACTTTCTAATGATAAAATCAACTCATCGTTTGGACAAGAAACAAGATAAAAATAAAATGAATTTATTTTATTTCTTCTTTCTTCAAAAGTACACAAGCATTGGTTTGCTAAAAATAAAATTCCAACATATATGGCTAACTTGTACAACTTATTTCTTCTGGGCTGGCCATGTAGTCCCCAGTCCCGATGAGACATTATCGTTCCCGGTTCTTGCAGTCCCCTGTTTTCATGGAAATCTTGTTGCCTTATGTTATACTATTCCCCCTAGTGTTCGAATGTGAAGTATGCGAATTGGAACACTGGAAGTCTTGCTTCATTGGGTGAAACACTTGTGAATGGTTGAATAATCTTTAGTTCGATGGCAAGCTTAGCTTCCCATTAGGAACTTGGAATCGAGCCAAAGATTATTTAACCATCCCGTAGGGGTTTATCGTTTCAATGCCTTGTTATTTAAAGGTCTTTGTCGATGTTGCTCCTCTTGTAGTATTATTTTTCCGTTGTTGCCTCGTTAAAAACCTAGCCAAAAAAACCTGATTAGGATAAAAATTGGTCGAAGGGAAAAAAAGTGCAGTAGATATTTTCAGTATTGATAGCATCCATGAACAATAATACCTTCTAAGGTGAGTTATGTTCCAATTACTGGGCAATTTTACTCCATCTTGATTTTCCCGCTCGTACGATCCTTTATCTATGGTAGCCGAAACCCGGTAGGGACCTTCCCACGTCAGACCCAACTTCCTAGCATTGATTTCCCGAGTGAATTGAGTCACTTTCCTCAAAATCAGATCCCCGACTTTGAAGTAACGAAGATTGGCTCTCCGATTATAATATCTTTCCATCCTTTGCTTCTGAGCCATCATCCTTACATGTGCCAAGTCCCTACTTTCATCAACAAGATCTAGTTTTACCAGCAATGCCTCGTTATTTGTTTCTTTGTTGGCTTGGGCAAACCGTAAAGTTGGTTCCCCTACTTTCACCGGGATCAGAGCTTCCGCGCCATATAAGAGAGAGAAAGGCATCTCTCCCATGCTTTATTTTGCCGTTTACCGGTATGCCCATAGCACTCCTTGTAATTCTTCGGGCCACTTCCCTATAATAGCTTCTAATCTCTCTTGTAGGTTTTGGATAATCACCTTATTGGTTGACTCCGTCTGTCCATTAGTGCTCGGATGGTATGGTGAGGAGGTAATTCTTTTGATTTTCAGATCTTCGAGAAGTTTTGTGACTTTGGAGCCTAAGAACCGTGGTCCGTTATTGCAGGCAATCTCCTTTGGTATTCCGAACTGACAAATTATGTGTTCCGATAGGAAGTCAATCACTCCGTGCTTATCGATCTTTTGGAAAGGACCTATTTCAACCCATTTAGTGAAATAATCAGTTAAAATTAAAAAATGTCTTACCTTTCCGGGACCTGGTGGCAGTGGAGCGACTATATCCATCCCCCATTTCATGAATGGCCACAGGGACAATACCGAATGCAAGAGTTCCACCAGCTAGTATACCAACTGTGCATAGCATTGGCATATTTCACATTTTTGAACGACCGTCTTTGCACCTTGTTACATCTGAGGCCAATAGTATCCTACTATAACCAGCTTTAGTACCAATGAATTTGCACCAAAATAGTTTTCGCAAATCCATTCATGGACTTCTTTCATCACGTAGTCCGCTTCCAAAGCTCCTAGACATCGGGCCAATGGGCCTTGGTATGATCTCCCATACAATTGACCTTTCATAAGGCAGTAACGAGCCGCTTTGGTACTGTCACGCCCCGAAATCGAGGAGCACGACCAGCGCTCAACCGAGTGAACACGGCCGAGCAAGCCTCTTAGATTTTCTTCTACCCGAACTCATCCATGAATAAAGTTAATACATATTTTTCGTTAATCAAACAATAAAGTGATCATGTCTGCAATATCAATTTCTTACCATTAGTTACTTCATTTTAAAGTCTCAAATTTCACACATATTTTTCATAGTCTGAAGTGGAAATAGTAATTCAAACACAATATAACTAGTTTGACTTCCCCAACAGTAATATACAACCCACACTATGTCTACGGAGCCTCTAATAGATACAAAAGAGTACTATGATAATGCCGGCAACAAGGCCCTGGCTATACCTCAAACACAATACACGAGGAATAAAAGATATATGACCTCAAAATAAAGTGGGTCTCACCAAGTCTGCCGGGAAGAGAGTGTACCGCTATCACTGATCAGTGTGTCCTGTTGTGGAACTACCTGCATCCATTGAAGATGCAGCGCCCTCAGAAAATGGACGTTAGTACATATGGAATAGTACTAGTATGAATAACAAAACACCCTCTCAATAGAATGGTAAATAATACATACTAGAATAAACATAATATCAATGGAAACCTTAAACAACATCAAAGCACAAATTAGGATCAAGACAGTGTTTCTTACGTTGGGAGATTTTTAGTACCTATAATGTCACCTTTCACAATACCAATATTCACATCACTAATACCACCGTACTTGTAGCACGGAGTCCGATCACGACCCGATCGGCTAGGCCATCTCATTAAAGACATCAACCACAATCATAATTTCCAGCACAATCACCACCATATGTGCGGCATGGCGTCCGATCACGATCCGATCGGCTAGGCCGTCTCATTCGAGGCATCAACCTTTTTATATCAGTCATCTTATTTCATACTTCTCTCACATCTTTTCATTTCATTAGTACTAGTGGCCACAATTATAAAATCACTCTTGGCACATTGGCCGTATATAGTATTTCATGCTCACCTTTTTCACTTTCTAACATCTTCATCATCAACAACATCAACAACAATTCAAATCAAGATATGTAGTACTTAGGTGAGCAATTAAGAGTCTAATGTACATAGAGATTCTTCACAAAATTTGGCATAATAGCCTTCGTTTGAACTTGACTTGAAGTCGAACATTTTTAATGCACAGTCCATAATTTGAACACATCCTCAATTGATAATATAACATAAATAAAGCGTTTGGGATACTTATTGAACATATATCTTTCAACACAATCTTACTCGGAATAGCCAATTTTATAATGAACCACTCAGGACTTACATAAATTACATGAATATCGTGGGATTCAATTCTAAGAGAAGAGTTTAGCCAACATACCTCAATCGAGCTTCCATAAACTCTAAAATGTTCCGAAATTCTTAGAAACTTCAATCTATTTTAGAAATATAACAAATTGAACCAAAATTAGGAAGATGATCATGGTTGTAGCTCATTTGAGTATTTTATCAAACACTAGGCATGGATTAAGGTTTCAAAGTCCCTTTTATGGAGGATTCCATCATCCCACAACCCATTCTTTACCATTTTTAGCTCAACAATTTTCCTACACCCCTTGATAACGCATGAATGCCAAATAACCAACTTCCATGCCCAAATATTATCTTACAAATTACCCAATTCTAGATGAAATTCGAGATGGAGGGTTAGGGTGTAGAATCTTACCTCTAGGATGAAGACCTTGTGAGTTTTCCTTGTTAATCCTCAAATATTTGAGCAAAGATTGATGAAAATTTAGCCTAGGGTTTCTTTTCTCTCTAAGACATTCTCCCTTCTCTCTAAAACATCAGATTTTAGCTCAAAAATGGTACAAAATCGTCTATTTGACGAAGTAGGGTCGGGTTATAAAAATCTAAAAATATTGCTCCGGAACAGGATCTGTAGTCGCATATGCGACCGTATAATGTTTATGCGGTCTGCAAAATGGACCACGAAATGGCCATCAGAAACTAGGCTAGTCTGCCTCACTTCGCGGCCGTTATGCGGTATGTAGACCAGTTTTGCGATCGCACAATGCGCCACAGACCTGTTCTGCAGTCGCATAATGCGCCGCAGAACCTCCCTCCGCAAAATCCTAAGGCTGATTATATGATCAAAGTGTGGCCCGTGAAATAGTTATGCGGTCACATTATTGGCCACGAAATTGACATCAAAGTTGGCCCAAATAGTTGCCTCACTCTGCGGCCATTATGCGGTCTGCAGAGTGATTCTGCGGCCGCATAGTGGGCCGCAAAAGTGCATTTCTTCTGCACAAATTTTTCCTTTACTTTCTGGTGCATTGTTCAACACAAAACGTCCGAGCCGTAGCGAGAATTTATACAATGCTCAAACACGTAAGCCCAATTCGACTTATTTTTCCTTTGCAAAATTTTACAGGGCCTTATATTCTCCCCCCACTTAGGATCATTCGTCCTCGAATGAGGGTCAAAATCTGCTATTAGCATCAAATGTGGCCTAACTGTTAATTCTCACTCACCAGTAGTTTCAAAATTTGGCTAACTCCCTAAATTTCCAAAAATTTCACTAGAGTCTCCCCTGTAACTGGTCCTATCCACCTGTCAGAGAACCCTAGAAGTCAATCCTAACAACATATATATAATCCAATGATGCAATATAACATAAGAACAACACCAACCGTGGCCTCAGAAGCAATATTTTTTTTTACCAGAAATGGAACACCCTTAACATCAACTGTACAATGATACATAATTCATAGGAAGTAACTCTTAGAATTTTCATAGATGACAATTTTGTAAATACATAGCTATTCAAACAAGTAAGGATACGTTTTCTTCATTTCTTCCTCGGCCTCCCAAGTAGCCTCTTTAACCCGTTGGTTTCACCATAGCACTTTCACGGATGTAATTTCTTTATTTCTCATCTTTCGTACTTGCCGATCAATAATAGAAACTGAAATCTCTTCATAAGTCAATTTCTCATTAACCTCAATTGTCTCAATCGGAATAATGAGTGTCGGGTGTCACGACCCAAACCGATGGGCCGCGACGGGCACCCGGTACTTTACTCAACCGAGTACCAACATAATGTATCTTTTCGTATCATACTATCATAGATAACTGAGCCAGAGAGGCTTCCATGAGATAAGTAGAATACAACATGAAATACCAACTTATACATAAGACATACGGGTCTATAAGACCAATGTGATCCATTATATACTTATAACATAGGCCGACAAGGCTATACAAGTATCCGTATACATGACATATGTCTACAAGCCTCTAAGAGTGCATAATATCATAACGTTCAGGACAGAGACCCGCCATACCAATCAACATATATCCTAATCATACTGACCAAACAACAACTCCAGAGTAAATGGAGCGCACCAACATCTTTCGCTGAGCTGATAGCTTACTTGGAGGGCTCATAACCTATCAATCGGGACCTGCGGGCATGAAACTCAATGTCCCTAGGTAAAAGGGACGTCAGTACAAATAATGTACCGAGTATGTAAGGAACAAAATTCAGTAAATAATAGACATGATAGAAACATGGAGTAAAAGACTCAACATGTAAATTTGAATAACTTTGTGAATCATTGATATTTACAATGCCATGCATATGCATATAAATGTCATACTATGAATAGGTATATGTGTTCATAATATCATCAAGCCTCTGAGGGCATCCCATCATATCATCTCGGCCACTATGGGCAAATCATCAACGTATACCAACTGATCAGGTGGTGGTGCGTATATATTGCCGTAATCTTTTCCATATCTCATATACATATATATACATATATATAGGCGTATATAACACCATCTGGTCATGGGTCAATGTGCATGTATAAATGCATGAAATGCATATGAAACACGTTAATAAGATTTCTTTTATCATAAAAATAATATGTTTGTCAAATAAACTTTATCAAATACGTATTTTTCTGAGACCCATGAACAAAAGATATAATAATAATTTATATGGGGAATCAAGAATATAGACACCCCTAGTATTTCTATGAATAGAGTCATTTATGAAAGTTGCGTATTTTGCTCGTTCCATTTGTATTATTTGGATCATGCCAAAAAGAAAGAAGGGATAGCCTTAACATACCTGGAGTAGGGAAAATCCATATGAGATTCTTGAGAAGGATTGCACTGTACTCCCTTAAAATTGTAAAATCTCACGTTGCTAAGTATTAAATAGTCTTGCATGGGATTTGATTGTAGCAAATCACGTAGGCAATATTTATGAAACGTGAATCTTGCATCTTCTAATCTTAAGGAGATAAGAAAGTCTTTTGTTGTGCTAATCACGTTACCATGGAAAACTTTGCATCAATCTCTCTTAAATGAATTAGAGATCTTATACCTTAATAAGGTAAGAAATCTCTTAGAATGTTGTGCTTGAACTCCATCCGTAAGAAGCTCTCTTAGCAAGTCTTAGAATACTCTTTTAATAAAGTAAGAGATCAGGTCTTAAAGTTACATGATGTGGGCCCCACTTTGATGATGACTTGGCCACAAATCCTCTCTTAAAATGCCACATTGTAATGAGAGTTAAGAGTCATTTTCTTTGTCTTAGCTTGCTGCCACGTTGGGTTCAAAGATTTATCCAAAGGATCTTAATATATTATCTACCAATTTCTTAATAACTTGTAAATCTCCCATTAACCAATACCCCACATAATTAAGAATTATCTCAAAATCCTTAAAATATAACTCACTTTTAATACACTTTGTACACCTTACTATCATGGCCATGTGGTACCTTGTATGGTATTAGTCCATAAATACCGGGTATTTTAGCTCGGGCCTATTTTATCCCAAAATGTCAAACTTCGACGAAAATCATTTTCTTCGATTTGCTTACCCTCTCACCTTCACGAATTTACTCATTACTTGATTCAAATAGCATAATACTTATAATCTTAAAATAATCTCATTCCTTAACTTACGACTAAACTTTAACATACGAAAAATGCGAGATGTAATATCTTATTTCCTTCATACGTCAATTCCTCATTAACCTCAATAGTCTCAACCAGAGCAATGAGTGTCGGATCTCCAACTACTTTCTTCAACATAGACACATGAAACACCGGGTGCACTAATGACATCTCAGGTGGTAGCTTAAGCTTGTACGCCACCTCACCGATCCTCTGAATGATTCTATACGGTCCGACATACCTCGGACTCAATTTTTCTTTCTTACCAAATAGCATTATACCTTTCATGGGGGAAACCTTCGAGAATACCCAATCATCTGCCTTGAACTCTAAATCCCTACGACGAACATTTGAATAAGACTTCTGATGACTTGAGCAGTCTTCAATCGCTCCTTAATGATTTTAACTTTTTCCATAGCCTGATGCACGAGGTCTGGCCCTATCAACTCTGCTTCCTAAATTTCGAACCACCCAATGGGATATCTACATCTCCTTCCATATAAATCCTCAAACGGTGCCATATGAATGCTAGCATGATAACTATTGTTGTAGGCAAATTCTATGAGTGGCAAATGATCATCCCATCTACCTTTGAAGTCTAGAACAGAAGCGCACAACATATCCTCGAGCGTCTGAATAGTCCGCTCTGCCTGCCCATCCGTCTGTGGGTGAAAGGATGTACTAAGATTCACCTGAGTACCCAAACCTTGCTGAAATATCTTCCAAAAATTAGCAGTGAATTGTGCTCCCCGATCAAAAATGATAAAAACTGGAGTGCCATGCAACCTGACTATTTCTTTGATATACAGCTGAGCATACTGTTCCGCTATGTCGGTAGAATTAACCGGCAAAAAGTGTGCTGATTTCGTGAATCGATCCACAATCACCCAAATTGAGTCAAACTTGCGCGGAGTGCGTGGTAGTCCTACCACAAAGTCCATATTAATCATTTTCCACTTCCACATTGGAATTTATATGTTCTGTGTCAACCCACCGGGTCTTTGGTGTTCAACCTTTACATGCTGGCAATTTGGACATCTCGCCACAAAGTCTGCTACATTCCTCTTCGTATCATTCCACCAATAGACTTCCTTAAAATCATGATACATTTTTGTAGAACCCGGGTGCACGGAATACCTAGAAGTGTGAGCCTCTGTCATGATTCTTTCCTGGAGACCATCTACATTTGGAACACATAGACGCCCTTGGTACCTTAGTGTACCATCACCCATGCCAAGAGAAAAGGCCATGGTCTTATGTTTATGAATCCCCTCTTTCAATTGCGCCAACAATGGATCGTTGTATTGCTTCTCCTTAACTTCCACCACAAGTGATGATTCAACCCTATTTTGCACAATCACCCCTCCTTCGCTAGAGTCCGCATGACGAACTCCCAAACTAGCCAATCAGTGAACTTCCTTGGCCAATGGTCTTTGATATGCCTCCAAGTGTGCTAAATTACCCATAGATTTCCGGCTAAGAGCATCCGCCACAACATTAGCCTTCTCCGGATGATATAGAATGTCAATGTCGTAGTCCTTGAGTAACTCAAGCCATCTTCTCTGCCATAGATTCAATTCCTTCTTCTTGAAAATATAGTGAAGGCTCTTATGATTCGTGAATATATCCACATGGACCCCATATCAATAATGACGCCAAAGTTTCAATGCAAATACCACTGCCGTAAGTTCTAAATCATGTGTTGGATAGTTCTAAACGTGATTCTTGAGATGACTAGAAGCATAAGCTATAACCTTGCCATGTTGCATTAATACACATCCATGCCCGATTCTTGAAGCATAATAATATACAACAAATCCATCTATACCCTCTGGTAGGGTCAACACCGGTGCCGTAGTCAATCTTGCTTTCAATTCCAGGAATGTCCTTTCACATGCATCTGGCCATTGGAATTTATTGCCTTCTGCTTCAATTCGGCACCACGAAATATTATTTTTCCTTTGAAAATTTTACGGGGCCTTACAGGTTCGTAGTTCCCAGGACGTCTTTGGGCAATTTTCCATGCCAAAGATATTTGATGAACTCATTCCTCTAGTCCCAGACTAGGTTGGTTGTATTTACTTCACAATAGCCGTCCACATCCAGCACCGTGTATAAGTTGAATGATAGTACCGAAGTCAGACCCTTTCATCTCCGTGGACGACCCCAAATTAGCCAATGCATTTGCTTTTATGTTCTCTTCTCTCGGGATGTGTGTGATCGACAACTCCTAGAATCATGCAAGCAATGTCTTAACTTTAATCACATACTGTTGCATATATTCTTCCTTTGTGTCGAAAATCTCATACACTTGGTTTACTACCAACTGGGAATCACACTTGATCTCTATGATCTCGGAGTCAAGTCCCCGGGCCAGTTCAAGTCCTGTAACCAAAGCATCATACTCAACTTCATTTTAGTTGAAGGAACTATTTTAATGTCCTGCCTCAAGGTTTCCCCCAAGGGCGTGATTAATATCACCCCGAGCCAGGACCTTATTACGTTGGAAGCTCCATCCGTAAACAAGGTCCAAACTCGTGATGTCGTTTTTGACACCATCACCGCTTCTTTAGCGGCCAGGGGCATTAACCCGGGTCTGAAATAGGCCTGGACCTGTGACTTTTTGAGGTGTGGATAGCGAGTCTCCACTCCTGACAAGATTTTACTAACATAATAGATAGAAAATTGCATACTTTCATTTTTCCGGATTAAAACAACACTTACCACTACCTCTGAGACAACTAGGTATATCAGTAATTGTTCACCTTCCCCCGGTTTTGATAATAGCGGGGGGCTTGATAGGTAGCATTTTAGGTCTTTCAAGGCCTTTTGATATTCCGGGCTCCATCAAAAATTGTTCTTCTTCTTCAAAAGTGAGAAGAAGTGATGACATTTTTCCAAGGACCGAGAGATGAACCTGCTTATAGCGGCCAATCTTCTGGTGAGCCTCTATACTTCTTTTACGCTCGTTAGCTGGTCTGGGATGTCTTCGATGAATTTAATTTTATCGGGATTCACCTCGATCCCTCGTTGTGAGACTAGGAATCCCAAGAACTTACCGGAGCTGACCCCGAACACGCATGTATCTGGGTTGAGCTTCATGTTATGTTTCCTCAAGTTATCGAAGGTTTCTTGGAGGTGTTGATCGCCTCCATTCAAAGACTTGACTAACATGTCATCAATATATACCTCCATTGGTTTACCTATTTACTTCTCGAACATCTTGTTCATGAGCCTCTGATAAGTGGCTCCGGCATTTTTAAGCCCAAATGGCATCTTATTATAGCAATATGTGCCAAAGTTTGTTATGAATGAAGTTTTTCCTAATCCTTCGAGTTCATCTTGATTTGATTGTAACTGGAGTACACATAGAGGAAACTCATAAACTCATGCTAGACCATTGCATCAATCATTTGATCAATGTTTGGCAATGAGAACGAGTCTTTAGGGCATGCCTTATTGAAGTCTTTATAATCTAAGCACATTCTAAATTTGTTATTTTTCTTTGGAACCACAACTGCATTAGCTAACCATTCGGGATACTTTACCTCCCAAATTAAACCGATGTTGAGTAGTTGAGTTACCCCTTCCTTAACAAACATATATCTGACCTCGGCTATCAGGCATTTCTGTTGCCTCACCTGTGGAAAATTTGGACCCAAGGTTAGCTTATGCACGACCACCTTTAACGGGATACCTGTCATATCTACGTGCGACCATGCAAAACAATCAACGTTGGATTTAAGGAAGTTAATAACATGAACTCGAAATTGATTCATGTTCCCAAGTGAAACTTCCTTTCCAAGAAATCTTCGAACAAAGCCACTTGTTCGAGTTGTTCTGTAGTAGACCTCATTGCATCTGTCTCCTACGGTACCTGAAAGTATCTCGGCACCTGGTAGGATTCAGATGACTCCTTGCCTTCGTCTCCATTGGTCAGGCGAGAAGGCGTATTCCGATAATTCCTATTTTCTGGGTTCCTTTCCTTTGCTGCTGGAAACCGATACTGCGTTCATTTCTCTTGAAGCTGGTTGACCTCCTTTTATCCGCTAGATTCCCTCTGGGGTCAGAAATTTCAACAGTTGATGATACGTTGAGGGCACGACCTTCATCTCATGTAACCAGGGTCTTCAGAGAATTATATTGTAGCCCATGTCGCCGTCCACCACTTTAAATAAGGTGGTATTGGTTACCCCTTCGGCGTTCGTAGGCATCCAAATCTCCCCTCGGGTTGTCACACTTTCCAAGTTGAACCCGTTCAGGGGATTTCTGTAGGAATGATCCTTCCGGTTAACTTTGCTTGCTCCAGTACTCTCCATTGAATGATGTTGGTTGAGCTTTCTGGGTCAACCAAACCACGCTTAATATTAAAATCTAAGACATTGAGAGAGATTACCAGAGCATCGTTATGTGGAAGGAGAAGTCTGTCAGCGTCTTCCTTCATGAAGGTGTTATCTTCTTCGGCAACCTCTTGGAGTCTTTTGCTGTGAGTCACTGAAACCTTTGTCTTCTTGGCCGCCGAGAAGGTTACACTGTTTATTTTAATCCCTCCAAAAATCATGATGATAGTCAATCGAGGAGGATATTCTGCTATCTTTGAAGGTTTCGCATTATCCCGGCTATGGTCTTAATTGTTCTTGGCCCGGTCGCTCAAGAATTCCCTGAGATGGCCGTTCTTTAACAACGTCGCCACCTCTTCACGAAGATGCCGACGGTCTCCAGTTCTGTGGCCGTGAGTCCTATGATATTCACACCATAAGTTAGGGTGCCTATGGATGGGATCAGATCTAATTGACTTCGGGAACCGTGCCTCTTTGATATTCCTCATCGCCTATACTAGCTCCACTACGCTGATGTGGGCATGGCACCTCTTAGAGACTAGGATTCTTTTTATCTTTTTTCATAAATTTTTGCACTTTTCTTTTGTTAAGTGCTCTATTGAAAATCTGAAAAGTCAATTTTAAATGTCATCTAAACTGAAAAGATCATTTTTAAAAGTTGTACAAAATATTCGAGGAAACAAAAGATGAAAAGTACCTTTAATTTTCTCCGAACAGTTACATCCATTACCAAGCAGTAACTATTGGTAAGGAAGAACAAATATAAGGAACATAAACATTGAATGAGCAGCAAACACCCGGATTATTATTGTTTACTCGTAAAATGGTACATTTGAATTTGTTACGTGATTTATAGACAAGCGAACAGATTTGACCCAAAAATGATAAATAAATAAGATTAAAAATAAGACTTAGAGGTTAAAATCAAGTAAATGACAAGCTTGGCTCCGTGAGCGATGCCTCAGGAGACATAAATAAGAATAATGCAAAAGTGAAAATAAAGTTATATTTTTTAGCTTGAGAAATGGAATATAACATGAGTTTTGCCATGAATTTCATATGTTACAATGGCTGTTACGCATACTATTTATAGCTAGACCTAAGAAAAAAAGATCCTAGGATCAAGCCCCTCTTAAATTACAATAAAGAGGGCCATTGATAAATATGTAACGGCAGGCGATGAATGCAAATATTCTTTGCAACGGTTGCCCATTTAATGCCAGGAAATATTTTTCATTGAATGCTATCCGATGGCAAACTTTCGATCTGCTCACGTTGATCATGCTCACTTCGGGGTTTATTCGATGCAACTGCAGTTGCTGTTCCCCGTACTGGTTATTATTTGATTTCCTTTCTACATGTCTTCGATCCCATGTGTCATGCTACCATTTGATCATTTAATATAAACCAATTTTATCCTATACACATAGTCCCCCTGCTTTCCGGTGGCATATCTTTGTGTCATCGAGAATTCAGTGAAGAATCCTTTCTTGGTGGGAAATCTTGTGAAATACTTCTAAGCAGACTCTGACGTTTGAATAAACGCACGTCTTCTCGCATTTAATAGCCCGAATACATGTTGCCCCATGATTCAACAACATTTTTGCCGGTTCTCGAGGTAATCATGACCACGATTTTTGCCACCTATATCTTTACTTATACTCATCCTTTTACCTCTTGCACTTCCAAAACTTTCACAAGTTCATCATCTTCTTTGCACTTAACCTCATTTTGCTTTCACCCCTTTCCGATTCTTCTTCAAAAAACTTCACCATCCTTTTTACTATCATGGCTTCTTTTACCGAATCCTTTGGAAACTCTGGTCTTCTCTTCGGTGGAGGCTCGAGGAGAAGTAAAGACAAAGAGGTTGATATTTATGCTGATCCTCCCACGGTGAGTACCATTATACCCAAACATCTGAGCACCATCAATGACTTCCAAGAGAAGTTCCCCTTTGTGTCTTCATGGACTAGGGATGGTAGCAGATATCCTTCCTCTATTCGCCCTTCTAGTATTCTTGCTGTGAAGGAGGATTGCAACTGTCGAGACCTTAACATCATCGCTAATGAATTGATTAAGTGAGTTACCTTCACCAAGGAAGGTTTTACATATGTATAAACGTATCCTTTCACCTTGGGTCCATTTTCTTTGAGCGGGGGGGCTTGACCCTGTGATCTTGGAGTTCTGCCATCGGCACCAGGTCTGCTTGGCATAAGTGGGCCCTTCGGTACGGCGAACGGTTACATGTCTTTGCCAGCTGCACATGTAGACTAGGGAAACCCTAACCCTGGCACACATGATGAATCTCTACTCCCCCAAAATCATTTGTGGGGGAGTAATAAATTTTAGTAAACGTTGCCACCACGCCATTCTCACCAGCATAGATGATAACTGTGACCGTGGATGGATGGAGCGGTTTATCATCATTGCTACCAGGGATATCATCCCGCCCATATCTCTATCCTTCCCCGAATCATGGAATTATTCACGTAAATTTGTAATTTATTCATCTATTTCCTTGGTAAAACTGCTGCTTCCCGTTGTTGTTGACCTTTTTGCTTCCGTTGTTCAGCTACTCGGTGGACACCAACAAAAGTTTCAAGGCCTAGACTAATGGGATCAGAAGATTCTGGATATTACAACACAAGAAACCTGTCGGTGGAAGGAGATGACCCCAAAATATGGGTGGAAGTCCAAGCACCATAGTAAACTGTGCCCTTTTTCGTTTAGCCTTTGTATGAACATAGGTAAATTTTCTAACTATACCGTTTGCTTCACTCAGGAATCCCGCAGGGCTCTGTTACCTGCCCCAAAGTGGATATTTTGGCTGACCCTGCGGAGGCCGCGAGATTGGTGAAAATCTCTCTCGCTTGAATTGGCGCCCTCGGATCTGCTTTCGATGCTGGCGCTTCCTCTCAGAGTCCCCACCCAGAGAATAAGTGACCAAAAGGCGACGTTCTTCCTCGAATAGGGATAAAAATGAGAAAATAAAAAAGGCCAAGACCGAGTCGGCCATAGACACAATGGTCATTGAAGATGACGGGGAAGCCAGTGATGAATAGGTTTCCCTTCAAAGGAGAAGACGATCTTCATCAACTCAATCAGAAGCTCAAGAGGGAGAGCTTCTAAAACCAACCAAAGAATAGGCCCAAGCACTTTGGGGCGAGATGGATTTGGTAGATAATGACAACTCCGGCTATCCTATCTCCATTGTTGTTTCTAGTCCAAGGAGATCGGACTACGCACCTCCTCTTCCTTCGGTTGATGAGCAACCAATAATTAGCGCACCTCCCATTGTAGCTGCTTATTAACATGCGACGCCAACAACTTCACGCCCCTCTATGCTTGTTGTACCTTCACCACTAGCACTCACTACATCACCATCACCCACCGCATCTCCTCCTCCGGTAGTAGACGCTTGAGAGAGAAATTCTTCTTCTCCTCGATATCCCGGCTATGGGAATTTGGGGCATAACTACTCACCCCCTTCCCTAGATCCCTGAGGAAGGAGGATTGTTACTCTTTCGATTTTGAAGGGGTATTATCTACTGTGCAGGCCACTGGAACTTGCCAACTACCTGAAGCCACTGGCTTCAGAGTAGGCTAAGAAGAAGATACACTCCCTTTCGGGGAAGTGCATGTTGAATAACGCCATGCATAATGTGGTAGTGGTATAGTACTTGCTCTCTTATTGCTTGTTTTTTTTACTTCTCTGTTGTAACGGGGTTTCTAACTTTGTTATACTTTTTGCGGGCCTACTTCCTTGCTTCCAAGGGCTTGCAGATATTGATCCTTGACATGCAAGGACTTGCCTCCGAGCGGGATCAACTATTTGCTGAGAGGGACCAACTTGTTGCTCACCTCCCGGTGCTGGAGGCAAAGGCTTCCGAGGCAGGCAAGCTTGAGTCTCGTTTGCAGCAAAGTGAGGAAGAAGTTTTGTCCCACAACCAAGAAGCTAATCAATTACATGCACAACTCCGAGATGCTAAGGCTAAGTGAGCTGAACTTCAAGTTGCTATGCTCGCTGCTGCCGAACGCGATTCTGCCTCTGTTGAACAAGTGAATAACTTGGAGGCACCCTTGAGGTCCAAAACCGAAGAGGAAAATGCCGCCAAGGAGATGAGAGCTAGGATGGAAGAGAGGTTTAAGAAGATCATGGAGAAAAATCAGCTTCACATATCTACAATCCGTGATCTTTATTCTAGCCTTGGCGCCAAAAGATCTGAGAGGGACGGTCTTCAAGCCGAGGTTGACAAGATTAAGTCAAAGTTCCAATTCCAAGAGAATTCTCTCGTATTCGAGAATACATATGCTATTTATCATATGAGGAGAAAAACAATGGAAGAAGCCAAAACGGGCATCGTTGATATTGATATTTGCATCGCCAAGGCCCGGGCAATAGAGTTAACTGCTCGAGAATGCCTCCCCGCTCAACCTGGCGCAACTGACTCTTCGAGCACCGGTTTTGAGTATTGGGGAACCGAGCAAGAAGCTAAAGAGAATGAAGATGAATGCCCAGAACCTAAACCGGCGACTGATCCATCCACTTCCCCTCCCGGGGGGGAGGGAGGGGGCGTAGATGCCTCTCTCCCCCAAGTTCCGGTGGCGATAATGTTTAGATTTTTTCTTCTTTTAATTTGTTGTCTTCTTTTGTATTTTTGTACTTATGATGTTTGGCATTTTGATAAATGAAAAAGACTTTTGCTTAAGTATTGCACAAAGTTTATTCTTTTTGTGTCAAATTAGATAAGGCTTCCGGTGTATTTTTATCCGATAACTTTTTGTCCGGGGCATAAAATCTTCCGGAATCAACCCTTTACTATGATAGTTTCATAAGAGAAGACTCTCTGATGTTTACAGTGTTCTTGAAAAGGACGTATCCTATTCATTTCGGCACAAGCATTTGAAGTGTTTTGTTAACTTTCAAATGTTAAAATCAACTCATCGTTTGGACAAGAAACAAGATAAAAATAAAAGAACTTTATTTTATTCCTTCTATCTTCAAAAGTACATAAACATTCGTTTGCTAAAAAGAAAACACCAATACATGTGGCTAACTTGTACAACTTATTTCTTCGGGCTGGCTATGTAGTCCCCGGTCCCCATGAGACATTATCGTTCCAGGTTCTCACAGTCCCCTATTTTCATGGCAATCTTGTTGCCGTATCTTATATTATTCCCCCTAGTGTTTGAATGTGAAGTATGCGAATTGGAACATTGGAAGTCCTACTTCGTTGGATGAAACACTTGTGAATAGTTGAATAGTTTTTGGTTCGATGGCAAGCTTAGCTTCCCATTAGGAACTTGCCATCGAGCTAAAGATTATTTAACCATCCCGTAGTGGTTTATCGTTTCAATGCCTTGTCATTTAATAGTCTTTGTCGATGCCACTCCTCTCGTAGTGTGATTTTTCTTGCTGCCTCGTTAAAAACCTTGCAAGAAAAACCTGATTGGAACAAAAACTGGTTGAAGGGAAAAAGAGTGCAGAAAATACATTCATTATTGATAGCATCCATCAGTAGTAATACCTTCAAAGGTGAGTTATGTTCCAATTTCTGGGCAATTTGACTCCATCTTGATTTTCCAGCTCGTATGATCCTTTATCGGTGGAAGCCGTAATGTGGTAGGGACCTTCCCACGTCAGACCCAGCTTCCCAGCATTGATTTCCCGAGTGATCTAAGTCACTTTCCTCAAAACCAAATCCCCGACTTTGAAGTAACGAGGATTGGCTCTCTGATTATAATATATTTTCATCCTTTTCTTCTAAGCCATCATCCTTACGTGTGCCAAGTCCCTGGGTTCATCAAGCAGATCTAGCTTTACCGGCAATGCCTTGTTATTTATTTCTTCATTGGCTCAGGCAAACCGTAAAGTTGGTTCCTCTACTTCCATTGGGATCAGAGCTTCCGTGCCATATACGAGAGAGAAAGGCGTCTCTCCCATGCTTTATTTTTCCGTTTACCAGTATGACCATAGACCTCCTGGTAATTCTTCGGGCCACTTTGCCTATAATAGATTCTAACCTCTCTTGTAGGTTTTGTATAATCACCTTATTGGTTGATTCCGCCCGTCTATTAGTGCTCGGATGGTATGGTGAGGGTGTGTTTCTTTTGATTTTCAGATCTTCGAGAAAATTTGTGAATTTGGAGCCTATGAACTATGGTATGTTATTGTAGGAAATCTCCTTCGGTATTCCAAACTGGCAAATTATGTGTTTCGATAGGAAGTCGATCTCTTCGCGCTCTTCGATCTTTTGGAAAGGACCTGCTTAAACCCATTTAGTGAAATAATCAGTTAAAATTAAAAGGAATATTACTTTTCCTGTACCCAGTGGAAGTGGACCAACTATATCCATCCCCCATTTAATGAATGTCCACAGGGACAGTACCGAATGCGAGATTTCCGCCGGCTGGTGTACCAACTGTGCATAGCGTTGGCATATGTCACATTTTTGATAGACTGTCTTTGCATCTTGTTCCATCCGAGGCTAATAGTATCCTGCTCTAACCAGCTTTAGTACCAATGAATCTGCACCAAAATGGATATTGTAAGGCCCAGTGAAAATTTTCCTAAAAACCCGAATTCCGTGATGCCGAAGTAGGCGTAGAGGTTAATAGTAGTAGAAATTCTTCGCAGCACGCTTGCGAGACGCGGTTCAGACTTTTTGGATTGAACAGTGCCTAGGGAGTTGAAGGAAAATATTCGGCAGAAGTAGGCATTTCTGCGGTCCGTTCTGCAGCCGCAGAACCATTTTGCGGACCGCAAAATGGTCGCAAAGTGAGGCAGTTTTCTGGGGCATTTTTAATGTCAATTTCGCGGCCAATTATGCGATCGCATAATCGTTCGCGGGCCACACTTTGGTCGCATAGTCATCCTTAGACTTTTGCGGAGGGAGGTTCTGTGGCGCTTTATGCAACCGCAGAATAGGAATGCGGGCCGCATAACGGCTGCTGAGTGAAGCAGGCCAGCCCAAATCTCAGAGCCACCTTTCGCGGTCATTTCGCGGCCAGCATAATCATTATGCGGTCGCATATGCGATCACAGAACCTGTTTCGGAGCTTCATTTTGAGGGTTTTTAAACCCGACCCTATTCCGTTAAAACACATCCCATAGACCATTTTGAGCTTATTTCTGATATCTTTGGAGTGAGAGAGAGGGTCCTAGAGGGAGAAAGTGATCCTCATCAAAAATTTCTCTTCAATTCTTGCTTAAACCTTTGAAGATTAACGAGGAAAACTCACTAGGTCTTCATCCTAGAGGTAAGATTCTACACCCTAGCCCTTAATTTCGAAATTTATCTAAGAATGGCTAATTAGCAAGACAATTCTTGGGTATGGGAGTTGTTATCTTGCATGCATATGTTATCAAAAAATGTGGGAAGATTGTGAGCTTAAAATGGTAGAGAATGGGTTGGGAATGATGGGATTTTTCACAAAAGGGCCTTAAGAACTTTAATGCACACCTAGTGTTTGATAAAATGCTCAAATGAGCTAGAACCATGATCATCCTCCTAATTTTGATTCAATTTGTTATATTTTCAAAATAGATTGAAGTTGCTAAGATTTCCGGAATATTTTAGATTGTAAGGAAGCTCAATTGAGGTATGTTGGCTAAACTTTCTCTCTTAGAATCGAATTCCATAATGTTCCCGTAAGTTTCAATGTGTGGGTTGCGCATTAAAATGTTATTGCTTTGAATCGTATTTCAAATGAAAGTTAGTATGCCAAATTGTGTGAGAAAATCTCAATATTCTTAAGACTCTTAATTGCTCATATGTGTACCTAAAATCTTGATTGAAAATGTCTTACTGTTGATAATCTATAAAGATGGTTGGAAATGAAATAACTGAATTAGGGGTATAGTGTGTGGCCAACGTGCCAAGAATTTAAGTTATGATTGTGGCTAGTAGTACAAATAATTTGGGAGGATGCGATAAAGAATATGAAATGAGCCTTGACTCAATTGTTTAAAAATAATTTCGAAAATAGATTTGCCTAAAAGCTATTGTACTCCATTCATGCCCATAATTGGCTGCTTTAACTAATGCTTTGCTTTATAAATATATCCAGTGTGATTCGAGTTCTTACATACTCAGGTGTTGAAATTGTATATTGTCATTTTTGGGAAGGAGTATTGCAAGAATAAATGATGTATTGATTGCTTATGATTTTGATGTGTGCTTGTATTGCTGGTCGGTATAACCAATTATTTGGGAAGAAACCTTTTGTGTTTAAAGTTCCCATTACTAATAAATTTGAGTTATATGATTGCTGAAATATTCTATATGTTGATAATTGACGGTGATCTTTGAAATTGAAAGAGGGGAAAGTGTGGAATATGAAATATGGCCACCGTGCCAGGAATAAAGAATCTTGTGAATGGCCAAATGAGCCAAGGAAATATTGTTGTTGTGAGTGTCTGGAAATACTAATAAGAATTTATACAATGTGAAAGATGTTGAGGTGAGTACAATTGTATTTATGTTACCTTTGTGTGCAAATCAAATCAAAACTGATTTTGGGAGTATCATTAGCAAAACTGAGGAAGGGTGGGTCATAAGGCCCACACCTGAAACTACATATGCCGGTGTAGGGGTGGATTATGATTATTCCCCTTATTTGGGATGAAATTGAAATATTGGAGAAAATTGTGATATTATTCCCCTTAATTGGGATGAAACTAGTAATAATTGTGAATTGGGAAAAGTCAACCCACACGACATATGTGGGAAGGCGGCCTAGCTGATCGGGTGGAGATCGGACGCCATGTTGCCCACATGGTGGTACTACTCTTGGTAACAACTTTCTTTCGCATCACTCGTCAAACCACATTGATCGTGGGGAGATAGCCTAGCCGATCGGGCGTGATCGGACTCCGTGCTAACAAAGACGGTGGTATATCAGTGCTAATGATCTCCCAACCAAAATTGTATATAAAGTTCGTATTTTGAAAATTATTATGTTTTAAGTGGATATTTGGATATTGTTGATTGTGACATGCTGTTTCTATGTGTTGTCTTTTCTAATATGGTCATTCTATGTTGAAAGAGGACTTTTAGCTTTACATACTAGTACTATTCGATAGTACTAACATCCCTTTTGCTGGGGGCGCTGCATCTATAATGGATGTAGGTGGATCCACAGCAGGCGGCATTGATCTGTGATAGCGGTACACTTTCTTCAGCTGACTTGGTGAGCCCTACTTCATTTTGGGGTCATGTATCTTTTGTTTCTCATATACTGTGTTTTGAGGTATAGGCGAGGCCTTGTTGCCGGTACTTCCATATTACTTTTCTATTGTACTTAGAGGCTCCGTAGAAAGGTTGTGGGTTGTGGTTGATGTTGGGAATTGAACTAGAAATGTTGGTATTTGGAAATCATGTTTTTCATTAATTCTATAAACTCGTAATATTTTGAAAATTATGAATGAAGCTGCTAATGGGAATGATAAGGAAGTTGTTAATAAAATCTTTTTAGTGTTTGATTAATGGAGTACATCTCCTCTTTATCCATGGATGAGTTTGGGTGGAAGAAAATCTAACAGGCTTGCTCGGCTGGGTTCTCTCGATTGAGCGCCGGTCGCGCTCCTCGTGTTTGGGGCGTGACAGATATATTACACAGGTTATTAACTAGTGAGAATCACATGACTTGGA
This sequence comes from Nicotiana tabacum, assembly GCF_000715075.1. Taxonomy (NCBI): domain Eukaryota; kingdom Viridiplantae; phylum Streptophyta; class Magnoliopsida; order Solanales; family Solanaceae; genus Nicotiana; species Nicotiana tabacum. The sequence goes on from NC_134092.1 coordinate 61,661,509, forward strand.
CCTCGTCACTACTTCACTAAGATTAGTCTTGATACTTACTAGGTATCAACCATGGTGTACTCATACTATATGACTGCAAATATTTCTGTAGATCTAGGTGTTGGAAGCAGCGTATCTAGGCAGTGAGAGCTTATTGACTATGAGAATTCAAGGTAGAGCTGCGTTGACTGTCGCATTCCCTTGGAGTCCTATGCTTAAATTTATACTGCCATTTTTATATCCGAACAATATTGTATATTTGAGATAAAATTATGTATTTAGTTGGAGCTCATAGGTTCTACGAGTGATGAGCAAGTTTAGCAGAGTCTTGCGGATCGGAATAGATACATTTGTACTTATCTTTAAGAGGCTACCGAACTGTTAGGAAACATCATCTTCTTTCTTTCTTTGTTGTGCAGATTTGTTTATTCCTAGTTTGAATCATTACCCTTCTATTCTTTCATAGATGGTGAGGACACGCTCCACCAGATCAGTTGAGCATACACAAGCAACCTTTGCTAGAGCCGTGAGAGGTTGAGGCCGAGGCCGAGGTAGAGGCCAAGGAGGGGCATGTGCTACAACTAGAGCACCTGCTAGGATAACAATTGTGGAGCCTCCAACAACTCCAGTAGAGGATTATAAGCCTGAGCATGTTGAATGTGCACATGAGCAACCTATTGCTACGCCAGGGCTCAAGAAGACCTTGATTTATGAGTATGTTCGGGAGTTTAGCCCATGCAGGGTTAATTTCAGTTGCACTAGCTATTTCACAGGATGTGAGAGGAGCTCAGAATCCCATCGCATGTACACCAGAGCAGCCGACTCATGCTTATCACACACCAGGTATTATGCTGGTACAACTAGTAGTTGCAGTTCAATCCGAGGTAGGGACAGTTGTGTCGTAGAGGGGAAGAGGAGTTTGGGGAGGCTTCAGAAGTTCCATCCTCCCCAGTTCAATGGAGGGGATTTTGAGGATGCACAAGGTTTCTTAGATCAGTGTCATATCATTCTACATACTATGGGTTTGGTGGAGTCGAGCGGGGTCGACCTTACTACTTTTTGACTAACGGGTTGACATACAAATGATGGCAGACGTATGCAGAGAGTAGACATGTGAGGCGAGCAGACCAGCTGGCGTAATACCACTTACTTGGTCCCAGTTCTCTGATCTTTTCTTGAGGGAGTTTATTCCACAGACCTGTAGGGATGAGTTGCGCAGCAAGTTTGAGCAGTTGCACCAAGGGGTATGACTGTGTCCAAGTATGCTGTGAGGTTAATAGAGTTATTTCTACATGCACCTGCCTTGGTTTCCAATGATAGAGAGAGATTTCGTAGGTTTATTGAGGGACTCGCCTACAATCTCATATTTGGGATGGCAATAAAGTTAGAGACTGAGACTCCATTCCATCGGGTTGTGGAGATTGTTAGGAGGTTAAAGTGTATTCGCAATCAGGAGAGAGAGGATAGGGAGGATAAGAAACCTCGTGGTTTAGGAGGATTTTGATGGATCATAATCCGGGGGTAAGTTCTGTCATGGCAAAGGTCATATTAGTCAACCAGTTCAGTCTGCACTTTAGGTTACCTGTAGTGCTCTAGCTAGTCAGGGACCCCATGGTACTCATATCGGACATCCATATTTTACTTCACTTTCTTCACGAGGTTCCTATAGCAGTTATTCTAGTCACTCGGCACAGACTTAGTACCAGCAGCCATGCCCGCGGAGAGATTGCTTTGAGTGTGGTGATACTAGGCACATTATGAGAGATTGTCCTAGACTTCAGAGGGGTGAACCTACGTAGGGTACTCAAGCTATGGTTTCCACTCCAGTTTCTACTCACCCCCACAACCAGCTAGAGATGGAGGAAAGGTTGTTAGAGGACATCTTAGAGGGGGAGGTCAGGCCCGTTGTTATTCTTTCCCTAGTAGGACTGAGGCCATTGCATCTGATATTGTCATTACAAGTATTGTTCTGGTCTGTCAAAGAGATGCATCGGTTTTATTTGATTCGGGTTCTACTTATTCGTATGTATCATCCTATTTTGCTTCATATTTGTCGTAATTATCTAGATACTCCTGTTTATGCGTCTACACTCGTTGGGGAATCTATTTTGGTGGACCGTGCCTATCGTACTTGTTTGGTCACTATTGGGGGTTATGAGACTAGGGTTGATCTTTTGTTGCTTAATATGGTGGATTCCCATGTGATTTTGGGTATGGATTGGTTATTTTTGTATCATGCTATTTTTTATTGTCACGCTAAGAAGATGACATTTGCTATGCCGGAGTTGCCGAGGTTGGAGTGGAGAGGTTCTTTCGATCATGTTCCTAGTAGAGTAGTGTCCTTTATGAAGGCTTAACATATGATTGAGAAGGGGTGCTTGGTAAACATGGCCTTTGTTAGGGATGTGAGTGGTGATATTCCTACTATTGATTCAGTCCCATGGTGAGGGAGTGTTAGACGTGTTTCCAGCAGACCTACCGAGCATGCCACCCGATAGGGATATTGATTTTGGTACTGACTTCGTGCCGGCACTCAGCCCATATCTATTTCACCATACCGCATGGATCCAGCTGAGTTGAAGGAATTAAATGAATAGCTATAGGAACTGTTAGATAAAAGTTTCATTAGGCTGAGTGTTTCACCTTGGGGTGCTCCGGTTCTATTTGTGAAGAAGAAGGACGTTTCTATGAGAATGTGCATTTACTACAAGCAACTGAACAAGGTTACTATCAAGAACAAGTATCCACTGGCTCATACTGATGATTTATTTGATCAGTTTAAGGGTGTTAGGTATTCTCGAAGATTGACTTGAGATAAGGGTACCATCAGTTGAAGATATGGGCTTCAAATATTCCTAAGATGACTTTTAGGATCCGATATGGGCATTATGAGTTCTTGCTTATGTCTTTTGTGGTGACCAATGCCCCAGCAACTTTTATGCACTTGATGAACAACGTGTTTCAGCCTTATTTAAAGTCCTTCTTCATCGTGTTTATTGATGATATATTGGTATACTCTCACAGCCTTATTTGAGGATCGTGCTCCAAACTTTAAGGGAGATGAAGCTATATGCTAAGTTCTCTAAGTGCTAATTTTGGTTAGACTCTGTGGAATTTTTGGGTCATGTGGTGTCTAGTGAGGGGATTAAGGTGGACCGAAGAAAATTGAGGCGATTCAGAGTTTTCTCAGACCTTCTAGCGCTATTGAGATTCGAAGTTTTCTAGGTTTTATCGGGTATTATCGCTGATTCGTGGAGGGTTTCTTATCTATTACAGATCTATTGACCAGGTTGACTCAAATGGGTGCCCTATTCAAGTGGTCTGACGAGTGTGAGGAGAGCTTTCAGAAGCTCAAGACTGCCTTGAATACAGCTCCAGTTCTGGTTTTGCCAACAACGTCAGGTTCATATACAGTCTGCTATGATGTATCTTGGGTTGGCATTCAGTGTTTATTGATGCAGGATGGTAGGGTGATTGCTTATGCTTCGCATGAGTTGAAGCCCTATGAGAAGAGCATCCAGTGCACGATTTGGAGTGAGGAGCTATTGTACACGCGCTCAAGATTTGGAGGCATTATCTTTATGGTGTGTGCTATGAGGTGTATACGGATCAATGGAGTTTTCAACACCTATTCAAATAGAAGGATATGATTTTGAGGCAACGGAGGTGGTTGGAGCTATTGAAAGACTATGATATCGCTATTTTTTATCAATCGGAAAAAGGCCAATGTGGTGGCCAATGCCTTGAGTAAGAAGGCAGATAACATGGGGAGTCTTTCTTTCATTCCATCTTGGGAGAGACTGTTAGCTTTGGATATTCAAGATTTGGCCAACAAGTTCGTGAGGTTGGATATTTGGAGCCCAGCAAGGTTCTTGCTTGTGTTGTATCACTGTTGTCCTTGTTTGAGCGCGTCAAGGTACATCAGTATGATGACTCCCACTTGCTTGTCCTTAAGGATGCAGTGCAACACGAGGATGCTAAGGAGGTGACTATTGGCGATGATTGGGTCTTGAGGCTTCATGGAATAGGTGTGCCTAATATGGATGGGTTGTGAGAGCTAATTCTTGAGGAGGCCTATAGTTTGTGGTATTCCATTCATCCAGATGCCGCAAAGATGTACATTGATTTGAAGCAGCATTACAGGTGGCGTAGGATAAAGAAAGACATTGTTGAGTATGTTTTATGGTGCTTGAAATGTCAGTAGGTTAAGTAGGAGCATTAGAGACCTCGTGGTTTGCTTTTGATGATAGATATACCAGAGTGGAAGTGGGAGAGTATCACTATGGATTTTGTTGTTGGGCTGCCACAGACCTTGAGGTGATTTGATTTTGTATGTGTCATTGTGGATAGACTGACCAAGTTTGCACACTTCATTCTAGTCATGACTAACTACACTTCAGAGTAGTTGGCTCGGATTTATCTTTGAGAGATTATTCGCATGCATTGTGTGCCTATGTCTATTATTTCGGATCGAGGCACTCTATTTACACCGCATTTTTGGATACTCGTGCACTGATAGTTGGGATTGAGTTGCGTATGACATTTCATCCCTAGACGGACAGACAGTCTAAGCATACTATTCAGATCTTGGAGGACATGTTGTGAGTATGTGTCATTGATTTCGGGGGCTCGTGGGATCAATTTCTACCATTAGCAGAGTTCGCCTATAACTACAACTACCAGTCGAGTATCCAGATGTATCATTTTGAGGCCTTATATGGGAGGCGATGTCGTTCTCCAATTGGTTATTTGAGCCGAGAGAGGATAGGTTGTTGGGCACTGACTCGGTTTGTCATGCTTTGGAGAAGGTAAAATTGATTCGAGAGTGGCTTCATACAACGCAGTCCAGGAAAAAGAGTTATGCTGATAGGAAGGCTCGTGATGTGGCATTCATGGTGGGTGATAGGGTTCTACTCAGAGTTTCGCCCATGAAGGGTGTGATGAGGTTCGGGAAGAAGGGCAAGTTTAGCGCTCAATATATTGGTCCTTTTGAGGTCTTAGAGAGAGTTGGTGAGATGGCCTACAAACTTTCTTTGCCACCCAGCTTATCGAGAGTTCATCTGTTATTCCATATTTACATTCTTTGAAAGTACTATGATAATCCATCACATGTGTTACATTTCAGCTTGGTGCAGTTGGACAAGGATTTGACTTATGTTGAGCAGCCGGTAGCCATTTTGAACAAACAGGTTCACAAGCTAAGAGCAAAGAATACTGCATTGGTGAAGGTTTAGTGGAGAGGTCAAATAGTTGAGGAGGCAACTTGGGAGGCCGAGCATGATATGCAAAGCAGATATCCACATCTTTTTGGCACTGGAGGTATGTTTCTAAACTCATTCGAGGATGAACGTTTGATTAAGAAGGGGAGAATATAACGACCCGGCTGGTCATTTTCTGTATTTGAGCCCCATTCCCATTTTTTATGCTCTGGTACTCTTATTTGTGGTTATTTCACTTGAGGGGATAATTGGATTTATTTGGGAAAGGTTTTGGATAGAATTGGAACACTTAGTTCCTAGTTTGGAAGTATAAGTTGGAAGTGTTGGCCATCTTTGAATTTTGTGTCTTTGACCTTGGATCCGAGTTTTGATGGTCCCATTAGGTCCGAATTGTGATTTTCGACTTAGGGATATGTCCGGATTTGAATTTGGAGGTTCCTAGGTTGATTTGGTGCTTATTGGCGAAAGTTGGCAAATCGAAGGTTTTGAAGTTCATAGGTTTGACCCATAGTTGGCTTTGTGGTTACCGATATCCGTTTGGGACTGCGAGCCTTGGAATAGGTTTGTATGGTAATTTATGACTTGTGTGTAAAATTTGGGGTCATTTTGAGTTGTTTAGTCACGATTGGCGTAAGTTTGGATGTTGGAAATTTGAAATAGCTCATTAAGCTTGAATTGTTGTGCGATTCATGGTTTTGATGTTATTTTATGTGATTTGAGGCCTCGAGTAGGTATGTGTTATACTTTGGGATTAGCTGGTGTGATTGGACGCGGTGAAGTGGGCATCAGGTGTGTTTCAAATGTGTTTCAGACCATTTCTCTCATGTTTGGAGTTGCTGATTTTCTGGTGTTAGTATTCATCATGATCGCGGATAAGTTATCGGGATCCTAGATTGTGTTTTGGTGACTGGTATTATGCTCTTCACGTTTTCGATGGGACTGTTATTGTTCGTGGAGCATGGCGGTCAATGGCCTTCGCATTCTTAACCTGGTCATCTTGTCAGTGTAGAGGGAAGGCCGGATGGGGATACCAAGCATTTGGCCTTCGCATTCGCGAGTGGGGGACCGCGTTCTAGTAGGACAATGGTTGTCAAGCATCGCGTTCGCGGGTGCTAGATGCATTCACGAAGTGTATTTTTGTGGCCAGTGTGGATTTGTGCTGCGTGATTGCGCAGTAGGTCCCACAATCGCAAAGGGTACCCCTGGGCAGACTTAAATACTCTATTTCGATAGTTTGAGTTATTTTATCATATTTTGAGATTGGAAACACAGATTTGGTCGATTTTGTAAGGCCTTATAAAATTTCACCTGAAACCTGGGGTTTCGTGGTGACGGGGTAAACTTAGGTTGAAGAAAAGTTTTGGAAGTGCAGGGCGTTTCTGCAGTCTATTCTACGATCGCAGAACTGATCTGCGGACCGCAGATCTATCACAGACTGAGGCAGAAACTTGAGCTAATTTTAGGACCATTATGCGGACGCATAATCATTTCGCAAACCACACAATCCATCGTAGATCCAACATAAAAATTTCTGGAGGGAAGTTGTGCGGCGCATTATGCGATCACAGAAATGGTCTGCGGACCGCAGACCGGTCACAGAGTGAAGCAGAAATGGCCAATTCTGGAAGGCCATTATGTGGACCGCAGAAGCGTTATGCGGTCACATATGCGACTGTAGATTTGCATAGGAGTTTGTTTTTTCTAATTTTTTTGACCCGGCCCTATTTCGATATATTGAAGTAAAGAACCAGTTTTGAAGCAAAAATCTGATATTTCTAGAAAGAGGGAGTGCCATAGAGTGAGAGGGGAAGTTCCTAAGCTTATCATTCATTAATTCTTGCTCAAGTCTTGAAGAATTCACAAGAAAAAGTCACAAAGCCTTCATCCAAGAGGAAAGGTTCCATACCCTAGTCTTCAATTTCGAGTTTGGGGTAGAAGATGGATAATGAGGAGTGTAATTCTTAGGTGTGGGGGTGTTATCTATGCATACATGTACCAACAAAGTTGTAGGAAGATTGTTCAGCTAGAAAAGGGTAGATATTGGGTTAGGGATGAAGGAATCCACCATAAGAGGATCTTAAAACCTTAATGCACACATAGTGTCTGATAAAATGCTCAAATGAGCTGGAACTATGAACTCTTTCCTAATTTGTGTTCAATATTTCTATATCTCTAAATAGATCGAAGTGGCTAAGAATTTTGGAACATCGTAGTAATTTAAAAAGCTCGAGGCGAGGTATGTTGGCTAAACTTCTCTCTTAGAATTGAACCCTACAATGTCCTTGTAAGTTCCGAATCGTTCATTATAAATTGATTATTCTGAATAAGCCTTGTGTCAAAAGATATATGTTCAATATGTATTCCAAATGTTCTTGTTATGTTATGTTCTATTTGAAAATATGTTCGAAGCATGGGTTGCATATCTAAATGTTATAACCTCAAGTCGAGATTCAAATGAAAGCTATTATGCCAAATTGTGTAAGAAGTCTCAATATGCTTAACATTCTTATTTTCTCATATGTGGACTTAATGTCATGAATAGAATTGCTTTGTTGTTGATGATCATTGATGATGATTTAAAGTGAAAGAGATGAACATGAAATATGAAATACGGCCAACGTGCCAGGAGTGACATTGTGTTATGACAATTGGTGCCAATGAAATGAATGATATATAAAAGATAATGAAACGAGTTGTCAATCATTTAAATAAATAAACACCCTGGGAGTATCGTTAGTCACCGAGGAAGGGTAGGTCGAACTAACCTAACCCCGAAACTACACGTGCCGGTGTAGGAGTGAATTGTGATTGTACCCCTTTATTGGGATGAGATTGATGTGATGAGAATATTCCCCTTTATTGGGATGAGATTGATGTGATGAGAATATTCCCTTTTATTGGGATGAGATGATTGTTAGAAAGGGTGATGTCGATCCACACGACATTTTGGTGAGACGGCCTAGCTGGTCGAGTCGTGATCGGACGCCATGCCGCACACATGGTGGTGATTGTGCTTGAGATTATGATTAAAACAATGATTGAGATTGAGATAATAATTGTGATTGTGGTTGATGCATTTGGGTGAGACGGCCTAGCCGATCAGGCCATGATCGGACTCCGTACTGAGATCGCGGTGGTATATCGGTGCTATGATCTCCCAACCTAAAATATGGAAATTTACTTGAAAACTTGTCTTGCTCATAACTTGATGTTTTGGTATTGTTTGAGGATCCCATTGATTTTATGATTGTACTTGCTTGTGTTATCATTCGTTCTATTGAGAGGGTGTTTAGTCATTCATACTAGTACTATTCCATATATACTAATGTCCCTTTTTTCGGGAGCACTGCATCTTTAATGGATGCAGGTGGTTCCACAATAGGCGGCTTTGATCATTGATAGTGGTACACACTCTTCCAAGCTGACTTGGTGAGCCCCACTTCATTCGAGGTCATGTATCTTTTGTCCCACGTGTATTATGTTTTGTCCCACGTGTGGGTTGTATATAGGTGTTGAGAAAGTCAAACTAGCCTTGTTGTATTTGAATCACTTGTTGCACTTTAATTATGATTGTGTATGTAAATTGAGACTATAAAATGAAGTGACTAATGGTAATGGAATTGGCATCGTTCGTGGAATCCACTCGATGTTTAATTAATGATATAAATATATCTTCTCTTTATGCATGGGCGAGTTGGGTAGAAGGTATTGTACATGCTTTCTCGACCGGGTCATCTCGGTCGAGCGCCGGTCGCGCTCCCCGAGGTCGGGGCATGACAGATTTTTGAGGGAAGTTTTACGATTTGGATTGAGATAAGTGTTCTTGACTTGGATTTGATTATTATTCATGATTCCACCCTTGATTTTAGCATTAGATTGATGAATTTAAGTGAGAAAAATTAGATATTTTTGCAAAATATTTCTAAAATGAAAAATAGGGATTTGAACCTCGATTCAGAATCAGATTTGGATGAAACTTATATGGGTTGACTTATATTCAAATGGGTATTAGGAATTGTGGCTTTTGTTGGGTTACGAGAGACGGTCTCGGGTTGACTTTTTGATTTTTGACAAAGAACAGAGCTTTATTAATTGAAATCGATTTCTCTAGCCATGTTTGATATTGTTGAGTAATTTTGGCTGGATGTGACTCGTTCGGTGTCTGTTTCGAGAGGAAAGGGATTTTTAGAGTATTGAATTGGATTTCTTGAGGTAAGTATCTTGCCTAACCTTATATGGGGGAATACCTCTTAGGATTTTGCCTTAATTGCTTATTTGTGTTATGTGAAAAGCAACGTGTACACGAGGTGACAAGCGTTTACGCGGGTGCTATGTGTGACAAATGACCGGATTAGACCGTAGGCTATTAATATGCTTTAATTTGACAATGTACTTTATATGAAATATGATTAAACCACTTTGTGATTATATGTTCACGATTTCTACATTTGCCTTTGCCGTAGTCATGCTTTATTTGTTGGACACCCTCCACACTCTTATGTTATTGTCATGTCCTTGTGCAATCTATTGATAAGTTGTGATCTTATATCTTGATGAAACTTTGGTATTCTTGTTTTGTGATACTGTGGCACATGAGGACATGTTGAGTGGATTGATTGGGGGTGTCAGCACGAGGTCTTTGCTGTGCGATTGTGTCTATTTATGCGCATGGGGCGAAATAAGAGTGACGTTTTCTCGGGTTGCCCAAATTTCGAAATAAGGGTGGAGAAATGCACATGTGGTGAAATAAGAGAGGCATTTAATTATTATGTGCACATGCGGCAAAATAAGGGTGGCATTGTTTATGATGTTATGTGATTATTCAGGGGTGTCTTTCTTGATGTTATTTATGTTTTGAAACAGGGTTGATATTTTGATTGCATGCATGTTTCTTAAAAGTTTCCGTCATGTTTTTTTTATGAGTTGTTAGATGGATTTGACATGCTATCACATGCCCTACTTCTTTTGATGATTTATTGACAAAGATGGGGTTTTCTATACTAAGCCTTCATCACATGCCCTACAAGATGGTCGATATTGTTTTTCTTTATACATTTTGTTGCTAGTTATTGATATATTGCATAGGTTATTGACTAGTGAGTATCACATGACTTGAACATTGCCTCTACTTCACCGAAGTTAGTCTTGATACTTATTGGGTACTGACTGTGATGTACTCATACTACACTTCTATTCAGTTTTGTGTAGATCGAGGTTTAAGAGGTACGAATCTAGGCTGTGAGAGCTTATTGACTGTGAGGATTAAAGGTAGAGCTGCATTGACCATCGTAGTTCCTTGGAGTCCTATTATTATATTAATACTATCATTTTTATATCCGAATAATATTGTATATTTGAGATATTCTTATGTATTCATTTGGAGCTCGTGACTCTATACTACATAGTTCTGGGGAGTTATTTGAGTATTGACACTTTAGCTTGTATTGTCTCTATTTCTATTTTTATGTTAATGCTATGTCTTACTATATCAGGTTCTGCTTGTTTAAATGTTGTTAAGTGATCGACCTACTTAGTTTTAGACACTATGTGCCATCACGACACCTATGGTGGGATTAGTGTCGTGATAAATTGGTATCATCGCTTTAAGTTCATAGGCTCTACAAGTTACGAGCAAGCTTAGTAGAGTCTTGTGGATCGGTACGGAGTCGTATGTACTTGTCTTCGAGAGGCTACCAAACTGTAAGGAAACATCATTTTCTTTAATTCTTTATCGTGCGAATTTGTTTATTCCAAGTTTGAATCCTTACTCTTCTATTCTCTCAAAGTCGGTGAGGACACGCTCTACCAGATCAGCTGAGCAGACACCCGACCCCCCTGCTAGAGCCGCGAGAGGCCGGGCCCGGGCCAAGGGTAGAGGCTGAGGAAGGGCACGTGCTACAACTAGGATGCCTACTAAAGCAACAGTTGTGGAGCCTCCCTCATCTCCAGTAGAGGATTAGCACCCCGAGCATGTTGAACATGCACCTGAACAATCTATTACTATGCTGGGACACAAGGAGACCTTGGAAACCATCATGAATATGTTTAGGAGTATTGCCCACGCATGCTTTATTTCGGTTTCACCAGCAACTTTCGAGGCTGGGGAGGAGCTCAGACTCTCGCTACCTCTACACCAGAGTAGCCGACTCATGCTTATCAGACACCGGGTGTTGTGCCGGTATAGCCAGTATTTGCAGTTCATCCCGAGGTAGGGCCAGTTGTGTCGGCAGAGGGACAAAGGAGTTTGGGAAGGTTTCAGAAGTTCCATCCTCCTCAGTTCAGTGGATGGGCTTCTGAGGATGCAAAGGGTTTCTTGTATTAGTGTCACCACATTCTGCATATTATGAGTTTGATGGGGTCGAGCGTGGTCAACCTTTTTACTTCTCAACTGATGGGTCGGCATACAAATGGTGGCAGACTGATGAGGTTGTCACACCCCAATCAGGGGAGGCGTGGCTGGCACCCGGTTTCATACTGGCCCGAGTGAACCACTCTATAACTCATGATCGTTCAACCAAAACTAGAACATACATAGGTTGAGTTGACTAAACTCATTCCTTTTGTAACTATCATGGGCCAACATGGCCATAACTCATAATGTTTAATTGTAAGTGGGCAAACACTGTATCAGCGATCCATCGTACTTAAAACATGAATACACACGGGCCGTCAAGGCCTCTGACATACTGTATATAATGAACCTGTGTCTACAAAGCCTCTAAGCGTATTCAACATCAAAAGGGATAGGGACCCGGCCTACCCATAAGTCTATAGCCAAACTCTGACATGATGTCTTATAGACTCGGTTGCACTCCGAATGAGGTATAGTCTTACCGATCCTTCGCTGAATGCTAACCTCGTCTACTATGAGGGCTCGTCAAACTGATTACCTACACCTGCAGGCATGAATGCAGCATCCACAACAAAAAGGACGTCAGTACGAATAATGTACCGAGTATGCAAGGCATGAAAATCAGTATATAAAAGACATGAAAGAAACATGAAGTAAAGGACTCAACCTGTAAGTCTAGATAGCTCAGTGAATCATGAAACATCTATAATGTCATGCGTATGTGTATAAATGTCATATAATGCTTAGGTCTATGCGTATATAACAACATCAATCTTCTGAGGGCATCCCATCATATCTTCTCTACCTCTGTGGGCGAAATCATCAACGTATACTAACTGATCAGGTGGTGGTGCATATATAATACCACAACCTTTTCCCATACCCCATATACATATAATATACGTGTACATAATTCCATCTGGTTATGGGTCAATGTACATGTATAAATGAATGCAATGCATAAGAAGTAAGTCAATAAGATCTCTCGGGATGTCATAAGATCAATATGCCTTCGATTAATATCATGAAATAAACTTTATTAACTTATGTATTGTCTGAGACCCTTGAACAGATGATATAATAATAGGACATACGGGGAATCAAGAACATAGGCACCCCTAGTACGTCTATGAATAGAGTCATTTTTGAAAGTTGCGCGTTTGCTCGTTTCATTTTTATAATATGGACCATCCCAAAAGGAAAGAAGGGATAGCCTTATCATACCTTAATTGCTCATACGAACTCGTAGATGAAGAATCAAACCTGGATCACCTTCAAAAGAATTATCCCCAAAGTGAGAACCATGGTTACTACTAACGTTTTCTTGTTCTAAAATCACTTATCCCCACGGTCTTAGGCATGAATTCCCCAAATTAAAGAATGAATCATTAGCTAAAAGAGTTGTTGAATGCTGTTTCATTCTTCACACAAAAAGAAGTATAAATGCTATAAGTAACTTTTATCAAAATAAAACAAATGGACATTTAATGCTTGGCTTCCACCTGGCCATGTATTGACGGTGGGAGTCCTACATTTGTGACCAATATTTCCTACTAATACAAAACATATCTACCACATACTTATCTCTATGCTTTAATAATTAATGTATACAAAAATATATTTACTTCATTATCCAATTCTTAAACTCCTAGTTATTAATAGTATATCATATATATTTTATAAAATTAAGACATATACTAATATTTCATAAAGATGAAGTTAGTGATAAAAACACATAGATTCTAGTTTTTCCACTTTAATAGAAAGAGTTCAAATTTTTTTTGTACTATTAATTCTTAAAACGGTAAAAAAATAACTTTCTTATGAGAAAATAATTTTTATTCTTATAATAAAGAAAATCCCATTTATAAATTTTCTCATATTAAGTATTTAGCTAAAAACTTATCCAAAACAATAGTATACTCCACATTTACAAAAAGAATATTTCACTTAAAAGAAAGTATCGTATCAAAGCAATATATAATATTTTCGAAATTCGCCAAACTTATGAGGTCTTACATCTATAACTTCATGTATGACCTTAATCCTCTCCAACTCATATGGATTACTATGACCTATCCTAACGCCAAGGCATGAGTGTTACATCCTTCCCCCCTTAGTAACTTTCGTCCTCGAATGTTGGCTGATGCACTTATTAGTCTCATAACCTACTGCTCTTATGAATACTTTAATAATGTCCTTGCCATCTAGGCAACTATTATGTGAATAAATTTAAAGGTCAAGGCATTTCCCCCCTTAGGTCTCTTTCTGCTACCACAATCTGTGGTCGGAATTCTTCCAATCTCGTAACTGTTGTTACCTTCTGTCATGCAGCTTGTATGACTCGGTCTTTGTACGCGTGCCTACATGAATCTTCTCTCCTTTATCCTTCAGCTTTTAGCCAATCTCTAGTGCTCACTTTGAGAACATATGCAGAATTATGACAAGTTGTTCCTCTGGGCATCTATAGGTGTACTGAAGTTCTTCGCTCGGTACTTCGTCGGACTTGCGACTATTGCTATATTCTATTTCATAGCCTCAATTATCTATCCTTATGGCTTTACTGTATCTAGGCTATCCCATAACACTTACTTCGATTATTTATTACCAAGGTCTGGTACCCAACTCTAGGTTACTCTTTCGTTACTTATCCTATATGTATAAATCTAAGTCTTTTAATGATTCCTCGTTACTGTTCATCGTAAGAATGACATCCTAATCTCATCTCATACTTTGGAACTTTTATCCTTCTATTGTTGATTCACCTTAATGTTGATCTATAACCCACCACTGATAATTTAAAACTTCTTACATAATACATTATCACTAGGGCTCACGTCACATCGACAAACATTTGAAGTTATTTGCCAGATCCACCTCAGGGACGATACTATACTTCAATAACCGTATTTCATAGCATCTCAACGTGATTCATCTCATGGGATATATTCTAATCCCTTGTAGTTCATGAAATCCTTTTTCGTTGAATCATTACTTCAATCGAAGGCTATATTCCTAAACTTCATCCTCTTATCGTTTATCACCATTACACTCTTATTCTACTACCATGGAAGCATTCCATCTCTTCTAAATGCTCATAGTCTTAAATTCCTTCGAGTTCATTCAGGCTATACTAAGCTTTCTATAACTTACCGAGAACATAAGCTCTCTTATTTTGATGGGCTTAATCCCGAGGCCTTACCTATTATCGTCACCTCCTCACTCACCTTTTTTTATCCTTACTCCTGTCTACCTAAAACCGTGTCGCTCTACTATACTTTAGCTTGCGACCTACACATATGTATTCATACTACTCGCAACCTTCATTTAACTTGCTAGCACCATAGATTTCCTTATGTTAATCTATAACCTTAAGCGAGGCATCATGTCACCTCTAACTCTTCTTTACTTTCATAACTATACCTATCGGTACCTGGAAACCTTAGTCTGGAAGATATGCTACTAACGACACCACTATCATTTCTTGATATTGAATCACGACGTCTCTAGTCTTCTATCTGATGTCTAGACTATTCTTAACTTTCTATACTTGAGTATCTTGTATCTTCTTCATATTTACCTTACTTATCTTTCAATTCACATCGTATCTTCTGTCACTTTCATAACCTCATTCCACATAGGTGGAAATTACATCCATGCCTTAAAGCTCTAATGTGATACTTGTACCTTTAGTGCATACAAAATCTGATGGAAGCTTCATACTGACTTCTTACGAGTCAACTTTATGGCACGATCTAGAAACAAAAGAAGGGTAAGATTTCCTAAATGCCCTATAGCCTCTCAATTATAAATGTGGCACGCAACACACCCATAAGTGAGACTCTACTAGGCACGGCTTTGTAGACTCCCTAGGACACGACCTGCTCTGATACCACTTTATCATACCCCAACCTGTGGAGGCATGGCTGGCACCAGGTGTCGTACTCGCCCGAGCTTGCCCGAGCGAACCACTTTATAACTCATGACCGTTCAACCAAAACTAGAACATACATAGGTTGAGTTGACTAAACTCATTCCTTTTGTAACTATCATGGGCCAACATGGCCACAACTCATAATGTTTAATTGTAAGTGGGCAAACACTGTATCAGCGATCCATCGTACTTAAAATATGAATACACATGGGCCGTCAAGGCCTCTGACATACTGTACATAATGAACCTGTGTCTATAAAGCCTCTAAGCGTATTCAACATCAAAAGGGATAAGGACCCGGCCTACCTATAAGTTTGTAGCAAAACTCTGACATGATGTCTTATAGACTCGGTTGCACTCCGAATGAGGTATAGTCTTACCGATCCTTCGCTGAATGCTAACCTTGTCTACTATGAGGGCTCATCAAACTGATTACCTACACCTGCAGGCATGAATGCAGCATCCACAACAAAAAAGATGTCAGTACGAATAATGTACCGAGTATATAAGGCATGAAAATCAGTATATAAAAGACATGAAAGAAACATGAAGTAAAGGACTCAACTTGTAAGTATAGATAGCTCTGTGAATCATGAAACATCTATAATGTCATGCATATGTGTATAAATGTCATATAATGCTTAGGTCTATGCGTACATAACAACATCAAGCTTCTGAGGGCATCCCATCATATCTTCTCCGCCTCTGTGGGCGAAATCATCAACGTATACCAACTGATCAGGTGGTGGTGCATATATAACGCCATAACCTTTCCCCATACCCCATATACATATAATATACGTGTACATAATTCCATCTGGTTATGGGTCAATGTACATGTATAAATGAATGCAATGCATAAGTAGTAAGTCAATAGGATCTATCGGGGTGTCATAAGTTTAATATGCCTTCGGTTAATATCATGAAATAAACTTTATTAACTTACGTATTTTCTGAGACCCACGAACAAACGATATAATAATAGGACATATGGGGAATCAATAACATAAACCCCCCTAGTACTTCTATGAATAGAGTCATTTATGAAAGTTGTGCGTTTTCTCATTTTGTTTTTATCATATGGATCATACCAAAAGGAAAGAAAGGATAGCCTTATCATACCTTAATTGCTCATACGAGCTCGTAGAAGGTCGTAAATGAAGAATCAAACTTGGATCACCTTCAAAAGAATTATCCCCAAAGTGAGAACCATGGTTACTACTAACGTTTTCTTGTTCCAAAATAACCTATCCCCACGGTCTTTGGCATGAATTCCCCAAATTAAAGAATGAATCATTAGCTAAAAGAGTTGTTGAATGTTGATTCATTCTCCACACAAAAAGAAGTATAAATGCTATAAGTAACTTTTATCAAAAGAAAGCAAATGAACATTTAATGCTTGGCTTCCACCTGGCCATGTATTGGCGGTAAGAATCCTATATTTATGACCAATATTTCCTACTAACACAAAACATATCTACCACATACTTATCTCTATGCTTTAATACTTAATGTGTATAAAAATATATTTACTTCATTATCTAATTCTTAAACTCCTAGTTATTAATAGTAAATCATAAATATTTTATAAAATTAAGAAATATACTAATATTTCATAAAGACAAAGTTATTGATAAAAATACATTGATTCTAGTTTTTCCACTATAATAGCAAGAGTTCAAATTTTTTTGTACTATTAATTCTTAAAGCGGCAAAAAGATAACTTTCTTATGAGAAAATAATTTTTATTCTTATAATAAAGAAAATTCCATTTATAAACTTCCTGATATCAAGTATTTAGCTAAAATCCCATCCAAACAAATAGTATACTCCAACATTTATAAAAAGAATATTTCACTTAAAACAAAGTATCGTATCAAAGCAATATATAATATTTTCAAAATTCGCCATACTTACGGGGTCTTACATCTATAACTTCGTGTACGACCTGAATCCTCTCCAACTCATATAGATTACTACGGCGTATTCTAACGCCAAGGCACGAGGTGTTATAGAGGCGAGCAGACCAGCTGGCGCAACGCCACTTACTTGGTCCGGGTTCTTTGATTTTTTCTTGAGGGATTTTATTCACATACCCATAGGGACGAGTTGCACAACGAGTTAGAGCAGTTGTGCTAGGGGGTATGACTGTGTTGGAGTATGCTATGAGGTTTACAAAGTTATCTCATCATGCACTTGCCTTGGTTTCCACTGATAGAGAGAGAGAGTCTGTAGGTTTATTGAGGAACTTGCCTATAGCCTTAGATTTGGGATGGCATGGGAGTTGGAGATTAAGACTCTATTCCATCAGGTTGTCGAGATTTCTAGGAGGTTAGAGCGTATTAGCGGTGAGGAGAGGGAGGATAGGGAGGCTAAGAAGTCTCGTTGGTTTTGGAGAATTTAGTTGCTCCTGCTCTAAGGGAAAGTTTCGTCATGGCAGAGGTCATATGAGCCGGCCAGTTCAATCCGTACTTTAGGTTAACCGTAGTGCTCCAGCTAGCCAGGGACCCTAGGGTATTCGTCCCGGGCAACTATCTTTTAGTGCACCTTCAGTACGTGGTTCCTATAGAGGTTATCCTAGTCATCCGGTGCAGACATAGTACCAGAAACCATGACCATCGAGGGGTTATTTTGAGTGTTGTGATACTAGGCAAATTATAAGAGATTGTCCCAGACGTCGGAGGGGTGGACCTCAGCAGGGTACTCAGGCTGTGGTTTCTGCTCCATTTGCTACACCACCTACACAACTATCTAGAGGTGGAGGACAAGAAGGTAGAGGACGTCCTAGAGGGGGAGGTAAAGCCCATTATTATGCTTTCCCTGGTATGATAGAGGCCGTTTGTTACCCCCCATATTTTTGTACGTAAACGTGTGTTGTAAGCAAACTAAAGTAGGACTAAAAATGAGATCATCTTTGAAATTATATAAAATAAGTTAATCATGTTACCTCAGAGGTTATAAATTATGAAGACTAATTTATTTTAGTCTTACAAAAGTCATGCGTTATGTTTTGAGGTCAAGCGAGTTGTGGAACAAAAGTCAATGAAAGTCATCACAAGTTACGTTCATAAGTTTTACTCAAATTTGGGTCAAATGTAACTGTAATTTTCTCACAATATACATAGAGTTACGGGCTGTTCCACCCATAAAATTGAATATATATGAGTCTAATTTCTAACTAATTAAACCATTTGTCAAAATCACATCGGAGTAGTGATATATATGCATTTTTGCAAGACTGCACAGACTGCTAGGTGACAAGTAGGTGTGTCACCTACTTGCTTAAATGAGAGGAATAAATATGTCCAAAAAGGGGATATTTCGGGTCGGCCAATGAGCCCATTTAATGGCTTATCTCCTGCAAATATAACACTCATTATATAGCAAAATAACAAGATATAAACCCCTGCAAAAATCCTAACAAAATTACATACAAACCCTAATTGATTTTCTCTCCTTTTCAAGTTCTAGTTGGAGGAAAACCTAGGGTTTGAAGTACCAAGATAGGAGATAAGATATTCAACAAATAAGTTAATTAAACTTATCTCTTTCATCCATTTTTTTTGCGGTAAATGTATGCAAAATCGTTCTATAATTGTAATAACTCACGGGACGGTGATCGGAAGCTGTGGGTTCGAGTTATTCAACTTATAGTGGACTATTTTGTGGCCTGTTGTGTGTTGCTGTTGGATTGAGTATTTTTCTACTGTTTTAGGGAGTTTTGGAAGATAAATGGTGTGATAAACACGACATAAATGCAAGGTGGTGGGCTGGTCGTTCGTCATAATATATTCGGGTTGTTTGACACTACTACGGTAGTTGTTTTGTGTATGAAGAGATTGGGGTGTGTTGGGCTATTTTATAGTATTTTATGATGCATATAAGGTGGGATAATAATGTATATATATTGTTATTGTTGTGTTCATGTGTAGTTGGTGTTATCTCAAATTGTGAGAAAGTAAATATTATAGGGGAGATGCTGCCCGTTTTAATATAAAATAAGCCTATCGTTCGCTATGCGATAGTTGTACCTTTCATAAGTTAATGATAATATTATTATCGTTGTTGTAGATTATGGTGCGAAGAGACGAGTTCAACGTGGTTATTGGAAAGATTGTGATAAGGTATGTTAAGGCTAAACCCTTCTTTAATTTTGGCATGATGTCCTAACTACATCAATTTGATAACGAGACATAAAGAGAAGTTCATACTCCTAAATTTATGTACATTATCCTAGTCTCATAAGTTACAGTATTCTCCCTTATCAGAACTTTATATTCAGTTAAGTATTGTCTTCTTCCAGTCAAGAGAGTAGAGGGTCTATATATATATATATATATATATATATATATATATATATATAGTATTACAATATTTTTACCACCATCAAGCTATAATCGGCGGGCAGGCCCCTATTAGGCAACCTCTGATTAGATGGTAAGTTATATGCCGAGCCGACTGTGGCCGAGCACCTATGAGCGAGCCTACTACGGCAGAGCAGTTACACGTTCCGAGCTTTATAGGTCCGGACAACTATTTTACTTACTATATTGAGAGAGTTGAGTCAGTATCAGCAGGTATGTATATCTCCTGATCATATTTGACTCCCAGTTACTTTTAGTTATTATACTATGAGTTTAGTTTCAGCTTTCAGTTATTCTATTACCTTAGATACTCGGTACATTATTTCGTTCTAACGTCCCATTCATGGGGGCGCTGCATTTCATGCATGCATATTCGGATAGACAGACTGGTAGACCTACTCCGTAGGTGCTATCCGTGATCAGCTTGATCGTTAACCTCCATGTCCTTCGGAGTTGTCGGGTCTAGGTTTTTGAGTACATATTATGTATATATATATATATATATATATATATTATGGGTAGGTCGGGGCCCTGTTCCGGAACACTGTACATCCATAAGTAGAGGCTTGTAGACATATCCTGTCAGTTAGTGCAATATGTTGGGCTTGTAGGCCTTGTATGTATATTTTTGTTTGTAACTCAGCTGTAGTAGTTATTTGTATGTATATTTTTGTTTGTAACTCAGCTGTAGTAGTTATGACGGCCTTGGCGGCCCAGCTTTATATTGATGTTCAGTAGAGCTAGTTTCCGTTCAGTTTTATATTTTGTTTCACAAATTGTCTTGCAATGTGGCCCTATAGCCAAAGTATGACATTGTATGTTCAGAGTCCCTCAGTCGCAAGTTGGTACGCTAGGTTAAGTGAGGCACCGGGTGCCAGTCTAGCCCCCCATGTTCGGGGTGTGACACAAGGCGCATCGGATGCTGTCATTATAGGTATTATTCCGCTCTGTCATAGAGATGCATCCGTTTTATTTTATCCGAGATCTACTTATTTGTATGTGTCTTCCTATTTTACTTTATATTTGGATATATCTCGTGATTCTCTGGATACTCCTATTTTTGTGTCTACACCCGTTGGGGATAATATTGTGGTGGACCATGTCTATCATACTTGTTTGGTCACTACTGGGGGCTACGAGACTAGGGTTGATCTTCTGTTGCTTAATATGGTGGATTTCGATGTGATTCTAAGTATGAATTAGTTATATTTGTATCATGCTATTCATGATTGTCCTGCTAAGACTGTGACGTAGGCTATGCTGGGGTTGACGAGGTTAGAGTGAAGAGATTCCTTGGCTCATGTTCCTAATAGAGTGGTGTCCTTTCTGAAGGGTCAATAGATGGTTGAGAAGGGGTACTAGGCGTACTTGTCCTTTGTTAGAGATGTAAGTGCTGATACTCCCACTGTTGATTCAGTCCCCATGGAGAGGAAGTTTCTAGATGTGGTTCCATCCGACCTACCAGGCATGCCACCTGATAATGATATTGATCTTGGTATTGACTTGGTGCCAGACACTCAGCCCATATCTATTCCACCATACCACATGGCTCCAGATGAGTTGAAGGAATTAAAGGAACAATGGCAGGAACTGTTAGATAAAGGTTTCATCAGGTCGAGTGTTTTTCCTTGGGGTGCTCTGGTTCTAATTAGTGAAGAAGAATTATGGTTCTATGGGAATGTGCATTGACTACAAGCAATTGAATAAGGTTACTATCAAGAACAAGTATCCACTGCTGCATATTGAGGTTTAATTTGATTAGCTTCAAGGTGCTAGAGTACTCTCGAATATTAACTTGAGATCGGGGTACCATCAGTTAAAGATCAGGGCTTCAGATATTCCTAAGACGGGTTTTCGGACCCGATATGGGCATTATGAGTTCTTCATGATGTCTTTTGGGCTGGCCAATGCCCCAGCAAATTTCATGCACTTGATGAACAGAGTGTTTCATATTTATCTGGATTCCTTCGTCATCATGTTTATTGATTATATATTGGTGTACTCTCGCAACCAGGAGGAGAATGAGCAGTATTTGAGGATCATGCTCCATACTTCGAGGGAGATGAAGCTATATGCTAAGTTCTCCAAGTGCAAGTTTTGGTTAGACTAGGTGGCATTTTAGGGTCATGTGGTGTCCAATGAGGGGAATAAAGTGGATCCGAAGAAGATTGAGGCGGTTCAAAGTTGGCCCAAACCTTCTACTGCTACTGAGATCCGGAGTTTTCTAGGTTTGGCCGGGTATTATCACAGCTTTGTGGAGGATTTTTCATCTATTGCAGCTCTATTGACCAGGTTGACTTAGAAGGGTGCCCCATTCAGGTGGTCTGATGAGTGTGAGGCGAGCTTTCAGAAGCTCAAGAGTGCCTTGACCACAACTCCAGTTCTAAATCTACCATCAGCTTCTGGTTTTTATATAGTATATTGTGATGCTTATCGGGTCGGTATTGGGTGTGTTTTGATGCAGAAGGGTACACTGAGTGCTTATGCTTCGCGTTATTTGAAGCCCCATGAGAAGAACTACCTAGTGCATGATTTGGAGTTAGCAACTATTGTACGCACGCTCAAGATTTGTAGGCATTATCTTTATTGCATGTATTGTAAAGTGTATATGGATCACCGAAGTCTTCAACACCTATTCAAATTGAAGGATTTCAACTGGAGGCAATGGAGGTGGTTCGAGCTATTGAAAGATTGTGATATCACCATTCTTTATCATCTGGAAAAGGCCAATGTGGTGGCCGACGCCTTGAGTAGGAAGGCGGAGAGAATGGGGATTCTTGCTTTTGTTCCAGTTGGGGAGAGGTCGTTTGCTTTGGATGTTCACGCTTTGGCCAACAGGTTTGTAAGGTTGGATATTTCGGAGTCTAGTAGGGTTCTTGCTTGTGTTGTATCACTCCCGTCCTTGTTTGAGCGCATCAAGGTGCGTCAGTATGATGATCCCCACTTTCTTGTCCTTAAGGACACAGTGCTACACTATGATACTAATGAGCTGACTATTGGTGATGATGTGGTATTGAGGCTTCAGGGTTTGATTTGTGTGCCTAATATGGATAGGTTGTGGGATCTGATTCTTTAGGAGGCCCATGTTTGCGGTATTACATTCATCCAGGTGCCGCGAAGATGTACCATGACTTGAACAACATTATTGGTGGCGGAGGACGAAGAAAACCATTGTTAAGTATGTTGCACGATGCTTGAACAGTAAGAAGGTTATGTATGACCATCAGAGACCTGATGGCTTGCTTAAAAGGCTAGATTTACTGAATTGGAAGTGGGAGTGTATGACTATGGATTTTATGGTTAGGCTACCACAGACCTTGAGGATATTTGATGTTGTTTGGGTCATTGTGGAAAGATTGACCACATCTGCACATCTCATTCCACTCATGACGACTTACACTTCAGAGCAGCTGGCTCAAATTTTTCTTAGAGAGATTGTTCGCCTGTATGGTGTGTTTGTGTCAATTATCTTAGATCAAGGTACTCAGTTTACATTGCATTTCTTGAGAGCCGTGCAGCGAGAGTTGGGCACATATTGAATTGAGTATGACATTTTATCCCCAAGCAGGCGGGCAGTCCAAGCGTACTATTCAGATCTTGGAGGACGTGTTGTGAGCATGTGTCATTGATTTCAGGGGCAGTGGGATTAGTGTCTACTATTATCAGAGTTTGCCTACAACATCAACCACTAGTCGAGTATCTAGATGGCTTCTTATGAGGCCTTATATGGGAGGCGATGTCGTCATCCGGTTACTGGATTTGAGCCAGGAGAGGATAGGTTGTCAGGCACCGACTTGGTTCTTCATGCTTTGGAGAAGGTGAAATTTATTTAGGAGTGGCTTTATGTAGTGCATGACAGGCAAAAGAGTTATGTTGTTGGGAAGGCTCATGATGTGGCATTCATGGTGGGTGAGAGGTTTCTACTCAGAGTTTCACCCATGAAGGGTGTGATGAGGTTCGGAAAGAAGGACAAGTTGAGCCCTCGGTATATTGGTCCTTTTGAGGATCTAGAAAGAGGTTATGAGGTGGCCTACAGACTTATTTACCACCCAGCTTACCGGGGGTTCATCTGGTGTTTTATGTTTCCATGCTCTGAAAGTCCTATGAGGATCCGTGACATGTGTTAGATTTAACCTCGGTGCAGTTGGACAAGGATTTGACTTATGTTGAGGAGGCGAGAGACATTTTGGACAGGCAGGTTTACAAGCTGAGATCAAAGAATATTACATCAGTTAAGGTTCAATAGAGAGGTCAATCGGTTGAGGAGATGACTTGTGAGGCCGAGCATGATATGCAGAACAAATATCCTCATCTATTTGGCAGTTCATGAATGTTTCTAAACTCGTTCAAGGACTAACGTTTGTTTAAGAGGGGGAGAATGTAACGACTCGGCTGGTCATTTTTTATATTTGAGCCGCATTCCCTTATTTGATGCTTCTCGTATGCTTATTTATGGTTATGTGACTTGCGTGGATGGCTGATTTTGTTTTGCGAAGGTTTTGGATTGAATTGGAACATTTAGTTCCTAGTGTAGAAGCTTAAGTTGGAAGTGTTGACCAAGGTTAAATTTTGTGTATTTGACCTCGTATCGGAGTTTTGATGGTTCCGTTAGGTCCTGATGGTGATTTTGGACTTAGGCGCATGTCCGGATTTGAATTTAGAGGTTCCTAGGCTGATTTGATGCTTATAGGCAAAAGTTGGCAAATTAAAGGTTTAGAAGTTCATATGTTTGACCCATTGTTTACTTTGTGGTTATCGAAGTCCGATTGGGACTCTGAGCCTTGGAATAGGTTCGCATGGTAATTTATGACTTGTGTGTAAAATTTGGGGTCATTCCGAGTTATTTAGGCATGTTTGGCGTAAGTTTGGAAGTTGGAAATTTGAAATAGCTCATTAAGCTTGAAATGGTGTACGGTTCATGTTTTTATGTTATTTTGTGCGGGAGGCCTCGAGTAGGCCCATGTTATATTTTCGTATTGGTTTGTGTGATTGTACGGGGTCTAGGGGGCCTCAGGTGTATTTCGGATGGGTTTTGGACAATTTCTCTAATGTTTGGAGTTGCTGGTTTTCTGGTGTTCTCGTATTCATCGCTATTGTAGATATCGTATCGTGATAGTGGAGTGTGTTTTAGTGACTGGTATTTTTCTATTCGCGTTTGTGATGGGAGTGTCTGATTTGTAGAGCATGGCAGTCAATGGCCTTTGCATTCGTGGCATGGGCATCGTGTTCTCATAGAGGGAAGGCCGAATGGGGTTGCCAAGATTTTGGCCTTCGCATTTGCGAGTGGGGGACCACGTTCACGTAGTCCAGTGGAGGTGAACCATCATGTTCGCAGGTTCCACACCATGTTCGCGAAGGCTATTTTTGGGTCGGTGTTGATTTGCTCTTCGGATCGTGCAGTAGGTCCCGCAATCGCAAAGGGTATTCCTGGGCAGACTTTTTGTTTGGTCAAATCTACTAGGCCTTGTGCCTAGGGTTAGTTTTTATAAATAAGAAAACAACTAGTGCAACAAAGGAGGGGGCATGAACCTTACCTCCAAATTTATGGTGGATAAATAATTGATTGCCCAAAAGTGACAATCAATTGAATCCTGTACAATGAGTGAAGTAAGACCTATGATGAAGTGCCAATTGCCTACCCATCATTGGTAGGCAATTGGGTATACAAAAACAGTGTGAAACGAGCCTAGGTCAACTATACAAACAAGTGAACCTAAAGCAATTATGTAAAAGATTTGGGAGTACATCTTCGAAAAACAAAAGAACCTACATCTAGAAGGTAGGTGTATTCTCCCTTTGAAGTATGACATAAAATAGATGGATATGCTAGGAGCTGTCTTCAACTTAGCTTTGACAATGAGAGCATAGAAAGCCAAGTGGAAGACAGTAATGACTCGGATCCCTGTAGATGACTGATCTAGCTGCCTCTGAATAGTTCAACTGATAGAAGAGATTGAGCTTAGGCTTGGTGCCTTCATCCAGGAGACAATGAAGAAGAACTGGACTTGCAACATCTGGAAATTGGTGTAGAAAATATACACAACATTCTTCAAGCTAGAGTTGATACAATGTGTATACTTCTACAGCTGAAATCTAGTAACAGTAGTGGTATGATGGACAAGTAGGCTTGATACCCAAGTTGTGTTCTTGTGAGGCCCTAGCATTTGAAACCTGAGAGTGGACCTGCTGCACACAAAAGTGTGTGTGACATTGGAAGGATCAGAAAAATAGGCCCAAGAAAAGTGATGTATTTCCAATAGATTGAGCATCTGGGATGCTAATACCACACATTGGAATTGCATCAGTGATCTGGACCTGTCAAATGTACCTGCAAAAGTCAGCAAACAGATTAGTAATAAAGGAGCACCATTGTTTTGCTTCCAGTGAATGGCTATGGCATTGCTGACAGTAGTGCAGAACTGCTGCAGGCTTTGGCCATTGTTGTTGTTGGTCTTGTGAGTAGGTATATATGTTTCTTTGCTCTCAGGTTCTTGTTGCTTTTGAGAGCTTGTGTGGGGGAGTTATAGTTGGAGAGAGGAGAGGGTTGTTTCTACAGGTAGATGCTACAGAGTGATGGGTGGTGGTTTATTAATGACTGATGGTATGTGTGAAAGGAAGAGCATGTTGGTGCATAATTTTGAAGTGTGAGTTGCTGCAAATTTAGGTTTCTGTTATGGTTCCTGTAGTGGGCATTTGGATTACTAGGGTTTGTCAACTTTTTACCACCATGTTGTGGTGAGTAACATGGGAAGACAGTTCTGACAAGCATGTTCCAGATGCTTTACATTAGCATTCGATTGTTTGTGTATGCCTTTGCAATTATGGGATATTGTGAACCTTTGGCTAGAACTCAGTAAGATGAGCATTGAGAATGATAATACCATACACTGAGTGTAAGCCAAATGGTTGAGTATACCATAGTGAATTGTACCGGTAAAATATGGAGCAATGTTAGTGAAATAACTATTTTCTTTTCTGTGATTATGGATGTTGTGAGGCCCCGTAAATACTTTACCTAAAACTCGGGATTTTGTGGTGCCGAAGTAGACTATGTGTTGACGAATACGAACTTTTTGGGTTGGACAGTGCGCTGGGGAGTAAACAAAAAATTTTGGCGAAAAAAGACATTTCTACGTCCCACTATGCGGTCGCAGAATCACTCTGCGGGTCGTAGAATGAAGCAGAAAACTGGGCAAAGTTTGGGTGATATTGTGCGGTCACTACGTGATCGTAAAACTATTTTGCGGGCGGCACATCGACCGCGGAACCAATATGAAAATTTTTCGGGGGAGGTTCTGCGGCGCATTATGCGATCGCAGAATAGGTCTGCGAACCGCATAATGGCCACAAAGTGGGGCAGAGTTGCCCAGTTCCGGAGGACCATTTCGCGGCCCATTTTGCGGACCGTAGAAGCATTATGCGGTCGCATATGCGACCGCAGATCTGTGTCAGGGTTCCTTTTTTTTAATTTTTTTACCCGAC
Organism: Nicotiana tabacum; assembly: GCF_000715075.1. Taxonomy (NCBI): domain Eukaryota; kingdom Viridiplantae; phylum Streptophyta; class Magnoliopsida; order Solanales; family Solanaceae; genus Nicotiana; species Nicotiana tabacum. The sequence continues at coordinate 61,688,839 of NC_134092.1, forward strand.
CATATTTCGATATATTAGAGTAATGGACCACTTTTGAAGCAAAAACATATATTCTAAAGTGAGGGAGTGCCAAAGAGTGAGAGGGGGAGTTCCTAAGCCCATCATCCATCAATTCTTGCTCAAAGTTGAAGAAATTGTAAGAAGAATTCACTAGGTCTTCATCCTAGAGGTAAGTTTTTACTCTATAGCCCTCAATTTTGTGATTTTAACTCAAAGTAGGTAATAAGCCAAGTAAATTCTGGGGTGTGGGAGTTGTTTATTTTACATGTATGTACCATCTAGGGTAGTGGGAAGATTGTTTAGCTCTTTTGGGTAAGCTTTGGGTAGTGGGGTGATAGAATCCACCATAGGAGGACCTTGGAACCTTAATACACACTTAGTATTTGATAAAATGCTCAAGTGAGCTAGAATTATGAACTCCTTCCTAATTTGTGTTTAATTTTCCAATATCTCTAAATAGATCGAAGTGGCTAGGATCTCCGGAATATTTTAGTAAATTAAAAGGGCTCAAGGCAAGGTATGTTGGCTAACCTTATCTCTTAGAATTGAATTCCCATGATGATCTTGTAAGTCCCCAATTGTCCATTATGAATTGACTTTTCTGAATAATTATGAATTGACTTTTCTGAATAAGTTTGGCGTCGGATGATGTATATATATGAATATGTTCAAAGGTGTTCCGAAATTTTCTTATTATATTGTGCTATTCTTCGGGAGAGTATTTGAAGTATGAGTATGTATTAAAATGTTGTGACTTCAAGTCAATTCCAAATAAAAGTGATCACATCAAATTGTATAAGAGATCATATGTGCCTAAGACCCTAATTTGCTCAAGTGTGTGTTTAAAGTCTTAATTTGAAAGGCCCTGTTGTTGACTATCCATGATAATGATTGAAAATGGAATAGTGAGCTTGAATTATGAAGTACGGCCAATGTGCCAAAAATGATATTGCATTATGGCCAATGATGTCAATAAAATGAATGACATGCAAAAAAATATGAATTGAGTGGTAAATACTTTTAATAACAAATGCTTTGGGAGTATCGATTAGCCACCGAGGAAGGGTAGGTCGGAACAACCTTACCCCGAAACTACACGTGCCGTTGTAGGAGTGATTGAGGGGTAAATCCCCGTGTTAATGTGATGAGACTATTTCCCCTTATATGGGATGGGATTGGTGTGTTGAGATATTTTCCCCTTAAATGGGATGAGATTATTGCTAGCTATATGTGATGTAATATCGAACCACACGGCATTGTGGCGAGACGACTTAGCCGATCGGGCTGAGATCGGATGCCATGCCGTGCACATAGTGGTATTATGAGTGTATGTCTCGGGGTGAGAAGGCTTAGCCGGTCGGGCTGAGATCTGACTCTGTGCTAAAATACGGTATTATATCGGTGCTAAAGATCTCCCAACTTAAATTACCAAAACCTACTTGAAATTTACGTTTCCCTTAATGTGACACTTTGATATCATTTGAGTCTCTTATTGATATCATGTTTTATTATCCGTTTTCTGTTGCTCGTTCTATTGAGAGGGTGTTGAGTTTTACATACTAGTACTATTTCATATGTACTAACGTCCCTTTTTTCTGGGGGCGCTGCATCTTTAATGGATGCAGGTGGTTCCATAGCAGGTGGTATTGATTAGTGATAGCAGCACACCCTCTCCTCAGCTGATTTGGTGAGCCCCACTTCATTTCGGGGTCATGTATCTTCTATCGTTTGTACATAACGTTTTGAGGTATAACTGGGGCCTTGTTGTCGGCATTGTCATAACACTATTTTATTCCTATTATAGGTTCCGTAGACAAAGTATGGGTTGTGTCTGTTTTGGAAAATTTAAACTAAAAATGTTATAGTTGTATCATCTGTCCCACTTTAACTATGATTGTACAATGTACTATTTTGAACATTTGTTAAGGACGTAACTAATGGTAATGAGATGGTGTTGTTCACATGACTTTCTACTGACTAGTTAATGAAATGCATTCGTCTCTTTATTTGTGGGTGAGTTGGGTAGACGACACTCTGCAGGCGTGCTCGACCGGGGTAACTTTGTTGAGCGCCGGTCGCGCTCCCCAAGGTCTGGGCGTGACAGATGTGTGCTTTCATTTTCTTGTGGATTCTGAGTAGATGTGGGATTGAATTGTAAGGGGTGTTAATGAAGAGGTGAGGTGATGAGTTTTGAAGAAAGAGATGGTCACTACTACAGTTGTAGTTAAGTGTAAATAACTGGGAGAGATGAGGATGGAAATAAGGCTGTGTGTTATTGTTGGAGTACTATATTGGTGGTTGTGGGTATGGTAGGTTCAAATACATGGATTGGTTGTCTATTAGGCATGACAAGTTTAGGACATAACACTTCTTATAACATTGAGAGATTGTTAGAAGTGTTCTTAGGGAACCTGCATAAGAAAGCAAACATGTTAGTGAAAAACTGGACAGAGTGTCCATTCCCAAGAGTGCTGGGGCTTGGTTTTGGATATATGGGGGTTGTAGTGATACTGCTTTAGGAGTCCTGTTTTAGCCATAACCATGAGATGAAGTAGATTCAAGGTGTGGTTGTGGGATAATTCTGTGTGTTTTCTTGTGTCTGAAAGCAGGGGTATTCAGGAAGTCCCGTTGGATTTGACTCCTTATATGAGCAGGCAATGTGGAGATACTGGTGAAGTGAGTTAGAGCAATCAAGTCATGGCTAAGGTTGGACAACGAGTCTGCAGGATAGTTGGCTTCTCTATATACATGTGAGTAATGAATTTCCTCACATTGAAGACACAGATTTCTCAACTTTTGCAGATTCATTTTTAAGGCCCAAGGAGGATTAAAGTTGTTTGTTAGCCAATTGATCAAAAGAGCTGAGTCTGCTTCAAGGTGAATTTTGTTGTACACATTGACAATGCACCACTGAACACCAATGAAAGCGACTTCTGTTTCTGTAAGGTTGTTGGCACCCTCACCCAAAGGACATGCAATTACTCGAAGAAACTCCCCTAGGTGGTTTCTAATGATGGCACCACCACCTATCTTCCCTGGATTAGTCAGAGCACTACCATCAGTGTTGACTTTAACAAAATTGGCATTTGGTTTAGTCCGGACAACCTATTGAGACTTTAACAAAATTGGTATTTGGTTTAGTCCGGACAACCTGTTGAGTAGTAGTGCAATGCTTGATATCCTCAATGATGGAGTAAAAATCCACCCAGCTATGGGGCTAAGTAACAGCAGGGTCGGTTGCATGAAGCAGCAGGTGAATGTCAGAATCAATGGAGAACATGACTCTAGTTATACAAGAACTCTTTCCCCATACTTTGCAGAACATCTATTCTTCCACAAGTTCCAATAAATGATAATAGGAACTGTGTCCAGGACAAGTTTCTGAACCTCATTATTTATTTTCTGTAACCACCAGTTCATAAGGAGCAATCTTAGTGGCATATTTTTAGTTTTAATTCCAGCTGGCCCTCCATATTTATTCTAGACAAATAGAGCAAAGTTGCCTCTACTGAAGATATGATCAATTATTTTCAGCTGCGGGTGTGACACATCATATACACTTGGTAACAGTGGGATTACCAAATGATATTACTCTATCATCTGTAGGTAACTTATTTTTACGGGCTCTCTATAAGCAAAAGGACCACTTGAATGGGATCTTTTTGTGTAATGTCATTTCGTTGGTGAAGTTGGGTTGCTTCTTAGTCCTTATCACTTCCCAGGCAAAGACACAAGTGAAATTCCCTGATACTCTGGGTGTCCAAATGGGTTGATCTTGGGACTGTTGCATATAATGGGTAGGGGTTTGCATGATGAGATGAATTATATGAGTTGGAGCAATTCTGTTCAATTTTTGAATATTCCATTGTACATTTTCCTAGAAATGAGAAACTCTAATTTTACCTAGCCTACCCCCTTCACTTCTATAGTTGGCAAGTGCACATGTACCCAACCAATTATCCCACCAAAAGCTACCATTTCCATAGTGCAGCCTCCATTGAATGTATTTCTCAGCTTCTTTTTTGTTGGACATCATCTTTTTCCAAGCTTGTGACTGTCCTGAGTCCCATTTCTTGGATATTGGGTGTGATATTTGACAGTATTTAGCTCTAAGAAAATTGCTCCAAAGAGAGGACTTAGTTCTAAATAACCACCATTGTTTGAATCTCATTGATTGACAAACATCTTCCATTTTTCTAAAACCAATTCCTCTTTCAATCATAGGAAATGATATATTATGCCAGGATGACCAGTGATATTTGTTCCTGTCTTTTTCCATGCCCCAAAAAAAATTAGCAACCAATTTTTCAATATATTTCAAGACAATTTTTGGAGGAGAGAGTGCTGAAAGAAGGTGAATGGGCATAAAATGTAGAACATATTTAATCAATGTAGCTTTTTCTCCATATGAGAGAACTCTGCTTTGCCAGCCTTTGATCCTACCTACTACTTTGGGCACAATGGAATTGAAATGCACAATTCTCACTCTGCCAGTGTAGAGTGGACAACCTAAATAGGTGATTAGAGATTCTTTCTTGCTGAAACCTGTTACTTGTTGGATTGTTCTCACAGTAGAATTGAAAGTAGAGGGAGAAGTCATGAAGTTGCTCTTTTGTTTATTGATTTGTTGACCTGATGTTTCCTCATATTTACTGAGGATCTGTATGATTTTGTTTAGGGAATTCCTGGTGCCAGATGTGAAGATCATGATTTCATCAGCAAAACTCAAGTGATTGATCTCCGGGCCTCTATTCTCCATATAGAAACCATTGACAAACTGATCATGCGATAGATTGTTGAGCATACTGGATAGTAATTCAGCTCCAATGATAAACAATGAGGGAACCAGTGGATCTCCTTATTTCAAACCCCTAGTAGAATGAAAGGATCCTCATCTAGTATCATTTATGATGACAGATTACCAGTTGTTTGACATTGTTCTCAATATCATGTCAATAATCATACCATTAAAGCCCATTCTTCTCAGCATTATGCAGGTAAATCCCCAGGAAACTCTATCATAAGCTTTGGCCATGTCAAGCTTGATGACCACATTAGAACCAATATTAGGTTTTTTAATTCCTTGAAAAATTTCATATGCCAACATTATATTTTTTGAAATGCTTCTGCCTTTTAAAAAAACCAGACTAGTTTGCAGATATTATTTTGGGAAGGATACTAGCTAGTCTAGCACAAATAACTTTAGATATGATCCTGTTCAGGAAGTTGCTGAGGCTAATTGGTTTGTATTCTGAAAGTGAGTTAGGAAATTCCGCTTTTGGTAATAAGACTAAACAAGTACTAGTCATGAAATTTGGCATAGTAGCACATCCAAAGAAGTCCAAAACCACATTTAGCAAATCAGACTTGATAATGTGCTAGCATGATTGGAAGAACTTTCCATTCATGCCATCAGGTCCTGCAACACTTAATGGATTCATTGAAAAATCAACTTCTTTGAGTTCTACCAAGGCAGGATCCGTAGTAAGGAACTTATTGTCTTCTACTGTGATCATGGATGGGATACAAGACAACAAATCTTCTCTAATAACACCTCATGTTTCAGTGAAGATGTTATGAAAATATGTGCATGCTACTTCACAAATAGCCTCATCCCCCTGAACCCATTCTCCTTCATCATATTTAATTTTATGTATGAACAATATCCTTCTTCTCCCTCTAATCAGGCTGTGAAAGTATCTGGAATTGACATCCCCTTGTTTAAACCACTGCAACTGTGTTTTTTATTTCAAGATGGACTCTTCTAACCTAATATACCTCACATAATTAGCTTGAAGTCCATGAAAGTTATGTCTGTCATTGCCATCATTGGTTTGAGCCCAGACCATCTTAGCTTTCTTCAACTTGTGTTCATATTCTTTGGCTTTCAGAAAATATCTCCAAATTGTTGTTTGGACCATTTGCTTAGAGCATTGGACAAAGCTTTAAGTTTTTGGTGAAAAATCCACATGGCATTGCCATTGACTTCTTTGTTCCAGACCTCCTGTACTAATGGAAGAAAGCTTTCATTTTCAACCTAGCAATTAAGAAACTTGAAGTATCTTTTGCATGTGTCCTGTCCCACATTCATTTCCAAAAGAAGAGAGTTGTGATTAGATCCTGCAGAGGAGAGGTGAGTGATAGTTGTTGCAGTATAGGATACTAGCCAGTTATCATTGACCAGTCCCCTATCAAGTCTCTTCCACACAATAGAGCTTTGGCCTCTCCCATTTGACCAAGTGTATCGAGGACCATACACACCTAGATCCACAAATCCACAATCTTCAATCATGCTCAAGAAATCCATGCTTTTATTCATTTAGTAAGGAAGACCCCCAATATGTTCTTCAACTGATGCAATCGCATTGAATTGCCCAATGACACACCAGGGAGTTGAATATGTCATGGATTTCTGTCTCAGAGTCTCCCAAAGAGGTCTTCTTAAAGCTATTTTGCATTTGGCATAAATGACAGTGATTTTTGAAAGATTCTGTAGCTTTAGTATGCTGCAGTGCAATGGCCAGCTGCTGCTCATCATGATCAATGAATGTGCATGTGAAATCCTGATCCCAGAAAATCAAAATTTTATCATTTACCTTGGAGGCAGAGTGTTGCATGAATAGTTATATTCTATAGTGATTGATGTGAGTGTTGTCAAGGAATGGTTCAAGAACTACAATAAAGGATAATTTATGGAGTTGTTTCAAGGTTCCGAGTCATTAAATGGCACTAGTAGTTCTGATGCCTCTTGCATTCCATATGATTTTACTAATCATTGACACTGTTTTGGAGTGACTGTCTTTGGTTGTGCTTTAATACTGGAAGCCTTACTTCTGGTGAGGTAGTGGGGAGGTTTACTTATATGTGACGGGCCATGTGAATCAACCACTTTATCAACATCTGTGGCACCATTATTAGTAGTAAGAAGCTGATTGCATGTATCTTCTTCTTCCAAATCTACATTGTGTTCATCATCAGCCTCATCACCAAAATCAACCTCATCTTTTGATTGCATATGATTGTACTTATATGAGCTGAGTGGATAGCAGGAATTGCAGATGCAGCTTGTACAGCTTTAGACCTACTTGCAACACCCTCCACCCTTTGTACTGTATCAGATATATTGCCTTTTTGAGTATCTACAGGAACAACATCTGTCAAGCTTTGGTGAGCTAGGGGTTCAGAGTTAGTTCCAAGATTCTGTGAACTTTCCACACTTGTAAAATTGAGAAGGTTCTTTGCATCTTTTTGTCTACTCATCTGCCTTCTCTTTTTCTGACTAGGGTTATTTTTTGGTTTTGTTGTAGTAATCTTTGAAGTAGCAGTAGTCTTTCCTTTGTTAACCTTATTTTTGTGATCTCCATCTGTAGAACTAGAAATCACACATGCCTCTTATGTGTGTGGTGTTTCATGAATGCCAGGATATTGATAAGTGGTAGCAGTAGGTATTTGATCCATCATAGGGTCACTAGATTCCACAACACACACATGCAAAATATGAGGAATACCCGCCCCCTTTGGATCCCCATCCTGAACTACTATAGGTTTATCCTGACCATCCTTCTTTCCTCCAATAACTTCAATAGAATCAACATTAGCAACAGGGGGAGTAGAGGCATTGGGATGATTTTAAGCCACAAAATTATCACTCCTCTCTAGTGGAGCTGGAGGATTGATAGAAGTCATACATGTGCTTTGTGTGGTTGGATGCTCTTGTGATGGTATTTCTGCTTATTTGTTGGTGTTTTGTTGTAGGATATAAATAGCTTGTGTCTTTTTGGTGTTATTTTGCTAGATTCCTTTGAAGTTTCTTTTCTTTTGAGTCTGCCAGTCCTTATTTAGAGGTTGATTCCCTGTGGTTTGGTGTGCCTTCTCTTATTGGTCTCCTATGTCTTGATTCATGTTATTGTGATCCTAATCCATTTGCTATTACTGTTTACCTTGGTTGGGATGATGTGGTGGTTATTTAGCTCTATCTGATCATGTATTTATATTTGGGTTGTTCTTTGCAGAAACAGAGGAATTAGATAACCTTTTCTGCAAATCTTCCACTTTCAGTCTTTTGGAAAAAACACGAGAGAAGTGATCAAGGTGTTTGCAGTAGGAGCAGTACTTAGGCATACTCTCATATTGAACCTCCAACCATTTAACATCACTATTTACATCTTGGTATTCATCAAAACCAAGTCATATACGTGAGAGTCTATCTTTTGTAAGATCAATTTGCATTTTGACTTTTGCGACACTGCCTCTGGTCTTCTGAAATGATGCCAAGTCCAAGAATAGTGCCTTGCCTACGGGAGATAGCATAGGGGTGAGGATTTCCATATTGTAAAAATTTCATGAGAACTCAGGTATAACCACCCATACATGAATGATAGAAGAGTCTTCATTTGGATTAAATAACAGAGACCAGGCTTCAAATTTCATCATCTGGACCTGAATATACATATATCACTTATTCCAAACTGTTGCATGGTCATACTCATTGTCTAAATCAATATACACTGTCTTGGAGTTGAAATGAGCAATCTTCACTCCACCTTTGAGCTCTGTCTAAGTAATGAAGATCCTTCTAATAACCTCCATTCTGGGCATTGTGTTGGAGAATTTGCCAACCACAGTATATTGACACCTGGCAGCCAACTTAAACACGTAGTCATCCTTCTTGAATATTACTGTAGGCTTGCCTTGTTAAGTAGTGATCTTGGGAGCGATAAATTCAATTGGAATCGTTTCCCAAGCCAGTTTTGCTCTTATTTTGGTTGCAAGTGAGTAGCTATAGTTGGTGGGGAGAGGTTTAGGGGCATTTTATGGTTTCTTGGATTGGTCTTTTGGTGGGGTAGTTTGTGTGGAAGGGGTAGCTGTAGGTTCCTGGCTTGAAGGGGTGTGAACAGGCAGTTTGGGAGGAGTATTTTTGGCTGGTCTATCAAAGTTAGCAGATTCTTTTGGTTGTGGAGGTTTGAAATGTGCATTTCCCAGGTTATCTTGAGCATTTGTAACCTTGGAGATGCCTTGGGAAGTACCACTTGCAGATGGTCTGTTAGCCTCATTGCCTAGAATCAAGTTACTTGTAGTGATGAGGTTTGGTTTAATGGTATCAATTGTAGGCTTGGGTTGGGTCAGTACTTGGTTGCTTAATGCTTCTGCAAGTTTGGGGATAGCATGATCATTGCTTAGTTCTTGTTACAGGTTTGCAGTAGTGCAAGGTGGTTTTTTTTTTGTTTGGTGTGATCAATTGGCTCATCAATGTCAACAGGATTAGTTGAGAGGGGCTATAGATGATTAATCAAATCATTTTTAGTCTCACAATGGTTTGCCTAAGCACATTTAACTACCAGTACGCCATTGATGACTACCTGTGAAGCTGGAGAGTGATTCAATGCTTGATCACCCAATTTCAATGAAGTAATTACACCACCATTCATCTGATGAGCTTCCTTATCATTAATTGATTGATTTTCATTAGTGAGCACCATAATTTAGCCTGGGGAGCTAGTTGTTGTATTTGGTCGAACACTTGGGCGGCTCAGTTCAGTTGTGGTACCTTTTTGTAAAGTTGTGGAGTTTGGTTGAGTGAAATCCATTGGGGTTGGTTAGAAAATATTCTCTGTGGTAGCAGGAACAATTTCGCATTGGTCTCCATCTGCGATCAACTGGTGCTCACCTCACCCATGATCAAGAAAATACTCTATTTCGAGGGTTTGAGTTATTTTATCATATTTTGATATTGGGAGCTCAGATTTGGGTGATGTTTGATGGAATTTTTAGTATTTGGATTAGGGTAAATGTTCTTGACTCAGATTTGATTATTATTTATTATTCCATCCTTTATTTTAGCATTACATTAATGAATCTAAGTGAAAAAAAATATGGATTTTGGCAAAAAGTTTCTAAAATGAAAAATAGGAATTTGTACCCCAATTCGGAGTCGGGTTTGGATGAAACTTGTATGATTGGACCGATATTCAAGTGGATTTTCGGAATTTGTGACTTTTATCGGGTTCCAAGAGGAGGGTCTGGGTTCAATTTTGGTTAACTTTTTGATTTTTGATAAAGATTGGAGCTTTATTTTTTGGAATCGATTTCTCTAGTTCTGTTTGATATTATTGAGTTATTTTTGGCTAGATTTGACACGTAAGCTGGTTCGAGAGGCAAGGTCTTTTTATGGTATTGATTTGGCTTGTATGAGGTAAGTATCTTGCCTAACCTCGTGTGGGGGAATTTCCATTCGAATTTGGCCTTAATTGCTTATTCATGTTATGTGAAAAATGCTTACGACCGGATTAGACCGTGAGCTATTAATATACCTTAATTTGATAATGTAATTTATATCAAACATGCTTAAAACACTTTGTGACCATACGATTATGATCGCTACATTTGACTTAGCCATAGTCATGTTTTATTTGTTGAACGCCCTCCACACTTTTATCTAATTGTCATGCCTTTGTACACTTTGTTGATAAGTTGTGAGAGTATATCTTGATGAAACTTCGGTATTATTAATTTGTGATATTTTTGTCACACCCCAAACTCGGGGAGCAAGACTGGCACTCAACCGAGTAAAACCGGCTGAGCAAGCCTGTTAGATACTTTCTACCCAACTCACCCATGATCAAGAAAAGACGTGATTTCATTAATTATACAGTAGGAAGCTCATTCATGCAAGACTAGATTGTTTCATTAGCTATTTCACCTTTCAGTCCAAAAATACACATATTCTTATAGTCTGAGTGGAACAAGTGATCAAACACAACATAGCTTGCTTAACATTTCCAACACTCATATACAACTCACATAGTGTCTACGGAGCCTCTAAAGATACAAAAGAGTGTAAAGAAGGTGCCGACAAGAAGGCTCTGGCTATACCTCAAAAAGTATAACACTATAAACAAAAAGATATATTACATGACCCCGGAATGAAATGGGGCTCACCGAGTCCGCTGAGAAGAGGATGCAGTACCTATCTGTGATCAACATTGTTTGCTATGGAACCACCTGCATCCATTTAAAGATGCAGCGCCCCTAGCAAAAGGGACATTAGTACTGTCGAATAGTACTAGTATGAAAACTAAACACCATTTCAATAAAATGAATAGTAACACAAGGGAAACAGTCAAGAAGCAATATGAACTATAAGTAAGACTAAAGCGTCAAGTGAAAGATCACTTAGATTTTCAAGTCAATTGCCACGTTATTAGGTTGGATGGTTTTATGCCAATATACCACATCCACAATACCACCGTATTCTTACACGGAGTCCGATCTCGGCCCGATCGGCTAAGCCATCTCATCTGAGACATCAACATATTCACTATTTCATTCACAATACCACCGTATTATAACACAGAGTCCGATCTCGGCCCGATCGGCTAAGCCATCTCATTCGAGACATCAACCATTTCAATCGATCATCTTACTTCATATTTCTTTCCCATCCTTTCAGCACATTGGAACAAGTGGCTTTAAATTATAAAGTCGTTCTTGGAACTTGGCCTTATTTCATAATTCGAGTTCTTTTCCACAATCCAACATTATTAATATCATCAATAACAATATGATTTTTCATTCAAGACTCTTGATTTCACATGTGAGCAATTTAGAATTCAAGGCGCATTGAGGTTTTTCACACAATTTGGCATAACAGTCTTTAATCGAATTTGACTTGAAGTCTAGGAATATTAGCACATATTCTAAGTCTTGAACGTTTTCAGATGACGAGATAACATGATGAAAGCATGGGAACACATATTACACATATATTTGCAAAGTAAGCACATTCGAGATAGCAATTTCTAGGACGTTCAATTTGGGAGTTACGTCGAGTGCATGAATACCGTGGGATTCAATTCTAAGAAGAGGGGGTTTAGCCAACATACCTCAATTGCGCCTCTTAAAACTCTAAGATGTTCCGGAATATTAGCAACTTCAATCTACTTTAGCAATATATCAAAATTGAACCCAAAATTAGGAAAATGATCATAATTCTAGCTCACTTGAGCATTCTATTAAACACTATGTGTGTATTAAGGTTTCATGGCCCTTTTTATGAATGACTCCACTAACCCACACCCCATTCTTTTCTATCTTTAACTCACAACCCCCTCCCCCTACCACATAACTTACCTTAGGAACACATGCATGCGAGGTAAGCACTCCCATCCCCATGAATTATCTTACTAATTGCCCATTCTAGTTATATTTTGAAATTAAGAGTTTGGGTGATATAATCTTACCTCTTAGGAAGAAGACCTATGTGCCTTTCTTGATAATCTTCAAGGTTTTAAGTGAGAATTGAAGAGAAATTTGATGAAGATCACTTCCTCCCTCTAGGACCCTCTCTCTCACTCTAAAAATATCAGAAAATAAGTTCAAAATAATCCATGGTAGGTGTTTTAACGGAATAGGGTCGGGTCTAAAAACCTCAAAAATGAAGCTCCGTAACAGGTTCTGCGATCCGCGAAATGACCGCTAAATTGGGGTGCCAAAACTGGAGAGGAACTAACAAGGTTTGCAGTCACTATAGTGCACCGCAGAAACTTCCTCCAAAAAATCTCAAAGTGGGATATGCTACAAGAGTGCGGCCCACGAAATGGTTATGCAGTCGCATAATGGGCTGCAAAAATGACAGTAAAAATGGCCTAAAAGACTGCTCTATTCTGCGGCTATTCTACGGTCCATAGAGTGGTTCTATGGTCGCAGAACGAACCGCAGAAATGCCTACCTCTGCCCAATATTTCTACTATTACTAACTTCTACGCCTACTTCGGCATCACGAAAATTTGGATTTTTAGGAAAACTTTTACGGGGCCTTACAATTGTGGCATATGTGGACATTTTGAATAGATTGATTGGGGGTGTCATCACGAGGTCTTTGCCGTGCGATTGTGTCTATTTGTGCATGTGGGGTGAATAAAGGTTGGCATTTTCATTGTTATGTGTACATGTGGAAAAATAAATATGGCATTGTTGATGATGTTATGTGATGATTCAGGGGTGTCTTTCTTGATGTTGTTTATGATTTGAAATGGGGTTGATATTTTAATTGCATACATGTTTCTTAAAAGTTTTGTCTTGTATGTTGTTAATTGAATTTGACATGCTATCACATTCCCTACTTCTTTTGATGATTTGTTGGCAAAGATGGATGTTTCTATTGTGTGTTGTCAACACATGCTCTATGAGATGGTTGATATTGTTTTCCCTTATATATTCTGTTGCTAGTTATTGATATATTACACATGTTATTGACTAGTGAGTATTACATGACTTTAACCTCGTCATTACTTCACCGAGGTTAGTTCAGATACTTACTAGGCAGCGATCGTGGTTTACTCATACTACATTTCTGCATATTTTTTGGCAAACCCAAGTGTTGGAGGCAGCGGATCTAGGCAGTGAGAGTTTATTGAAAGTAGGGATTGAAGGTAGACCGCAGAAATGCCTACTTCTACCCAACATCTCTACTATTACTAACCTTTATGCCTACTTTGGCATCACGGAAATTCAGATTTTTAGGAAAAATTTTATGGGGCCTTACAATTGTGGCACATGTGGACATTTTTTGTGGATTGATTGGGGGTGTCATCATGAGGTCTTTGCCATATGATTGCATCTATTTGTGCGTGTGGGGTGAAATAAGCGTGGCATTTTCTCGGAATGCCCATGTGACGAAATGCGCATGTGGCAAAATATTGGAGGCATTTCATTGTTGTGTACATGCGGCAAAATAAAGGTGTCATTGTTGATGATGTTATGTGATGATTCAGGGATGTCTTTCTTGATTTTGTTTATGATTTGAAACAGGGTTGATATTTTAATTGCATACATGTTTCTTAAAAGTTTTGTCTTGTATTTTTAATGAGTTGTTAATTGAATTTAACATGCTATCACATTCCCTACTTCCTTTGATGATTTGTTGGCAAAGATGGATGTTTCTATTGTGTGTTGTCAACACATGCTCTATGAGATGGTTGATATTGTTTTCCCTTATATATTCTGTTGCTAGTTATTGATATATTACACATATTATTGACTAGTGAGTATTACATGACTTTAACCTCGTCATTACTTCACCGAGGTTAGTTCAGATACTTACTAGGCAGCGATCGTGGTTTACTCATACTACATTTCTGCATATTTTTCAGCAAATCCAAGTGTTGGAGGCAGCGGATCTAGGCAGTGAGAGTTTATTGAAAGTAGGGATTGAAGGTAGACCGCAGAAATGCCTACTTCTGCCCAACATCTCTACTATTACTAAACTTTACGCCTACTTTGGCATCACGGAAATTCATATTTTTAGGAAAAAATTTATGGGGCCTTACAATTGTGGCACATGTGGACATTTTTTGTGGATTGATTGGGGGTGTCATCATGAGGTCTTTGCCATGTGATTGCATCTATTTGTCCGTGTGGGGTGAAATAAGCGTGGCATTTTCTCGGAATGCCCACGTGACGAAATGCGCATGTGGCAAAATATTGGAGGCATTTCATTGTTGTGTACATGCGGCAAAATAAAGGTGTCATTGTTGATGATGTTATGTGATAATTCAGGGATGTCTTTCTTGATTTTGTTTATGATTTGAAACGGGGTTGATATTTTAATTGCATACATGTTTCTTAAAAGTTTTGTCTTGTATTTTTAATGAGTTGTTAATTGAATTTGACATGCTATCACATTCCCTACTTCCTTTGATGATTTGTTGGCAAAGATGGATGTTTCTATTGTGTGTTGTCAACACATGCTCTATGAGATGGTTGATTTTGTTTTCCCTTATATATTTTGTTGCTAGTTATTGATATATCGCACATGTTATTGACCAGTGAGTATTACATGACTTGAACCTCATCATTACTTCATCGAGGTTAGTTCAGATACTTACTGGGTAGCGATCGTGGTTTACTTATACTACATTTCTGCATATTTTTGGGCGAATCCAGACGTTGGAGGCAACGAATCTAGGTAGTGAGAGCTTATTGAAAGTAGGGATTGAAGGTAGAACTGTATTAACCATCGCAGTCCCTTGGAGTCCTATCCTTATATTTATACTTTCCTTTTTATATATGAAAAGTATTGTATATTTAAGATATTTTTAGGTATTTAGTTAGAGCTCGTGACTCTATAGTACCTAGTTCTGGGGAGTTATATTGAGTATTTCTTCTTTGGCCTGTATTGACTCTGTTTATGTTTTTGTGTTAACTATCTGTCCTATTATATCAGGTTTCGCTTGTTTAAATATTATTAAGTGATCGACTTACTTAGTTTTAGTGACTAGGTGCCATCACAACCTCTATAGTAGGATAAGGGTCGTGATTGCTGTCGCTCAGAATGAGGTCCATAAGCACTGTGGCCACCTGATGTGCCATGAGAAACCTATAGTGCTGACTGTACTGGTCGGATAGCACGACCTCTACCAAAATGACCCTTGCCTCCAGCT
The DNA here is from genome assembly GCF_000715075.1 of Nicotiana tabacum. Classification (NCBI taxonomy): domain Eukaryota; kingdom Viridiplantae; phylum Streptophyta; class Magnoliopsida; order Solanales; family Solanaceae; genus Nicotiana; species Nicotiana tabacum. The sequence continues at coordinate 61,704,279 of NC_134092.1, forward strand.
GATGCACTACTGAAAACCTCTAAAATGACGAAGCTTTTTATCTGAAGCAACCTCTCTCTTCTGGCCACGAATGCACTCAATCCTCCTGGCTATCTCAACTGCATGAGTGAATGAAGTCTCAATATCGACCTCTTTAGCCATCAAAAGTTTAATACCATAATAAAGCCCATCGTTAAACCTCCACACTCTCTTTCCCTCGTCTCATATTGGGTGACTGTCATACCACCCTACTGAAGGTGCTCAAACTGGTTGTGTAACTCATCTCTCTGAGTGAGTCAGATGAACTGCTCCAAGAACAACTATGAAAATTAGGCCTAAGTAAGAGGAGGTGATCATGCTGGCCTGCCCATCTCATAAGTCTGCCACCATCTCTTGGCTGAACCCTGCATCTAGAAGACGGGGAAATCAACTCCATTTGACTTAACTAGTCCTAAATTGCACAAGATCTGACACCAATCCATGAACTCCGGGCATCCTCTGCTGGCTCACCTGAAGTAATGAGGAAACAACTTCTGGAACCTATCCATCCTCTTTAGCTCATCAGCTGATATCGCGGGCTTAATCTCTGGTTGATCTGTAACAATTGGATGAACTACCACAATTTGTAACATTCTTGAGGTATTATATCCATGAGTCTCTTTCTCCGGAATACGGGTAGGGGGAGTCTCAGCTCCTTCCCCAACCTGAGAAGCGGTTGGTGCCATAGGGAGCACGCCTGCCTGAACCATGCTCTCCATAAGGCCAACCATATGGACCGAGGCATCCTGAAGCACTAAGGTAGCAATGAACACCTCTGGAACGTGAGCTGGTTCTACAGGCTCGTCCTGAATCGGAGTCTCCTCATCACTTGGAGCTATATGAGGCTGGACTGGTGCTGCTCTAGCACGAGTGTGAGTGGCTACAGGTGCTGCTACATGTTCCCTAGGCTGATCTCTACCTTTATCCCTACCTCGGACTATGCCATGGCCCCTGCCCCTCGTTGTGGCTGCAACTTGGTGCTCCGGCTCCATTTACAGAAAGAAAGAAAGTGAAGTTTTCTAAAAGCCTTATAGCCCCTCGAAGATAAGTACAGACATCTCCATACCAATCCTCAAGAATCTACCAAGCTTGCTCATGACTCGTGAGACCTATGAAACCCAGGGCTCTGATACAAATTTGTCACGAACCAAATTCTCAACCAAAGGGTTGTGATGGCGCCTAACACCACTTTATAGGCAAGCCAACATTTAACCTTAATAAAAGATATAAAACTAACATATGAAAAACATGATATAATAAATGAGAATACAAGCTCTACAATACATATCGAGTCTAAACCAAACAACCATCAAAATAACCTCCCAAGATTTGGTGTCACTGAGTACATAAACTTCTAGAGATTCACTAAATACATAGTTTGAAAGGAATACAATATTGTTTGATACAATTTAATAGTAATGAAAATGACGGAAAGGCGACTTCAAGGCATGAAGACGAGAATATAGTACTACCTTGAGTCTCCCTACGGTCCAAGTTATGCCTGTCATGACCCAAAACCACCAATTGGGCGTGATGGTGCCTAACTCACTTGCTAGGCAAGCCAAGCATAAAAACAAATTATAATACCGAAAGAACAAAAGTGATACAAGTCTAATATCTCAACATAGCATAATAGCGTCAATGCATGATAAATCCCCCAGAACTGGTAAATACAGAGTCATGAGCTCTAACACAGAAATACAAGTATGAAAGGCGAAACAACAATATTGTCTGAAATAAGGACAATAGTACATAGGATAAGAGACACCTAGAATGCGGTCGAAATGCAGCTCTATCTCGTCTCTCGATAACCAAGCAAGCAAACCTCCGCTACTGATAATCGAGTCCAACACCTAGATCGGCACAATTAAGTATAGAGTGTAGTATAAGTAAAACAGACCCCATGTACTCAACAAATATCATAACTAACCTCGGCGAGGTAATAGCACCACGAATTATAAATGATACTCCCTATAACCTGTAAAATTCATAAATTCAACAAGTACAGAATGATAACATGATTAAGCCATAAATCACAGAAAGAGCAATCCCAGTGTACACAGTTTATCCAGTACTCTACTTAGTCAATAATCCAGCATATAAAGATGATATTCAAGTAGATCAGGTAAATAATCACGGAAATTGCAAGCAAAGATGAAATACAATAACCAAACAACACTGGCCAGATTTTTCTCATATTTTCCACAACCGTACCAACCACTAATCAGTGAATATCAACTCTGCATGTACACCATCAAGAAAGCACGTGAGCGGGTGACCCTAGGGGGATGGAACCATATCCACACGCTGCACGGACAACTCACGTGTTGCATGGATAACTCACGTGCTAATCAATATCAACCGCACGGACAACTCACTTGCTGCACGGAAAACTCATGTGCCAATAATATCAATATTAGGATCTGCACGGATAACTCACGTGCTGCAAGGACAACTCATGTGCCAATAATACCATCCACACAGACAACTCACGCGCCAATAATCACAATCCGCCTAGCGTGGTCACAAGCTACCAGTCCAAATCATATCACAAAAAAAGCAGAAATATAAGAATACATGTACATGATCAATGAATATCAAGTTGCATACTCCTGAACTAGTATAAATGACATACTATGGTGTAGGCATGTGCAATGTGGGCTATCACAGCTCAATCAGACAATTTCATCACGAAATAGCAGTTTATCAGGTTCAATCAAGCGAATAACCTCAATGTAACCTCAAATTCGGTACAAATAGCTCACAAAGGGATACAAATAGGAGATACATCACAGTATGAAGCTTCAATTAAATCAAGGCATATCATAGCCTAAAAACTACCCCCGGCATGAAGCAGTACCCCAGTGCACGCATATGGGCTCAACCCCCCCACATATGCGCCCCTCAGAGAACAAAGTTATCAAATATAATTCTGGAAACTAGTGCCTCAACAAAATTTTGGTAAGATACATACCTCAAACAAGCAGACTCACTCCTCTAACAAGAACTTCCCGCATGAATCAACCTCCGGATGGCTCAAATCTAGCAAAAATAACTTAATATCCTCAATAAAAGCATAGGAAACAATTCCAAAAGATAAAGCTAAGATCTTAAACTCAAATAAATAAGTCATCCCAAATGTCAACGCCGGGCTAGAACCTCGGAACCTGTCAAATTCACAAATTTCGAAAATGAATCCAATCATACAAAAATCATCCAATTCCAACCACAAATCGACCCTAATATCATAAAATTTCACTCTCCAATAACATAGTCCAAAACCCCCCAAAATCCCACCTTGCATCCTCATAAATTAGGTATAATAATCAATGGGTAATCAATATCTACACCAAAAGTGAGCAAGGATCACTTACCTCTTCAATTGAGATGAAAGCACTCGAAATATCGCCCTAGACCGACTTCAAAAATTCCAAAAAATGAGAAAATACTCAAACCCTTCTACAAGGCCCTGTAAAATTTTACCTAAGACCCAGGGTTTCGTGGTGCTGAAGTAGGCTTATGTGTTGGGTTGAACAGTGCATTGGGGAGTTGAATAAAACTTTTACCTAACAAGCTCGTCGCGGTTCGGACATTTTGGGTTAAACAGTGCATTGGGGATTTGAAGAAAATTTTTGGAAACACAAGGCATTTTCTGCAGTCGCAGAACTGATCTGTGGATCGCATATTTGCCGTAGACCGATGAAGAAATTTGGGCAAAATTTTTGGACCATTATGCGGTCCATTATTCGGCCGCATAATCACTTTGCGGGCCACATAAACCCCTCGCAGATCAAGCACAAAACAATTTCGGAGGAACATTTTGCGGCGCATTATGCGACCGCAGAATATGTTTGCGGACCGCAAATCGATCGCAGAGTGAGGTAGGGGTGCCCAGTTCCGGGGGCCATTATGCGGCCCATTGTACGAACCGCAGAAGCATTATGCGGTTGCATATGAGACCGCAGATATGCATCAGGCTTTCGTTTTTCTAACTTTTTAACCCGACCATATCTCGATAATTAGGCATAAGGGACCATTTCTAAAGGGGATATCTGGTATTTTTAGAGAGAAGGAGTACCCTAGAGTGAGAGGTTAAGTGCCAAGCTAATTGTCCCTCCAAAATCTTGTCCAAGCTCTGAAACTCAACAAGAAAACTCGCAAGGCCTTCAACCAAGAGGTAAGATTCTAGCCCTAACCCTCAATTACAAAATTTTGTTTTGGAATAGGTAATAGGGAGGAAGGTTTTGAGGATGAGGGTTGTTTTTTATGCATGCATGTACATTCATGAGTTGTGGGAAGATTGTTGAGCTCATTTAGGTAAATTGTGGGTAGTGGGATGAAAGAATCCACCATAGGAGGACCTTGAAACCTTAATGCATACCTAGTGTTTGATAAAATACTCAAGTGAGTTGGAACCATAAAATCCTTCCTAATTTATGTTCAATTTTGCTATATCTCTAAATAGATCAAAGTTGCTAGGATTCCAGGAATGTGTAGTGAATTAAGGAAAGCTCGAGGCAAGGTATGTTGGCTAAACCCTTCTCTTAGAATTGAACCCCACAATATCCTTGTAAGTCCCTTGATGCTCATTATAAATTGATTATTCCAAATAAGCCTTGTGTCAAAATAAATATGCATTCAATATGTATTCCAAAGATTCTTGTTATGTTGAGTCACTGTTGAAAATGTTGTTTAAGTGTGAGCTGTGTGTTATTACATTACGGTTTAAAAGTGTGATTCTAATGAAAGCTATCATGTCAATTGTGTAAGAAATTGCATGTGCCTAAGACCCTAAATTGCTCATATATGAGTTTAAAGTCTTAATTAGAAAGGCCTTGTTGTGTATTATCCATGTTGATATTTGAAAGTGAAAGAAGAGAACATGAAATATGATTTACGGCCATTGTGCCAAGAATGATATTGCGTCATGTCCATTGGTGCCAATGAAATGAATGATATGAAAAAGATTATGAAATGATGGTAAATCCTTTTAATAATAAATACCTTGGGAGTATCATTTATTCACCGAAGAAGGTTAGGTCGGAATAACCTAACCCCGAAACTACACGTGGCGGTGTAGGAGTGATAGAGGGGTAAATCTCCGTGTTAATGTAATGAGACTATTTCCCCTTATATGGGATGAGATTGGTGTGTTATCGATGTTTCCCCTTAAATGGGATGAGATTATTGCTCGCGAGATGTGATGTGATGTCGACCCACACGACATTGTGGTGAGATGGCTTAGCCGATCGGGCTGAGATCGGTCGCCATGTCGCGCACATGGTGGTATTGTGAGTGTATGTCTCGGGGTGAGACGGCTTAGCCGGTTGGGCTGAGATCGGACTCCGTGCTAAAACACGGTGTTGTATCGGTGCTAAAGATCTCCCAACATAAATTACTTAAACTTACATGAAATTTACTTTTCCCCTAACTTGACACCTTGTTATTGTCTGAGTCTCTTACCGATTTCATGTGCACGTCCGCATCTGCGGATCCAGCTTTGCTCAGCCTCAATTTGCTTATGCGATCTAACACAGACTCCACCAAGCATCGCCTATGTGGACCCATGTCCGCTTTTGCGGAATCGCACCTGCGACCATCCCTTCCTAGGTGCCAAAACACCAGCAATCAGAAACCATCAACTATACAACCAAGTTCCAAAATGATTAGACATCAAACCAAACCACACTCGGGGCCCCTGGGACCCCCTCCAAACATACCATCAAATCCCAAAAACATAAGTAGGCCTACCCAAGGCCCCAAGTTACATCAAACAACATCAAAACCCTGAATCGCACCCCAATACAAGCCTAATGGACTAATGAATTTCAAATTTCTAAAACTCATGCCGAACCATATCAAATCAAATTCGAATGACCTCAAATTTTACATGCAAGTCCCAACACAACATACCTACTCCAACTCCTGCAACGAAAATCTGAACTCAATATAAACAATGTCAACGTTCGATCAAGTCTATCAACCTTCCAAACCTTCAACTCCGAAAAGCACCAAACCAACCTATGGACCTCCAAATCCAAATCCGAACTCACGCCTAAGTCTAAAATCGCCATAAGAAGCTAGTGGAACCATCAAAAATCCATTCCGGAGTCATCTACACTAAAGTCAAACTCCGGTCAACTCTTGCAATTAAAGCTTCTAACCTTGGGACTATGTGGCCAAATTTACTCTACAACCTCTCCGAAGCCAAATTAACCACCCGGCAAGTCATGTAACAACCAAATACACATATGTAAATCATCAAATAGGCTAAACGGGATTAAATACTCAAAATGACCAGCTGGGTCATTACATTCTCCCGCTCTTAAATAAGCGTTCGTCCTTGAATGGGTCTAGAATCATACTTGGAGTCTCAAATAGGTGTGGATATCTTCTTCACATCTCCTGCTCGGCCTCCCAAGTAGCCTCCTCAACTGGCTGACCTCTCCAATGAACCTTCACTGAAGCTATATTCTTCGACCTTAACTTCCGCACCTGCCGATCCAAAATAGTCGCATCGTGTTGAAGTACAAGTGCATCGTGTTGAAGTACAAAACATGTGACACATTTAATTGTCCAACTACAGCGTGTTGAAGTACAAAACATGTGACACATCACCACAATACTTCCAGTGCATAGAAACATGAAACATTGGATGAACCCCCGACAAACTAGGTGGCAAGGCAAGTATGTAGGCTACCTCTCCAACTATCTCAAGCGCACCGAAAGGACCAATACACCTAAGGCTTAACTTCATCCCACCCTGCATGGGCTAAACTCTTAGCAGAACCTTCTCACCCACCATATATGAAACATCACGAGCCTTCCTATCAATATAATTCTTCTGCCCAGACTATGTTGTACGAAGCCGCTCCTGGATCAACCTAACCTTTTCCAAAGCATCACAGACCAAATCAGTGCCCAATAGCCTAGCTTTATCAAGCTCAAATCAACCAACTAGAGAACGACATCTCCTCCCATATAAGGCCTCATAAGGAACCATCTGGGTACTCGACTGAAAGTTATTAGGGCACTAGAATGCCCAAAAGACATCACCCAAAACTCATAGTGACCTAGCAGGTCCTGAAGCCGTCTTCGAAATATCTGAATCCCAGATCCTCAACTGATGAAACCACTATCTCAAATTAATCCTCGAGAACACTCTATCACCCTGAAGCTTATCAAATAAGTCGTCAATGCATGGTAGTGGGTACTTGTTTTTAATAGTAACTTTGTTCAGCTGTACGTAGTCAATACATATCCTCATAGAACTATCTTTATTCTTCACAAACATAACCGGTACACCCCAAGGCAACACACTGAGCCTAATAAAACCCTTATCAAGCAACTCCTGAAGTTGTTCCTTCAACTCTTTCAACTCCACCGGTGCCATATGATACGAAGGAATAGAGATGGGCTAAGTGTCTGGCACTAAGTCAATACCAAAATCAATATCCCTGTCGGGTGGCATACTTGGCAGGTTGGCAGGAAACACATCTGGGAAATCCCCCACTACCGGAACTAACTCAACGGTAGAAGTACTAGCACTAACATGCCTCATAAAGGACAAATGTGTCAAGCACCCCTTCTCAACAATCTGATGAGCCTTCAAATATGAAATCACCCTACTAGGAACATAATCTAAGGAACCTGTCCACTTAACTGTAGGCCACCCCGGCATCGCCAAAGTCACGGTCTTAGCGTTACAATCAAGAATAGCATGACACGGTAACGACAAATCCATGCCTATAATAACGTCAAAATCAACTATACTGAGCATCAATAGATCAACCCTAGTCTTACAACCTCCAATGGTAACCACACATAACTGTTATACATGATCCACCATAATAGAATCCCCCAGCAGTGTAGATACATGAACATGCATAACTAAAGAATCACGAGGCATATCCAAATAACAAGAAAAGAATAATGGTACTTATGAATAAGTGGAAGTAGAGTCAAATTACACTAAAGCATCCTGGTGGCACACTAAAACAATATCTGTGATAACGACATCAGAAGCAACTGCCTCTGGCCTGGCTAGAAATGCATAGCAACGGGCATGTCTACCACCTGATCGACCTCCCCCTTTAGGGTGACCTCGAACTGACTGTGCCCCACCCCCAGCTGGCATGGCGAGTGGTGTACCTACTGATGTTGATATAATAGACTATGAGCTCTATTGTGGAACCCTACTAAGAATTCTGGATAAATCGCTCTTGAGATGACTCAAGTACCCGCACTCAAAACAACCCCTACGCTGACGAAGCTGTTGACCCTGATAATCCAAATAATTGCCTGTAGAACCCTGAACAGATGGAGCATGGTGAGAACTATGTGCTGGTAGCGCACTGAATGATGACTAGGCTGGGTGAGCACTATATGAACTGTGGCTAACTGAAGAACCACGATGAATATGAGGAGCTGTCTGAGCGGGTCTAAAAGGACGACCACTACTATAATGTGACTATCCTCCAGAGGAGGCACCGCTGAACCCACCTTACCACGAGGCCTCTTGGCCTCCCGCTCCTCATGCTTAAGCTTGCGAACCTGCTCCAAACGCCTAGCAATCTCGACCACCTATTCAAACCTAGCATCCGTGTCAACCTCTCGAGCCAAATAGTAACGTAAACCATAGTTTAGGCCATCAATGAACATCCAGATCCTTTCCCTCTTTATGGGAACCAATTGTATAGCATTTCATGCCAAATCCGCACACCTCATCTTGTACTGGTTCATAGTCATATCCTCCTGACGTAGCTGCTCAAACTCTCTATGTAGCTCCTCTCTGTAAGTCTGTGAGACAAACATTTCTAAGAAGAAAATAGAGAACTCATGCCATGTAATTGGCACTGTTCTAGCTAGCCTGCCTAACTCATAAGTGTTCCACCATCTATAGACTTCCCCTGTCAGCTAAAAAGTAGTAAATACAATCCTACTAGTGTCAAAAATACCCGATGTGCGAAGAATCCACTGAACTCAAGCAAATCAAGCCTCCTAAATTGCTCCAACCTCCTCTGCTTCGCATCTGTCATAGGTGAACCAACTTTGGCCTGAGCAGCAATAACTGGATACACTGGTAACACCTCGGGTGTCTGATAACCTTGAGCTAGCTGCTCTGGAGTATGAGCGGTGGGAGTCTGGGCACCTCCCTAATCCTGTGAGATAGCTGGTGCAACTAGGACCATAACCGCCTGCGCCAAGCTCGTGCACACCAACTAGGACCGTACCACCGGTGTCTGAGCTGGTCCCACCGACTCAACAGTATCTAGAAGCTACTCCTTAGCTGGGAGCAACTTGTGGTTCCATAGGTGCTTCCCTAGCTGTAGTGCGAGCCCCACCTCGGCCTCTACCACGACCATTGCCTCTCCTGAACCTAAGTGGTAGTACTAGTGCCTATCCCTTTGATCTGATCGAACGTGTCCTCACCGTCTGTCAGAGAATAGAAGATTCAAGGTTCAAATTTCGAAAATAACAATGCATGACAAGAATGCAAGAAAGTGAAGTATTCCTCATAGTTTGGTAGCCTCTCAAAGATAAGTACAGACGTCTTCGTACCGATCTACAAGACTCTACTAAACTTACTTATGACCCATAATAACTGAGTACCTAGGGCTCTGGTACCAACTTGTCATGACCCAAAACCACCAATTGGGTGTGATGGCACCTAACTCACTTGTTAGGAAAGCCAAGCATAACAAAAACGAAATAAAATACTGAAAGAACAAATGTGATACAAGTCTAATATCTCAAAATATCATAACAGCGTCAATACATGATAAATCCCACATAACTAGTATATATAGAGTCATGAGCTCTAAAAATGTCTGAAAGGATAAACAACAATACTTTCTGAAATAAGAACAACAGTATATAGGATAAGAGACACCAAGACTGCGGTCGAAATGCAGCTCTACCTCATCTCTTAGATAACCCGGCAAACAAACCTCCACTACTGATGACTGGATCTGACACCTGGATCTGCACAATTAAGTGCAGAGTGTAGTATGAGTAAAACTGACCCCATGTACTCAGCAAGTATCATAACTAACCTCGGCGAGGTAATAACAACAAGAATTATAAATGATACTCGCTATAACCTGTAAAGTTCATAAATTCAACAAGTATAGAATGATTACATGATCAAATCATAAAGCATAGAAAGAGCAATCCCGATATACGAAGTTTATCAAGTACTTTGCTTAGTCAATAATCCAGCATACAAACATGTTATGCAAGTAGATCAGGTAAATAATCAAGGAAATTGCAAGTAAATATGAAATGCAGAACCAAACAACAATGGCCAGAATTTTCTCAGAATTTCCACAACCTTACCAACCACTGATCAGTGAATATAAACTCCAAGTGTACACTATCAAGAAGACACATGAGAGGGTGACCCTAGGGTGAAGAATCTATATCCACACACTACACGAATAACTCACGTGCTGCACGTATAACTCACGTGCCAATGATACTAATCTCACGGACAACTCACGTGTCAATAAACACAATCCGCCTAGTGTAGTCACAGGCTACCAATCCAGATCATAACACACCAAAGAAGATATACAAGAATACATGTACATGATCAATGAATATCATGTTTCATACTCCTGAACTGGTATAAATGATATGCTATAGTGTAGGGATTTGAAATATGTGCTATCACGACTCATTCAGACAATTGCATCATGAAATAGCAGTTAATCAGGTACAATCAAGAGAACAACCTTAATGTCACCTCAAATGCGGTACAAATAACTCACAGAAGGGGTGCAAATAGGAGATACATCATAGTATGACGCTTAGAAATTAAATAAAGGCATATCATAGCCTAGGCACTTCCCCGAGCATGAAATTGTTCCCCGGTGCACGTATATGGGCTCAATCCAACACATATGCGCCACTCATAGCACGAAGCTATCACAAATAATTCAGGAAACTAGTGTCATAGCCATGTTTAGGCAAGATACTTATCTCAAGCAAGCTAACTCACTCCTCTAACAAGCCTTTCCCACGTGAATCAACCTACAGACGACTCGAATCTAGCCAAAATAACTTAATACTATCAATAAAAGCCATAGGAAATGAATGCAAAATATAAAGCTAAGATCTTTAACTCAAATCAAAAAGTCAACCCTGGGCCTGCACCTTGGAACCCGACCAAATTTTCAAATTCTGAACACCCATTCAAATAGGAGTCCAACCATACACAAATCATCCAATTCCAACCATAAAATCGACCCTAAAATAATCAAATCTCACTCTCCAATAACATTGTCCAAAAACCCCCAAATCCCACCTTGAATTGTCATAAATTAGGTGTAATAATCAATGGGTAATCAAATCACATACAATATCAAAACCACGAATCACACCCCAATTCAAGCCTGATGAACTAGTAAACTTCCAAAACCCGTGCCGAACCATATCAAATCAAATCCGAATGACCTCAAATTTAGCATGCAAGTCCCAAATGATACAACGGACCTATTCCAACTCTCGGAATAAAAATTGGAACTCGATATCGACAAAGTCAACTCTCATTCAAACCTATCAACCTTCCAAACATTCAACTTTCCAACTTTCGCCGAAAAGCACCAAACCAACCTATGGACTTCTAAATCCTCATCCGAAAATACACCTATGTCCAAAACAATTATACGAATATATTGGAACCGTCAAAATTTCGTTCTGGAGTCATCTACACAAAAGTCAAACTCCGGTCAACTCTTACAATTTAAGCTTCCAACCTTGGGACTAAGTGTCCCAATTCACTCCACAACCTCTCCAAAGACAAAACAACCACTCCAGCAAGTCACGTAACCAAAAATACACATATGTAAAACATCAAATAGGGAACACGAGGCTAAATACTCAAAATGATAGGCCGGGTCATTACAATTCTCCCATTTGAATGCGACTAGGCCCAATGCCAAAATCAGCACAAGAAGTGCATAAGTGTAGTATGAGTACAACCGACCCTATGTACTCTGTATGTAATGAGCCTAAACCCGACGAGGTAGTAATGAGGCTAAGACAAGACACCTACTCTATAAACCCGTATAGTTAAATAACTAGAGAAATAATAAGAGCTAGAACACGTATGGTAACTTGCAAAATTAACAGGTAAGATAGCAAGTGAGACAACAAGTAGATACAAGTGAAATAACAAGTGAGATAGCAAGTGAAATAATAAGTAAGATAACAAGTGAAATAATAAGTAAGATAACAAGTGACATAATAAGTAAGATAAAAGGTGAAGTAATTTAACGACTCGACCGGCCAATTTTAGAATCAGCATTCCATTCGGTGGCTTAAGGTCTTGAGTAACTTCATATTATGTATTAAGACCTACATGTGTGGTTGGATTCGATTTCCGGATGATTCGGGATTGGTTTGAAAGAATAATTCTTGTTTTAGAAGCATAAGTATTTAGAGTTGACCGGAGTTTGACTTTTATATAGATGACTTCAAAATGGTATTTTGATGATTCCAATAACTTTGAATATTGATTTTGTACGTAGGCATATGTACGGATTTAGATTTGAAGGTCTGTAGGTTGATTCGATGCATTTTGGCGAAAGTTGAAGGTTTGAAAGATTGAGAGGTTTGACTGGGAGTTGACTTTCTTGATATCGGGTTTGGATTGAAATTACGGGAGTTGGTAAAGCTCTGTTGTATCATTTGAGACTTGCATGAAAAATTTGAGGTCATTCCGAGTTGATTTGATATGATTCGGCTCGAGTTGTAGAAGTTGAAAGTTCATTAGTCTTAAATTGAGGTGTGATTCGTAGTTTTGATGTAGTTTGTTGTGATTTGGGGCCTTGAACAGGGCCTCGGGTGTGTTTCGGATGGACTACGGGCCATTTCCTCCCATTTTGAATTGTTGTTCTGTTATCTGGTGTCTTCTTATTCAAATTCGCGCCTGTTCCTCTGCGTTCCCGTAGTGTTATTATGGAATGAGGAATTTTGTTCTTCGTGGTCGCAAAGAGGTGACCGCGTTCGTGAAGCTTGGAAGGTTGTGGTCAACGCGTTCGTGAGCGATGCTACATAATCGCGTAGAAGGAATTCTGGGAGGAGTCATCAGGGATTTTGCTCTCTGCGTTCGCGAAATTTACTGGAGATTGTAGTTCGCGTTCTCGATAAGTATCACGCGCTCGCGTAGAGAATTTTGGCAGCTTATATTTTTGTGCTTGGCGATCGCGATGCATGTTCCACGATCGCAAAGAGGAACACTTGGGCAGATCTATATTTACTCTATTTCGAGGGTTTTTGTTATTTTATCACTTTTTGATCTAAAGAGCTCGGATTTGTGCGATTTTGGAGGGGATTTTCATGTGTTGGATAGGGGTATATATTTTTGACACGGATTTGGTTATATTTCATGATTCCATCTTTATTTTTATCATTAAATTAGTGATTTGCATTGGAGTAATTGAGAATTTTTGAAAAAAGTTTCTAAAATGTAAAATGAGGATTTGAAGGCTGATTTTGATGACGGATTGAATAATTTTGGTATGGTTGGACTCGTATCGGAATGGGTATTCAGATTTTGTGAGTTTTGTTGGGATTCGAGGTGCGGGCCCGGAGGTGACTTTTTGCGTTGACTTTTTAGTTTTCATTAAAGATCAAAGCTTTATTATCCAGCATTATTTCCTATATTTTTTCTTTATAATATTAAGTTATTTTGGCTAGATTTGAGCCGTCTGGAGGTTGTTTCACATGAGAAGGTAATTTTAGAGCATTGATTTAGCTCTTTTGAGGTAAGTATCTTGCCTAACTTTGTGTGGGGGAACTACCCCTTATGATTTGGGATTTATTGTATTATTTAAATTATGTGAAAGACGTGTATGCGAGGTAAAGAGTGCATACTCGGACTTATACGTGGAAAGTGACTGGTTTAGACTCTTAGGCTTCTTTCATGTATTTATGTGAAGTTTTTAGCACATGTTATATCATTTATTTGTCAAGTTTGCTCTTACATGTTTTATTTAAAGTTGTTAGCACTTGTCATATCTTTTACTTGTCATGTTTACTCTTATATGCTTTATTTGAAGCTGATACCTCTTTTATTATTATGTGATTTACTGTGTTGTTGAGTTATTCTTAATTGAAATTGTTGCTACATGATATCCTCTTGTTGCCAGGTTATTCTCATGCATTTAGGAATAGTTGCTAGTTCATGCCATCTCCTTCACTATTAGCTTACGTCATATACTAGAACTTGAAGTTTGTCATTTCATGGAAATACCTTCGTTATTGAGTTTATTCTAATGCAATTAATTTAAGTTGAAGTTATTGAAAGTCATTAACCTGTTTTAGTTGAAGTTGTTGTTTAGTGGGATATTGTTCATTTGTTGAGTTACTATCCCTCTTCATTTTGTTGCTATTGAGATTTTGTACACGTCGTGTTTGAGCCGTGGGTTATGTGTTGTGGTGATATTGGTATTTTTGTTATTAAGAGGTTATGACCTATGGGCACTTGTGATATGAGTTGACATGTAGTGTTGTGATGTTAGCACGTGTAAATTTTTTATGTGGATTGATTGTTGTTATGCGGAGCATAAGGGTAGCATCTCACTGTTGTTATGCGGAGCATTAGGGTGGCATTTCACTATTTTCATTATACGGAGTATAAGGGTAGCATCTCACGGTTGATGATTGTGCGGAGCGATACAGGTGGCTATTATATTATTGTTAGGGCGGAGTGATACAGGTGGCTATCGGAGTGATACGGGTGGCTATCAGAGTTATACGAGTGGCTATTATGTTAAATGTCTAGGCAGAGAGATAAAGGTGGCTATTATGATGTTATCAATACGAAGAGATATGGGTGGCTATGTCAAGGATGATATGTGATGTCCTGGGGGAATTATGTAGATTATATTCGTGTGATGGTGTGACTTTCCTTGTGTATGTCATTCACCTTACGTGTCTTGTTGTGTTGCTTTTAATGAGCTACTCAATGTCTTTGATATTGCTTGTTGACTTGGGCTGTCATAATACACTCGCACAAGAATACACCATAGCATACCACTTATACCAATTCAGGAGTATGAAACTTGATATTTATTGATCATGCCCATGTATTCTTGTATTATTTTCTTTCATTGTGATATTGAGCCTGTGATCATGCCGGACGGATTGTGATAGTGAGTCTGTGACAACGCCGGGCGGATGGTGATTATGAGCCTGTGATCATGCCGGGCTAATTGAGATATTGGTACGTGATCTGTCCATGCAGTTGTGATTAGTAATGTGGGCACAAGGTGCCGAGAGCATATGATTTGTGGTTTGAGACTCGTGACTTGTGATTATGAGATGAGGTATCTCGTAGTAATTCGTTGTGAGACTTGTGTTAGAACGGCTTGATTAACTGGTTGTCATTTGTTTTCATTATATGTTTTCACTGGTACTTTAGCGTTGTTCTTATTACTTTACTGTTTATATCACATATTGATTTTTGTTGCTTTTTTCTGATTCTTCCTTTCACTATTAGCTTTATACTTTTATACTGCACAGGTTATTTTGACAAGTAGGTTTCATGAGTTGTACCTCATCACTACTCCATAGAGGTTAGTCTTGATACTTACTAGGTACAAATCGTGGTGTACTCATACTACATGTCTGCACATTTTTGTGCAGATCCAGGTATTGGAGATATCGACCTCAGGTAGAGTTAGCTTATTGATCGCGAGGATTCAAGGTAGACCTACTTGGTCGTCGCAGTCCCTTGGAGTCCTTCACTTTTATTTTACTGTCAGCTTGTTATACGAATAATATTGTATTTCGATGTTTGAGATCTTTCTATGTATTCAACTAGAGTTCATTTCTTTATATTACCTAGTCTTGGGATGTTGTTGTGATTAATGCCGCGTAGGCTTTTTCACCTTTATTTCAGCTTTATATTAAACTCTGTTTTAAAATATCATTGTTAAACTGGCTTAAATTGTTGTAAGTAATCGCCTTACCTCGTCTTAGAGACTAGGTGCCATCACGATGCCTAAGGCGGGATTTTGGGTCGTGACAAGTTGGTATCATAGCTCTAGGTTCATAGGTTATACGAGTCACAAGCAAGTTTAGTAGAGTCTTGTGGATCGGTACAGAGACGTCTGTACTTATCTTCGAGAGCCTATGAAACTATTAGGAAAATTCCACTTCTTTCATTCACATCATGTAGATTTGTTGATTTCGAATTTTGAGCCTTTGTATCTCTATTCTCTCATAGATGATGAGGAACGCGCTACCCAATCAGCTGAGTAGACACCCGCACCCCCTGCTAGAGGCCGGGGTCAGGGTAGAGGACGAGGAGGGGCACATCCCGCAGCTAGAGCAGATGCAGAGCAGCAGTTTAGGAGGCACTAGTAGCTCTAATTAGGGGATAAGAACCAGAGGTGCTTGATGTTACCCCCAGACTTCAGGAGACTTTAGCATAGTTCCTGATCATGTTTGGTATATTGGCTTAGGCGGGATTAATCCTCGTTACACCAACTACTTCATAGATTAGGGGGGGAGCTCAGACTCCTGCCACCCGTACTCCAGAGCAGCAGGCTCATTTTGGTCATTCTCCGGGTGTGGTACCGGTACGGCCTGTTATTCTAGTTTATCCTGAGGTCAGGCCAGGGGAATCATATGAGGAGAATAAGAGGCTTAAGAGGTTCAAAAAGTATGGTCCACCTACTTCCAGTGGTACAATTACCAAGGATGTGCAGGGTTTCCTAGAGAAGTGTCATTGTATTCTCCGCACCATGGGTATTGTGGAGGTGAGCGGAGTTGATTTTTACTACATTTTAGTTTTCGGGAGCAGTGTATCAGTGGTGCAAGGCTTATGAGGAGGGTAGGCCAGCTGATGCAGCACCACCCATTTGTACTCAGTTATCAAAGATGTTTTTGAGGGAGTTTGTTCCTTAGACCCTCAAGGATGCGTGGCGTACAAAGTTCGAGTAGCTGTGTTAGGGCACTATGACATTGTCGGAGTATGGCATCAGGTTCAGTGAGTTATCCCGTCATGCACCACGCATGGCTGGGGAGTTGGAGAACGAGTCTGCAGATTTATCGAGGGGCACAGTTATGGTCTTAGATTCAGCATGGCTGGGGAGTTGGAGACTGATTTTCCATTTCAACAAGTTGTGGAGATTGCCAGGAGGTTAGAGCGTATTCGGGGTGAGGAGAGGGAGGATAAGGAGGCTAAGATATCTCTAGGTTTTGGAGGATTCAGTAGATTATACTCTTCAGCTATGACCCATCATGACGGAGGCTCGAGCAGTCGGCCAGTCCAGTATGCACTTCAAACTACGCATGGTGCTCTATTTAGTTAAGGACCTTAGGGTACTCATATGCGGCAGTCATCTTTTAGTGCACCACATGCACGGGGTTCCTACATCGGTTATTCTATCTACCCGGCACCAAACTCAGTACCAGCAGCCACGCCCGCCGAGGGGTTTTTATGAGTCTGGCTATATTAGGCACATCATGACAGATTGACCCAGACTCAGGAGAGGTGGATTTCATTAGAGCACTCAGGCTATGGTCTCAATTCCAGTTGTTACTCCACCTGCAGAGCCAACTATGGGTAGAGGGCACCCTAGAGGCGGAGGATCGACTCGTTGATATGCTTTCCATGGTAAGGCTGAGGCCACTACACCAGATGGTGTCGTTACAGGTATGGTTTCGATTATCGTAGAGGAGCATCAGTCATATTTTGATTAAATTCTGTTTATCAGAGTTAGTCCTTCTATCTTGCTTCTTATATGAGCGTGCATCGTGATTCTTGTACTCTGCTTATGTGTTTACCTCTGTTAAGAGACTCTATATTGGTAACCCGTGGCTATTATTTCGATTTGTTCCCTATTGAGAACTAATAAACTTTCTGTTACTCATTACAGTGGGTTTTGATATGATTTCTAGATGGTTTGGTTATGATTTGTGATATCGGTGCTCTAGCGGTATGGGAAGTCCTTTACGTATTGTGATTTTGTTTCGCAAAATTGAGTTAGTGGAAGGTTTCGATTGGTGTGATAGGTATTCTATTTGTGATTCAGAGTTGAGGATCGAATCCTCGCATTTCCGTGTGGTTTGATATGTTTGAACTGGGCTATGTGCCGTAGTGGAGTTATATTAGGATGAGATCCTTGTGATTAGTTCGTATGTTTTGATTCTCCCATGTTGAAAGGATTCGTAGCATGTTACTGATAGGGAGTTATGCATGTCGGACTTGTTTGATAGTTCTCTCATGTGTTTCTTTTTCCATATTCAGTCATATTAGCTTTGTGTTTATTGGCTCTATCTTGCGAGGTATGTGCCCAGGTGGCATTGGGTGTTACTTGTTGATTTGGGTGAATGGTTATGAGATCTTCATGTTTCTTGTATCGTTGTCAGCATTGCGAAGGTTTGGTACAAGGTTTTAGCTGATATGAATTTATTTGTCGGTACTGTATTTGATTATGGGTAGCTATTGTGGTCAGAGATATTGTTATGGGCATATGCGCGCCGTATTGCATCGGGTTGTCATACTTTGTGGGTGTATGCATGAGATGTGACAGTTAGTTGAGGGTTATATAATGTGTTTATATGGGAATCATGTCTTTGGAAAATGAGCGGATGGTGAAACATTTGGTTCTAAGGCTTATCGGTGTGGCTGGAAGGAATATTCTTCAGTTGAGATGATGTTGTCGATCTTATGTGAATTGGGGTGACGTGGGATCGCCCGTGAGTATAGGTATGGTGAGTACATTCAGTGATTTGATGACTTCGGAATGGTTCTTGGTACATTCGAGGACGAACATTTGTTTAAGAGGGGGAGAATGTAACGACCCAACCAGTTGATTTGAGAATTAGCATTTGTTCGGTGTCTTAAGGTCTCAAGTAGATTCACATTATGTATTATGACTTGCATGTGTGGTCGGGTTCGGTTTTCGAAAGATTCGGGATTGATTTGAAAGAATGATTCTTGTTTTAGAAGCTTAAGTGGTAACAGTTGACCAAAGTTTGACTTTTGTGTAGACAACTCCAAAATGGTATTCTGATGATTCCATTTGCTTCGAATGGTGATTTTGGAGTTAGGCGTAAGTCCGGATTTGGATTTGGAGGTCAGTAGGTTGATTCGATGCATTTTTGGCGAAAGTTGGAAAGTTGAAGGTTGGGAAGGTTGAGATGTTTGATCGGGAGTTGACTTTGTTGATATTGGGTTCGGATTGCGATTCCGAGTTGATTTGATATGATTCGGCGCGAGTTGTAGAAGTTGAAAGTTCATTAGTTCTTTAGTCTTGAATTGAAGTGTGATTCATAGATTTGATGTTGTTTGATGTGATTTTAGGCCTCGAGCAGGTTTGCGTTATGTTATGGAACTTGTTGGTATGTTCGAACGGAGAGAGCCTCAGGTGTGTTTCGGATGGGCTACAGTCCATCTCCTTTCATTTTGGATTGATGTTCTATCATCTAGAGTCTTCTTATTTGCGTTTGCGTCTGTTCCTCTGCATTCGCATAGTGTTATGGTGGAATCAGGCATTTTGTTCTGCGCGGTCGCAAAGAAGCGACCATGTTCACGACGCTTGGAAGGTTGTGGTCAACGCATTTGCCAGCAATGCTACGCAATCAAGTAGAAGCAAAGTTGGGAGGAGTCATCAGGGATTTTGCTCTCCGCATTCGCGAAATTTGCTTGAGATTGTAGTTCGCGTTCTCGACAATGATCACGTGTTCGCGTAGAGAATTTTGGTAGCTTGTATATTTGTTCTTTGCGATCGTGATGCATGTTCCATGATCGCAAAGAGGAACACTTGGGAGATCTATATTTACTCTATTTTGGTTTTTTTTATTTAATCACTTTTTGAGTTAGAGAGCTCGGATTTGGGCGATTTTGGAGGGAGATGGCAGACCTACTTCTTGGATGAGGGGCTTATCCATCAGAGATAGCAGACCTACTTCCATAGTCTCTTGAACAAGGAAGAGGACATGAACATTGTATTGGGTGATTTGGAATTCTCTGGGAGTCGTTGCGACTTTGGGTATTGTAGGAGGATTAGATTTGAGGAGGTTGAGGGGGTTATGCGTAAGATGAGCAGGGGCAGAGCGACCGGGCCAGATGAAATCTCGGAGGAGTTTTGGAAGAGTGCAAGTGAGGCGGGCTTGCAGTGGCTCACTAGGTTATTTAATGTAATTTTTAGAACAAAGAAGATGCCCGAGGAGTGGAGGTGGAGCACGATGGTTCCTTTATACAAGGACAAGGGTGATATCCAAAATTGCAATAACTATCAGGGTATCAAGCTGCTTAGCCATACTATGAAAGTCTGGAAGAAGGGGGTAGAGCTAAGGGTGATGAGGAGTGTGTCTATTTCTAAGAATCAATTCAGGTTTATACCGGGGCGCTCGACTACAGAGGCCATTCACCTTGTTAGGAGTTTGATGGAGCAGTATAGGGAGAGGAAGAGGGACTTTCATATGGTTTTTATCGACTTGGAAAATGCGTACAATAAAGTCCCGATGGAGGTTTTGTGGAGGTGTTTGGAGGCTAGAGGTGTACCTGTTGCCTACATTAGGGTGATTAAAGACATGTGTGATGGAGAAAAGACCCGAGTGAGGACTGTGGGAGGGGACTCGGACCGTTTTTCGGTCATGATAGGGTTGGACCAGGGGTCGGTACTAATCCCTTTTTGGTTTGCCCCAACGATGGACGTTCTGACGTGCCACATCCAAGGGGAGGTGTCGTGATGTATATTATTTGTAGATGATATTATATTGATTGACTAGACTTGAGGCTGTGTGAACGTGAGGTTAGAGGTGTGGAGGCAGACCCTGGAGTCTAAAGGTTTCAAATTGAGTAGGACCAAGACAGAATATTTGGAGTGTAAGTTCAGTGGTGAGACTCAGGGAGGGGAAGAGGAGGTGAGGCTGGACTCGCAGGTCATCCCTAGGAGAGGCAATTTTAAGTAACTTGGGTCTATTATTCAGGGGGATGGGGAGATTGATGAAGATGTCACACATCGTATTGGGGTAAGATAGATGAAATGGAGACTCGCTTATGGTATTTTATGCGACAAGTAGGTGCCACCAAAACTTAAAGATAAGTTCTACAGAGTGGTGGTCAGACTGACTATGTTGTATGGGGCGGAGTGTTGTCCTGTCAAGATTGCCCATGTCCAGAAGATGAAGGTAGCAGAAATGAGGATGTTGAGATGGATGTGCGGGCACACTAGGTTAGATAGGATTAGGAATGAGGTTATTCGCGACAAGGTGGTGTGGTCCCCATTGAGGACAAGATGCGGGAAGTGAGGCTTAGGTGGTTTGTACATGTGATGAGGAGGAGCACAGATGACCCGGTGAGGAGGTGTGAGAGGTTGACATTTAAGGGTCTACGGAGAGGTAGAGGTATGCCAAAGAAGAAGTGGGGAGAGATGATTAGGCAAGGCATGATGCAGCTTCAGCTAGCCAAGGACATTACCCTTGATAGGAAGGTGTGGAGGTCGAGGATTAAGGTAGTAGGGTGGGTGGTAGATTGTTCATACCAGTAGGATTAGTACGCATTCTCGCATTCTATTGGTAGTAAGTTTCTATGATTACCCGTCATTTTCTTTCATTTTGATCATCTTATTATCGTGTTGTTTCTATGCTGCTTTTACATGGCTTATTGCTGTTTTGCCTCATAGTCTATCTTTTAATTAATGTGGTGCTTATGTTTTCCTGAGCCGAGGATCTATTGGAAACAACTCTCTACCTTCACAAGGTAGGGGTAAGGTCTGCGTACACACTACCATCCCCGGACCCCACGATGTGGGATAATACTGGTATGTTGTTGTTGTTTCACGTGTTAGATTAGGGTATGTATTCTTGACCCAGATTTTGTTATATTTCATGTTTCCATCTTTATTTTTATTATTAAATTAGTGATTTGAATTGGAGAAATTGAGGATTTTTGTAAAAATATTCTAATATGTAAAATAAGGATTTGAAGGCCGATTTGATGTCGGAATTGGATAATTTTGGTATGGTTGGACTCGTATCGGAATGAGTGTTCGGATTTTTTGAGTTTTATCGGGTTGCGAGGTACGGGCCCAGAGATGAATATTTGGGTTGACTTTATAGTTTTCATTAAAGATCGAAGCTATAATATCAAGATTTTTTTCCTATGGTTTTTATTTAAGATATTAAGTTATTTTTGCTATATTCGAGCCGTTCGGAGGTTGTTTCACATGAGAAGGTCCTTTTAGAGTATTGATTTAGCTCCTCTGAGGTAAGTATCTTTCCTAACTTTGTGTGGGAGAACTACCTCCTAGGATTTGGGATTTATTGTATTATATGAATAATGTGAAAGACATATACGCGAGGTGACGAGTACGTACTTAGATATATATATGAAAATTGACAGGTTTATACTCTTAGGCTTCTTTCATGTATTTATGTGAAGTTGTTAGAGCATGTTATATCATTTATTTGCCAAGTTTACTCTCACATGCATTATTTGAAGTTCTTAGCACATATCATATCTTTTACTTGTCAAGTTTACTCTTATATGCTTTATTTGAAGTTGTTACCTCTTTTATTATTATGTAATTTCCTGTGTTGTTGAGTTATTCTTACTTGAAATTGTTGTTACATGATATCCTCTCGTTGCCAGGTTATTCTCTTGCATTTAGATGTAGTTTCTAGTTCATGCCATCTCCTTCACTTTTAGCTTATGTCATATACTAGAATTTGAGGTTTGTCATTTCATGAAAATACCTTCATTATTGAGTTTATTCTTAAGCAATTATTTGAAGTTGAAGTTATTTAAAGTCATTAACCTATTTTACTTGAGGTTGTTGTCTACTGGGATATTGTTCATTTGTTGAGTTACTTTTCCTGTTCATTTTGTTGCTATTGAGATTCTGTACACGTCGTGTTTGAGACGTGGTCTATGTCTTATGATAATATTGGTATTGTTGTTGTTAAGTGGATGTGGCCTATGTGCACTTGTGATACAAGTTCACATGTAGTATTGTTGTGATGTTAGCACGTCTGAATTTGTTGTGTGGATTGATTGTTGTTATGCGGAGTATAAGGAAGGCATCTCACTGTTGTTGTTATGCGGAGCATAAGGGTTGCATCACACTGTTGTCGTTATGCAGAGTATAAGGGTGGAATTTCATGGTTGATGATTGTGCGAAGCAATATGGGTGGCTATTATGTTAAATGTCTGGGCAAAGCGATAAGGGTAGCTATTATGATGTTATCAATACAGAGAGATAAGGGTGGCTATGTCAGGGATGATATGTGATGGCCTGGGGGCATTATGTTGATGATATTTGTGTGATGGTTTGACTTTCCTTGTGTATGTCATACACCTTACGTGACTTTTTGTGTTTCTTTCAATGAGCTAATCGATGTCTTTGATATTACTTGTTGAATTGAGTGTTAATAGTATACTCGCACAAGCATACACCGTAGCATGTCACTTATACAAGTTCAGAAGTATGAAACTTGATATTTATTGATCATGCCCATGTATTCTTGTATTATCTGCTTTCAATGTGATATTGAGCCTGCGATCATGCCGGGTGGATTGTGATAGTGAGCATGTGACCATGTCAGGCGGATGGTGATTATAAGCCTGTGATCATGCCGGGCTAATTGAGATATTGGCATGTGAGTTGTCCGTGTGGTTGTGACTAGTAATGTGGACACAAGGTGCCATGATCATATTATTTGTTATTTGAGACTCGTGACTTGTGATTATGAAATGAGGTATCTCGGAGTAATTCATTGTGAGACTTGTGTTAGGACTACTTGATTAATTGGTTGTCATTTGTTTTCCTTATATGTTTTCACCGGTACTTTAACAATATTACTTTACTGTTTTATATCACATGTTGATTTTTGTTGCCTTTTTCTGACTCCTGCTTTCATTATTAGCTTTATACCTTGATATTGCATAGGTTATTTTGACTAGCAGGTGTCTTGGCTTGTACCTTGTCAGTACTCCACCGGAATTAGTCTTGATACTTATTGGATACCGACCGTGGTGTACTCATACTACACTTCTGCATATTTTTATACAGATCCAGGTATTGGAGATATCGAACTCAGACAAAGATAGCTTATTAATTGCGAGTATTCAAGATAGAGTTGCTTGGTCGTCGCAGTCCCTTGGAGTCCTTTCCTTGTATTGTACAGTTAGCTTGTTATCCAAACAATATTGTATTTTGATTTTTGAGATATTTTTGTGTATTCAGCCAGAGTTCGTGACTCTATATTACCTAGCCTTGGGAATTTGTTGTGATTATTGCCGCGTAGGCTTAATCACCTTTATTATGATTTTATATTAAATTATATTTTAAAATATTATTGTTAAACTGGCTTAAATTATTGTAATTAATTGGCTTACCTAGTCTTAGGGACTAGGTGTCATCACGACGTCTAAGGCGAGATTTTGGATCGTGACAAATAACAAGTAATACAAAAATTGAAATAGCAAGATGAAAAAGTGCGAGGAATAGTTAAATAAACAACAAAGAAAAATAACAACCATATTTATTCAAACAACACAACGAAATCTTTCACCACAATTCGAATCCGGGAGAATAACAAGACGGTTGTGAAGCAACATAGCCAATTCTTGAATCCGCGTAGTAAAAACAAGGAATAAAAGATAATATGTCAAATAGCATGGCAATACCCTTCGTGGATTTATCTCTCATCCTCATTAGCACAGAAACACCCTCCGTGCATATTTATATAACACTCTTCATCACCAAGCACTAGAATAATCCTTCGAGCATTAATAATAATAGAAATGTCAAGAAGCACGGCAATACCCTTCGTGCATAATCACTCTTCCTCACAAGCACAACAACACCATTCGTGCAATTTCATTTTTCCTCACTGAGTATAAATATATAAAACAATACCAAGCAAGGTAGAAAGGCACAAACAACATCAAGAGGAGTGATTAAATATAACCCACCACATGTGAGACAACCATCACTTTTGCACCAATAGCAAGCCTATATTTCAAGAATCTTAACGCCCAATATCTCAACAACGCAACATACCTATTAACATGAATAAGAGCAATCAAGGAGTTTCACAATCTATTTAGAGCATGGAAGAAATATTACATAAAGCAATATGACATAAATAAAGCTAAATCTACCCACATGTTTAACCCATAGCGAACGTATATACAACCGCCACCTTGTATATACGCCACCCCAACACCTATAGCACGTAGCAAATAGACCCAATTACATCTCAATTCCCTAAAATCAAGATTAACCAAGTCACTTACCTCTATTTGTGAACAAGTGAACCTTCCAATACCACCTTCCTTTTATAATATTCCTCCAAACTACTTGAATCTATTTAATTAATACTCAAGTAAGTCAAAAAATCTTTATAAACTACTCTAGTATCTAATAGGTTTGATCTTTAATATATTTGGAAAGGTCAACACGAGCCCACTTGGTTAAAATCCGAAATCAAGACCAAATCCTGATTACCTATTCACCTCCGAGTCCAAATATGTGACTTGTTTCGAGATCCGACCTCAAAACAAAATCTAAATCCCTAAGATACAAAATCCTAAATTTCTACCAACAAATCCTATTTTACTCTACAAAATCCTAAACCTAGGGATACAAATCTATGGAGAACAATAGAAATAAATGAAAAACAAACTAAAGTGACTAACCCTTAAAATTGGGAAGAAACTTCTCTTAAAAAATCGTCTCCTATGAAGTCTAGGTCTAAAAATGGAATAAAATGAGCTAATCCCAAATTTTCTTATTTTATCACCTGCAGCAGATGTCGCAATTACGAACTCTCGTTTTCAATTGCGCATCTCCCAAGTGCGAACCAATGGTCACAATGTGAAGGGGGCATCTCATCCACAGAAGTCGCAAATGCGACATTTGCGAGCATCGCAAATGCAATCCTAGCTTCGCAATTGCGAATCTTGTCGTTCGCATTTGCGAGCAGCTCATTGCATTTGCGATGGCTGCAACACCAACGACTGAAAACTTAGAAAAATCAGCCCAAAACCAATCTGAAACTCACACGAACCCCATGGGTCCCATTCCATACATAAGCTCAAAACATCAAAATGACATCTACAATTAAGAATCAAGTATTATAACTCAAAGATTTTCAAGTGAACATAAGTTCAAATTCCAACTTTCAATAATAAGCACCGAAACGACCTCGGGTCACCCGGGATCCCAAACAAAACATACGTACAAGTCCAAAATTATTATACGAACCTACCGAAATCGTCAAAATATCGATCCGAGGTCGTTTATCAAGAATGTTGATCGTGGTCAACTCTAACAACCTAAAGGTTCAAAATCAAGATTTCTGTGTAAAAATACATCTAAACATTTCGAAAATCGAAATGAACTACGCACACAAGTCATAAATCATCAAATGAAGCTATTCGAGGTCTCAATTCACGAAACGGAATGCAAAAACTCAAATCGACCTATCAGGTTATTACAAAATTCCAATAACTAATTTTATCCTTTACCTACTCAGATGAGTAAAATATTATTTTTGCTAATATACCACTATGTAGTGTGCCTATTAGAAATTTATTACTCCCTTCACTTCAAAAATAATTAACCTATTACTATTTGGAAAGTCAAACAAGATTTTATTTGATCATAATTCTTACCTATAGTTTTTAAATATTTTAAATTGTTAACTATTGTAACTTATAGTACTTCTTATGTAGTTTTTAAAACTGTAAATTTTAATTCAAAGCACTTAAAAGAATCTATAACTGAATTCACATGAAAAATTATTAATTTGACCCCGTACTCCAAAATGGTTCAAATAAATTAAAACAGAGCGAATAATAATTAGATAGAATATGCCACCTTCACATCAGGTAAATAATAAGAGCTTGCAATCCAACCTAGGATCAACTTAGACCTTATAACATAGCCCAAGATGATCTTACAAAATGATGTCCAATAAAGTGCATAAAACAGAAAAATATGAAACAATATGATCCCCCTGTACATTCTCCTGTTCATTGATAAGATCAGCAATCAGAAAAGTCAGAACACACAAGGCAACAGCAGTTAATAACCACAACCACGAACCAGCTTATTGTTGAATTTGACAAGATTAATCTGAACTAGTGTGAATATTTGAATCCTCTTTTTAGGAAGAAATTGGTAAATGTATTTTTCATGCATTTACATTACATGGTCACACTTAATATGATGGCATGCATGACATTATTAAGGCAATTTCCCTTCTATAAATAGCAAGGGTTTTGTTCATTTGTAAACATCTCTCAGTTGCCTTCTTATCTCCTAAGGCATTTGAATCTTCTTTCTCTCTTGTTCTCCCTCCGTTCCAATTTATGTGAACCTGTTTGACTGGGCACGAAGTTTAAGAAAAAAATAAGACTTTGGAATTTGTGGTCCTAAACAATTCAAAAAGGGGCCACGGTATTTGTGTCGTTATAAAAGGTTCTATTAAGTGTAGAATTGTAAGTTTAAGCAAAATTATTTTCAAATTTAGAAAGGGGTCATTCTTTTTGGAACGGACCAAAAAGAAAATAGGTTCACATAAATTGGAATGGAGGTAGTAGTATTTCACTTGTATTTTTGGAGTGAAATAAATTTGAGTTGATTGTGTCCGAGGACTAGACAAAAATTAAAATTTGCCGAACCTCGTTAATTTCTGGTGTTTTTTTTATTATTGTCTCATTTACTATTTATTAGCTATCTTTAGATATAGTAGTTGTGATTTAATCACTCTCTATATATTCGACTTCCACAACACTTCCTTGTGGCCAGTAGTACCAGAACGGGACAATGTCAATCTCTTCCTTTAGTGTGATAGTTTGTCATTGTTGAGCAACTTCCTCCCTTGCACACCTAGTTCTCCAAACAACATGAAAGTAGCAACAGAAATATCAAGAGAATAGTTAGCTAAGTAGTCAGCTAAGTGAATTCCTTCCCGAGAGATGACTGATCAAGGCATTACAACTTCTCAGCAACTCCTGAATTTTCTTTACCCATATGGTTATGCACCATGGTGGATTTCATTTATCCTCAATCACTTTTTTGAGTAGTAAAGAATAAGTTTCTAGAATGACCCAAGATATAGGTGAGCATGCACACAGAAGTTCAAGTCTTTAAGGATTGCCAATGTCTCAACCACTGTATTTGCCACATCTCTAACCCTTTGGTTTGTGCATATAGTAAATCTCCAGCATAATTCCGAAGACAAATTTCAAAGGAGCCTCTTCCTATATTGCCACTACTAGCTCCATCTGTGTTGCATTTGTACCATTTCAATGGAGGAAACTTCCGTAGTACCTTAGTGATCTTCAATCTAGGTGTATAACTTTCTAGAGCTGTACGCATTTCTAGCCATCTTGAAAGTATATTTTGGAATGAAGGTCTCCTTGTCTTCAACAGCAAGTGAATGGGTTGGGTAACCTGATAGATTACCCTATTGACTGACATTGTGCCTCCATGTTTGATAATATTTTTTCTTTTCAATAGCTCCCAAAAGACGACGCAAGGAACAACGAAATACGACTGCATGTTGGATTTTACAAGAGCTTTCCACACAAGAGAATGATCTCTATAAGATGCAATCCATCAATGTTAAAACCTGCAAAACAAAAAAGGTAGGATCAAGTCATGTTAAAAGTAGGGGATCTCAAAAACAAGTGTGTCACTGTCTCCTGATCAGCATTAGTGCACCATCAACACTTGCCGGCCATCGCATACACCATTCTTCTAATGTTATCATCCAGTGGAAACTTAAACTTCCAATATCTCCGAATAAAGAATGAACTCATAAATGAAAATCCCTTGATTCACATGCGCTTGTAACTCATTTGACTACCCGTATACCTTGTAAGGCCCCATAAAATTTCCTAAAATCTAAGACTTTGGGGACGCATTAACCCAAAAAATTAATTATTGTTTTGCGAGTCCTGAATAATAATGGATAAGAATGACGTTATACGAACGTAATTTCCCACTCATATGAAGGTTTGAAAGTATATTCAGGTTGGTAATATAGCAAGGTACTTGAGGAAATCGAGCCGAAAAACAAGAAAATAAAAAAGAAATTCGAAGGGGCTCGTCTAGGGGTTTGCATTGCGAGCCCTGGAGACGAGCCAGGACCTCCAGCCTCCGTGGGAGGCAGTGACTTCTGGTCATTGCGAGTCCCATCACAAGGAGGGCTCTTCAGGGGTGCTTGAGATGTGAGGAGGGCATACGAGCCAAACCTGAAGCCTTTTTAAAGGCAGTTCGGGGCTCATTCTCTTATTTCTTGCAAATTCGATATTTAGCCCTAGAGAGAAACTCTCAAAAACATAACTTCCTTCAAGGTTCTTCCATCATCTAAGGTGAGATTTGACCCATGAATTAAAATCTTGTACCCATGAAATCCATAGATTTCAAGAAGCATTCTCAATAACTCAAGTGAAGGGTTGCAAGAGTTTCTTCCAAAAGGCAATTTTACACCCTTAAAACTTAAACTTGCATACATGGATTACTAGTGAATATCGGAGTGAAATGAATGCTAGAACTTATGATATGGTAATTGAAAGCTATATATAAGTGACTAGCCTTATATAGTGGATGTTGTAGAGATTTTAGAATGGTTTAAATGATGCAATTGGATGGTTGGAAGATATTGTTGGTGGTGCATATGTTAATGGAGGTTGGTAATAACCCAAGGATGCTTGTAGTTCAGTTATTGGCATAAAAAATGGTTGGTTGAGCAAGAAAATACCATTGATGAAGTTCTATAGAAATATACATATTAGGTATTTGATAAAATGCTTAAGTGATAAAAAATATGGGTATTCTTACTAATATTGGTCTAATTGAATTATATTGTAGATTGAAGTTGTAAGAGTAGTTGAGCATTATTGTTCCATTAAGGAATGTAATTATGGTATATTGGCTAAACTCTTTCTCGTAGAATCATTTTCCTAGTAAATCTCCTTGTCATCGCTCAAATGTTAAAGTTCATGTGTTACACCTCCCATGACAAGAATGCTATAATTGTTCTAAGTTCCTTCTTGTCTAAAGTATTGATGTATTCCTCTCTCTTAACTTGAATATGGCTTTTCATCAATTATTTCAAATGTCGTAGTCACCATGTCATGTTTCACATACTGAAATTGCTCTTCATGTTTACAAGCTCATAGATGAAAATATCTATAATGTTGAAGCTTTTCATGTCACCTTCTGTCACGACGCAAAATCTACTAGTCATGATGGCACATAACCTGATCTTCTAGGTAAGCCAATTAATAATAATCCAGTTCAAATGAGATTTACTGAGAAGATAATGATAAAATCACCGAAGTTTTATACAGCAATCCAAGGATTGGTAGTACAAATCATGAGCTTCTAAGATTTAGAGTTTACAAAGCTAGTATGAAATAAATACATCATCTGTTAGAAATATACATACACAGATTTATAAACCTAAAGCTACCAAGAATAAGAGCCATCTGTAACCGGAATGCGGGTACATCTTCAATATCAGCAACCACCATACCCAACAACATCAGCTCCAAAATCTACACGCAAGGTGCAGAAGTGTAGTATGAGTACAACCGACCCCATGTACTCAATAAGTAACAAGCCTAACCTTAGGTTGAAAGCAGTGATGAGCTCGAAAAATGATAAGTGTTCAACACCAATAGCCAAGAATAACTCGTAATAATATAATAAAAGCAGTACAAGTAATAACTCAAAGATATTATCCTTGGCTCGTTCACAGTTACGAAAAATAGGTATGCTTTTCAGGTATAAAAGTAAAACCCAAATCTTTTACCGGAATTACCAAAATATAAGTATATCAGAAAGATGTGATTTTTTCCAATCTTTCAACAACATATAAGATATTTCATTATTACATAGCATGAGGAAAGTACATCTATATGCCTATATGTCAATATGCATATCAAATCATCATTTATCATATACCGTCTAGTATGAGGAATATACATCTCAATGCCTACATGTCAATGTACATGTCAAATCATGAATGTCACAACACTGTGTAGCATAAGGAAAAATGCATCTCTATGCCTACAATAATTTCACGGTGATAATCCCTGATACTCTTACTCTCAAAGTACTCGATTTGCTTCTCTCAAACTCCCACTAATCACATACAATCACTCAGCACTGTACGGTACCTGCGCTCACTGCCGGTATGTCAGACTTCGGAGGGGCGGATCCTGCCCAAGCGCTAATATAACGCCAATATGGCATGCTGTGGCGTGCAACCCGATCCTACAGTAAGAAATAAGCCGATGACGCCTGCTGCGATGTTGGGTCCAAATGTACACACAAGTATACACGGTCGACAAGTGATAAAGTTGTCACGCCTCAAAATCGAGGAGCGCGACTGGCGCTCAACCGAGTGAACACGACCGAGCAAGCCTGTTAGATTCCTTCTACCCAAACTCATTCATGAATAAAGAGAATATATATTTTTCCTTAATTAAACCATAAAGTGGTCATGTCTGCGATTACCAATTTCTTACCATAAGTATCACTATTTTTAAAGTCTCAAATGGACAAGTTATACAACTACAATGCAATATAGTTTGTCTTTCCCAGCACCAATATACAACCCACACTATATCTATAGAGCTTCTATAGATAAATAAGAGTACAATGATAATACCGGCAATAAGTCCCCGGCTATACCTCAAAGAGAATACACAAAGTACAAAAGATTCATGACCCCGAAATAAAGTGGGGCTCACCAAGTCAGCTGGAAATAAGGTGCACTGCTATCACTAATCAATATCTCCTGCTGTGGAACCACCTGCATCCATTGAAAGATGCAGCGCCCCCGACAAAAGAGACGTTAGTACTGTCAAATAGCACTAGTATATATAGCTAAACACCCTCTCAATAGAATGACAAATAATACAAATAAGATTATCATAATATCAATGAAAGTCTTAATTAACATCAAACCTCAATTTAGGATCAAGACAGTGTAACAAATTAATTTCCATATCTCATATTGGGAGATGTTTAGTATCGATATACCATTGTGCACAATATCAGTACCATTATTCACCATACCAATACCATTATTCACTATACCATTATTCACAAAACCAGTACCATTATTCACCATACCAATACCACTATTCACAATACTATTATTCACAAAACCAGTACCACCGCACTCTTAGCACGGAGTCCGATCACGACCCGATCGGCTAGGCTATCTCAGTAGAGACCTCAACCATAATTTCTCTTAATATCAATACCACCGTCTTTAACACAGAGTCCGATCATGACCCAATCGGCTAGGCTATCCACTAGGGACATCGACCGCAATTACAATTTCAATTATAATTTCCAGCACAA
Organism: Nicotiana tabacum; assembly: GCF_000715075.1. NCBI lineage: Eukaryota > Viridiplantae > Streptophyta > Magnoliopsida > Solanales > Solanaceae > Nicotiana > Nicotiana tabacum. Next base: position 61,736,660 of record NC_134092.1, read on the forward strand.
TCACCACCATGTGTGCGGCATGGTGTCCGATCATGACCCGACCGGCTAGGCTGTCTTATTTGAGACATCAACCTTTTTATATCAATCATCACATTTCATATTACTTTCACATCTTTTCATTTCATAGGAACTAATGGCCATAATTATAAGATCATTCTTGGAACGTTGGCCATATTCAGTATTTCATGCTCACCTTATCAATTTCAAATATCATTATCATCATCAACAGCAAATACAACTCAAATCAAGGTGTGTAGTACACATGTGAGCAATTTAGAGTCTAAGGCACACAAAGATATTTCACAAAATTTGACATAATAGCCTTCATTTGAACTTGACTTAAAGTCGAAACATTATAAATGCACAGCCCGTATTGTAACACATCCTCAATTGGTAACATAATATGAATAAAGCATTTAGGATGCTTGTTGAATATATATCTTTCAACCCAATCTTACTCGGAGTGGCCAGTCTCATAATGAATCACTCGGGACTTTCATAATTTACATGAATATCATGGGATTCAATTCTAAGAGAAAATTTTAGCCAACATACCTCACTTGAGCTTCCTTACACTCATAAATTTTTCGTAATTCTTAGCAACGTCAATCTATTGTAAAAATATAACAAATTGAATCAAAATTAGGAAGGTGATCATGGTTCGAGCTTATTTGAGCATTTTATCAAACACTAAGTGTGCATTAAGGTTCCAAGGTCCCTTTTATGGAGAATTCCATCATCCCACAACCTAATCTTTATCATTTTTAGCTCAACAATCTTCCTACACCCATTGATAACACATGCATGTAAAATAAACAACTCTCATGCCAAAAAATTATCTTGCTAGTTACCCATTTTTAGAAAATTTCGAAATTAGGGTTTATGTTGTAGAATCTTACCTCTAGGATGAAGACCTAGTAAGCTACCCTTCTTAATCTTCCAAAACTTGAGCAAGAATTGAAGAAAAATTATTGAAGAACACCTTCTCACTCTAGGTCACTATCTCTCACTCTAAAATATCAGATTATGTCTAAAAAATGGCCCAAAGAGTGTATTTAATGAAATAGGGCTGGGTTTTAAAAACCCAAAAATGGAGCTTCGGAACAAGGTATGCGATCGCATAACCGATATGCGGACCGCATATCGGTCGCATAATTGGTTACAAAATAGCCAAAAGAACCGTCTATGTATGCGGTCAATATGCGGTTTGTATAACTGTTATGCGATCGCATAGTTGCTTCCAACTAATCCAACTAACTGTCTCACTCTGCGTCCATTATGCGGTCCGTAGAGTGATTCTGCGGTTGCATAATGGACCGCAGAAATACACCTTACCGCCAAAAATTTTCCTTTACTTTCCTTTACTTCACACATGTAAGCCTAGTCCGGCACCATAAAATATTATTTTCTTTGCAAACTTTATCGGGTTTTACACTTAAGTACTTCAAAATTTTCCGGGGTGTTACAAAAGTGATAAGAATGTATCATTCCTACGAGGATTTAGGATGAACTATTTGCCAATCTAAGTTATTTATATATTTAATGCTCAAGTAAGGGTGAAGATGATTGTGATTTTTGTAACTAAATTACTACGACTAATAAGAAAGCAAGAAAATAAGATCGCAAGTAGAGAAAACAAATACTTAGAAAGAATTCAATGAGATGGAGATATTCAAGGGTTATGGGATTAACGTCTTTCCTATTGCGGTTTTCGGGTTGATGTAATCACTTGACTTATCTAACTTGTTCATTAGCAGGGTTTATTATGATCGTGAAGTTCTTTCGATGCTTCACTTGCCTATTCAAGCTAACCTAAGAATATATGTCTATAGAATCAAACTTGACAAGAACGCATGTATATTTCTTGCAAAAATAACCAAGTAAGACAACTAGAATATGTCTATCCTAATCACAAATTTATTCTTTGGTGCCCGGATTCAAGAACTTACTCTATTTAACTTTATATGCAATCAATAGTGCCCACTTTCGATGTCAATTATAAATTCGTAGATAGTACTCCATTGTTAGTTAAGCAATAGAATAATTAAGTGCAAGATTGAATAAACAAATTAATATGATAAAATCAATCAACCGTCAATTTACAATAGTCAAGAACGACCCATAACCCCAGAATAATGAGGGTCTTAGCCACTCATATTCACTACAATAATCAAAATATTGTTTTTACACATAAAAGCTATAAATACTAGATGAAGGATGGAAGAATTGATGAATTTCGTGCTCCCGAGTTTTTTGTACTTTTGTTTCTCGCTCAAAGTCGCGTCTCCCCCTCCAAAATAGGTTTAGGTTTGCTTTTATACGCATTGGGGGCGTCTTGTGGTCAGAATTGTTTACCCTCAAAATCGGATAACAATTAAATTTGTAAGTGATTTTAAGGATACGCAGATTTACTTGATACAAAGCGATAAATTAAGTTGCTATTGAATAAATAAAGATAAAATAAATTCAAACCACATGAATTGGATAGTTTCGGCTTTGATGGATAATTGCTCTCGAGTCAGACTCACCACGACCGGTGTCGATCAAAAAAGAACAAGAACTTAAAGACAGAGAAAATACTAATGTAATGATTTTTAGTGCGTGTTACAATGTATCAAATGAATTATTAGACCCCCTTTATATAGCAGGGAAGTCCTATTTTAGGTACAGCTCTATAAAAGGTAAAGAATCTTCTAATTGACTAATTGCATGTCCCTTATCGGTACGTGACGAGATCCACGCCGTAATATTCGGCCGGTCACGGATATTTCGGCTGTTTATTGGCTATGCTGTGTTGTCTGACAATGTTCTTTGAAATCATTCGAGGCTAGCACTGATTCCGGGATCATGGCCTCGATATTCTTGAAGGAAGGCGTCGTGCCCCTGGGTTTTAGCCCGGTGGGACTTTGGCTTAATTTCGGTCCCTTATTGCCATGTCTCCAGCCTGGCTTATCCTGTCAGTGGCTAGGATGCACCATGAGCTCGATTTCACCCGTATACAAAAATAATCAAGTCCCGGGCGAAATAGGACAACTTTACATCACCCGTGCCCAGGGTAGCGTGGGCCGCTAGTCCTGGCGCTGGAAATCTATAGGATCTGTTTTTTGCGCCACAAAAGCATTACTTTCTGGCTTTTTCCTCATTTCGTCCCTTTTTCTCTTCAATTCACGCACCTTCGTCCCAAATTGCCTCTGGATGATTCCTAGACATAAAAATACCACTAATTAGCATAAATCATTACATTACACATCCGAAATCTATGAAACATGAGTAAAATGCGAGGCAATATGCATATAAATATACATACTTTAAGGCGAACACCAACACCCCACACTTAAACTCTTGCTCGCCCTCGAGCAATGGAACTATAACTATACCCCAACAACATACATCTCACTAGGAAAGAGCAATTCAAATTGTTTTCAACCATACACTCTACATTTGACTATGATTGAAACCGGCAATCAAGCATGAACATACGAATTTCACATTGTTCCTGTTTTACACATGCCCAAGTATACACAATGCAATTCAACCAATTCAAACAACCTACCCATAACCATCCTACCTCAAGAGCCGACTTGGTACCACCAAGCACCCTCAACACGCGCACTCACCCAACAAGAGAAGTTTACAATATTACCAATCCGCCATGAGATCATGTGTCCTTACCAACAAACAAGAGAGTAAATATAGAAATGGTCCACACATTAAAATATCACTTTGAACATAAATTTAGGACATCACATTATTGAACAAAATTTTCTCACTCAAACAAAGAATTTCATGTGCATCCCGTGGTCGTACCATAAGCTTGTCCGTAGTGTACGTCTCTACTAATCTAAGCTAGCCAAATCTAGGATCAATTAGGACTTTATGGTTGTAATGTAGGCTAAGGGACGTGTTGGATATATTTAGGAATAGTGACTAACCCTCCTAAGAACATTAATATACTATACTCAAGAATCAAGCACTTTTTCTGTCACGCCCCGAACCTGGGGGGCGAGACCGGCACCCGGTGCCTCACCTATCCTTGCATACCAACTTGCGACTAAGGGAATCTGAACATATAATGTCATACTTTGGCCGTGGCCACATTGCAAGACAATTTGTGAAGCAAAATATAAAACTGAAGGGAAGCTAACGCTGACTAAACATCAATATAAAGCTGGGCCGACAAGGCCGTCACAACTACTATAGCTGACAAACCAACAAAATATGCATACAAGGCCTACAAGCCCGACATACTGCACTAACTGACAGAATATGTCTACAAGCCTCTACTGATGGATGTACTGTGATCAGAACAGGGCCCCGATCTACCCATAACCTATATACATATATACACAAGATGTACACAAAACTCTAGACCCAGCAACTTCGAAGGACGTGGAGCTTACCGATAAAGCTGAACACGGGCAACACCTACTGATGAGGTCTACCCGTCTGTCTGTCTGAACCTGCACGCATAAAATGTAGCGTCCTCAGAAAAAATGACGTCAGCACGAAATAACGTACCGAGTATGCAAGGCAATAAAATAACTGAAAGTTGAAACTGAACTGATAATATAATAACTAAAAGTAACTGGGAGTCAAAGATAATCTGGAGATATACTTACCTGCTGATACTGACTCAACTCTCTCAATATAGTAAATACAATAGATGTCCAGCCCTATAAGGCTCGGAACGTGTAACTGCTCTACCGTAGTAGGCTCGCTCATAGGCGCTCGTCCATACTAGGCTCTGTATCTCGGCCATGCCGGGCTCGCTCATAGACGCTCGGCCATAGTAGGCTCGGTATATAACTTACCATCTGATCAGAGGTTGTCCAACAGGGACCTGCCCACTGATTATAGCTCGATGGTGGGGGAAATACTTTAATACTATATAAATATAGACCCTCCGCTCTCTTGACTAGAAGAAGACAATACTCAATTGAATATGAAGTTCCGATAAGGGAAAATACTATAACTTATGAGACTAGGATAATGTATATAAATTCGGGAGTATGAACTTCTCTTTGTGCCTCGTTATCAAATGCATGTAGTGAAGAGATCATGCCAAAATGAAGGAAGGGCTTAACCTTAACATACCTGAGCCGATTCTCTTGACAATCCCTTTAACACACGTCAATTGTGACAACATGTAACGGCAGACCGAAGTAGGGGGAAAATCCATGTGATATTCTTGAGAAAGATTGTACCGTGCTCCCTTAGAATTTGCAAATCCCGTTACTATTACGCAGTATAACTTAGTATGAAATTTGCTTAAGATTGTTACCTTGCTGAATTTTTAATTCATCTCTCTTAATGAATTTGATCACAATATTGAATAACTTTTCTTACTGAAGCTATCCGTTACTTTGAAGATGTAAATGTCTTCATTTTTGTGAATTAAAGAAGTCTTGAATTCCATCAGTTACTACATGTAGTCATAAGCCTCAATTTTGTGGTTTTGAGAGGCTTTTTATATAAGTGGGTGTGGGCCCCACAATTGGTATGATTAAGCCACATAATCTCACAAATTTTTTCACCTTGAAGAATGATTTAAGAGTCATATTTTTGTGACTTGTTGGCTGCCACATTAATGCTCATCCATTCCCAACTAACATCTTAATTAATTGTTAATCTCCCATTAAAATCAATAATTACCCGATTATCCACATAATTAGGAATTATCTCAAATTACTTAAAATACTGCTCGCTTTTAACACACTTTGCACACCTCACTATTATGGTCATGTGGTGCCTTGTATGGCACTAGTCCATAAATACTGGGTATTTTAGCTTGGGCCATATTTTATCCCCAAATGTCAAACTTCGATGAAAACTCATTTTTTCAATTCGCTTACCCTTTCACCTACATGAATTTACTTTTCACTTGTTTGAAATAGCATAATGCTTATGATCTAAAAATAATCTCATTCCCAAACTTACGTCGATTAACTTACGATGAAACTTTAATGTATGAAAATGCGGGATGTAACATCTCATTTTCGAGCTTCCATCAATTTATTTATGGCGTACTTTCACGTATGAAAATATGGGGTGTAACATCATTCCCCCCTTTAGAAAATTCATCCTCGAATGTTGACTGATGCACTTATCATTATCATAACTTATAGCTCTTGTAAATACCTTAATACTCTCCTTGCCATTTAGGCAATCGTTCTGTGAATAAAATCCAAAGTCTAGAGTATTCCCACATGTAGGTCCCTTTCTCATACCACGACCCGTGGTCGTAATTCTTCCAATCTCGTAATTCTTGCTACCTTCTCTCATACAGCCTGTACGATTTTTTCCTTATATGTGCGCCTATGCGACTCTTCCCTCCAGCTGTTTGCCAATATCTAGGCCTCACTTTGTGAACATATACATAGCATGATAAAATATCCCTCTGGTATCTATAAGTATATTGAAGTTCTTCGCTCGGCACTTTGTTGAACTTACAAATATTGCTATATCTTATTTCATAGACCCGGTTATCCATTCGTATGACTTTACTGCATCTAGGTAGGTCATACTATACCATAACTCTTACTTCAATTTATTATTACTGAGGCCTGCTACCAAACTCCAGGTTACTCTTTCGCTGCTTATCATATATGTATAAGTCTAAGTCATTTTAATGCTTCCTCATTAATATTCATCTTAAGAATGATGGCCTACTCTTATCTCATACTTTGTAATTCTTATCCATTCATTTTTGATTCACCTTAACATTGATCTATAATCTACCATTGATAACTTGACCTTTTATGTAACACTGCCGCTAGGGCTCACGTCTCATCGGGGACATCTGGAGTAATGAGACTGATCCACCTCATAGCATCCCAATGTGATTTATCTTAAGTGAATATTTTAATCCTGTATAATTCATGAAATCCTTTCAAATCATTACTCAAGTAAGGTCCAAAATTCATCCTTTATTTATCACAATTATGCCCTCATTCTACTAACAGGGCAGCATTCCATCTTTTCTAAATGCTATTAGTTTTAGACTCCTTTGAGTTCATTCAGGCTATACTGAGCTTTCTATAACTTAGAGAAACCATCAGCTCTCTCATTTTCGTGGGCTTAATCCCGAGGACTTATCCATTCTCGTTACCTTCTCACTCGCCCTTTCTTATCCTTACTCATGTCCTCCTAAAACCTTGTCGCTCTACCATACTTTAGCTTGCGACCTACACATATCCATTTATACTACTCGCAACCTTCCTTTAATTTACTTGGACCATAGATTTCTTTATGTTATTCTGGAACGTCAAGCGAGACATCACATCTTCTCAAACTCTTCTTTACTCTTTTAACTAGACCTCTCGATACCTAGAAACCATAGGCTGGAAGATATGTCACTGATGACGCCGCTATCATACCTAGATACTGAATCCCAATGCTTCTAGCCCTCTATCTGAAGTATGGGTTATCCACAACCTTCTGCACTTCAGTATCTCATACGTTGTTCACCTTTACCTTACTTACCTTAAAATATCACCTCGCCTCTTCTATCTATTTCATGACCTCCCTTCCACATAGATATAATTGACATCCACGACTTGAAGCTCTATTATAATACTTGCACCTCTGGTGCATACACAACCTGGTTGGAGCTTCATACCGACTTCTTATGAGGCCGGTACTTCTTCTAACTGGCTTTATTGTAGAGCCATTATAGAATATGGCTACTGTACTATCTTGCTTGTACCTCTGATATCTAAGAGTAATCTTGTAATGTTCTCAATCACGAGGTCTATAATTTTCTAGGTCCAATAATTAGACTCCTAATTTACTTCATTGATGTAACGTTTTAGTTTCATCCTCCTTCTGATCAGTCTTTATGTAGGCTTAAGCTATCTCTCGATCTACGGATCATGGTATCAGTTATTACTTTTTAGCCTTTCATGGGCGCTATGGAATATCCATGATACAATCTTCTAACAATTCAATCCTTTTTTCTATGACCTGGACTTAATTATTTCCTTTAACTTATACCAGAATCTTCTACGGCTGTATGATTGTCATCATATACGCTGTATGGATAATACTCCGAAATCTTAAGTGCGTTCATAATGCAACTAACTCTGGATCATTAATCGAATAATTCTTTCCATTCCTTCTTAGATTTCTTTAAATGTAAGACATCACTTTTCCTGGTCTTCTGCCCCCTTATTGAGTGCATACTTAGCTTATCTTAGTTCCCACACATGTTGGAATTCCATACCACTCATATGATCATGAATATCACTTCTAATTTTTACTTCTTGTTTATTAGCCACGGTAGGTGCCACTTTCTTATGGAGTACATACAACGTCGTTGTGAGACTGCTGTTATAGGACCATTCCCTCTTTAGGTCACTGAGCTTAGGTTGGAGCCTTCTTTCTTATTTCCTTAGCAAATCTTCCATTGTAGTACTTAGGGATACCTTCTGTCCCTAGTAAAGGTCCGAGCTTATTACATTGTATACCCAATGGAATTCTTGATATTCGTACTCACCTATAAAATTCCTTAGTTACTTACCTCCACACTTATGTGCTTGTACGGTTGCTCCTGAACTGAAGTTTTGACTATCTTCCCATAACACTCATACGTTATCTTTAATTACCCCAACTTCTATCTAAATACTTCTCAAGGTCACGATGTCATATCTGCAAGACTGAATTCCCCATGTTGGGGTGCACTCTATTTATCTCGCACGATCTATTGATTTGTCTATATCCTCTTACCTAGTCATAACTAGGCTCTTCATGAATCAACTACTAACTAATCATTGGCACACTCTCATATCAATATTCCGCGCAATCTTTCTTGGGTTATTTACTTTATCTTAACTTACGTCTCGTACTGGCTCCTTATTTATCAATAACATCTCGGGCAGGAACCCTCACTTCCTCTCCTTGACGTCATGTTTGCATAACGTTCTGGAATCGTAGCCTATCTGTAGGCTTTGAATAAGTGCAATCTCATCCCTTTTTCATTTTTTTTGTCGCATTCTTCCTTTACCATTCCAAAATTACTAGAACCACTTAACTATGACTTAATACAACATCACTCCATATCCCCCCTTTAGGGGAGTACTAAGAGTTGGAGCTACGATTATCTACCTATAGATGTTTTACCTCTTCAACTTTGGCATCTTTTCACATCATCGATGACCCTTACTCGCCTTGCAGAAATCCTTCTGTATGAAGGACAACAAAATTTCTTACTCACGAGGGAGACACCTAGTGTAACTGGCACACACAGTCCCTTAAGCTTAACTTTGCTCACATTTCTTGCTTTAGGAAAGCGGTTTCCTGAATGACCATTCTCTGAATTTTTCATGAATCTTCTTCTGTTGTCCATTCTATTATCGCCAGAATAAAATATGAAATTCTAACCATACCAATTATTATCAAATCACTCAGTCACTAATTTATGTTTAGTTTATCTTGTTCATCAGTCCATACTAATTTCTATTATTCTGGGGTCTAACTTTTCCTTTTGGTAATCACGTTAGAGTCACGAACTTATTTTTCAAAATGAGGATATGACTTTATGGCCTATATTCTTTTGTTGTCTCAAGACCTGTCACCTCTCGTCTTTTCCTTCATTTGACTATAGACTCTGTAATACTGCCATCTTTTTGATCTACCATTGTCATCGATGTATCATATCTTACTCATAATGCTTCATTGACTCTCTTCTTATTTTCTGCTAACATTTATGTCTATCACTTTATTCTGAAAACTCAAACAAGATATTCTTTTGTTTCTAGCTCCCCTTGCTCCATTCACTGGCTCTTCGGGTTGCCTAACATTCTCTTTTTACTAGGGACGGGAGCCATACTAAGGTAATATTTACCCTTTCAAGGCTTCCAGTGCCTGTCTTTGCAAATAAAAAAAACATTGAACACCCTAGTGTTCATATCCAGTTGTACTATTCTAGAATGCACCATCTGGGTGTCTCACAAGGAGATCTATTAGCACCATTCACCATTTTGGCTTACTCTAATCCCAACCGGATCCTGATATCCCGTCCTGTCTTAAACCATATCTGCTAGCTCCCATAGGGCATAACTGAGATTGGTGCGGCCAATTGTACATACCTCTGTTACTGTCAAAGGTAACTCAAAATGCCTATATCTCTTTTCCTGAATTATAGATAATGATCATCTTCACTAACTGGGTACCTCGTTCCCTTCTTCACCTTGCTTCTTTTACTTGTTAAAACTTATATTTATCTTCTGAATCTCTTATTGCTTTTCACCATATGGGTGGATAGATATTCTTGCCTTAAGGCTCCTTATCAAGAAGTTTACATATCTTAGTACGCACATGATATATTGAAGACCTTATATTTACTCATCATAAGCATGATGCAAAATCGAGTTCCTCTAACTCAACTCTTCCACAACCATATCTCTTATCCACCGTCTTTCTGGATAAAGGTATCGTCGCATTATGAATAAGATAGGGTTTAGGAACTTGAGTTCTTAAAACTAAGCTATACCACCTGATATAGAGTAAGAAGAAAGAGTGACAGTCCTAAATGCCATGTAGCCTCCTGCTTATAAGTATGGTGCACAACACACCCATAAACAAGACTCTACTAAACACGGCTTGTCGACTCCCTAGGACATAACTGCTCTGATACCACTTTTGTCACTCCCCGAAACTGGGGGGCAAGACCGGCACCCGGTGCCTCACCTATCCTTGCATATCAACTTGCGACTAAGGGAATCTGAACATATAATGTTATACTTTGGTCGTGGCAACATTGCAAAACAATTTGCGAGGCAAAATATAAAACTGAACGAAAGGTAATAATGACTAAACATCAATATAAAGCTAGGCCGACTAGGTCGTCACAACTACTATAGCTGACAAACCAACAAAATATGCATACAAGGCCTACAAGCCCGACATACTGCACTAACTGACAGGATATGTCTACAAGCCTCTATTGATGGATGTACTATAATCGGAATAGGGCCCCGATCTACCCATAACCTATATACGTATATACACAAGATGTACACAAAACTCTAGACCCAGCAACTCCGAAGAACATGGAGCTTACCGATAAAGCTGAACTCGGGCAACACCTACTGAGGAGGTCTACCCGTCTGTCTATCTGAACCTGCACGTATGAAATGCAGCGTCCTCAGAAAAAGGGACGTTAGCACGAAATAATGTACCGAGTATGCAAGGCAATAAAATAACTGAAAGCTAAAACGAAACTAATAATATAATAAGTGAAAGTAACTAGGAGTCAAAGATGATCTGGAGATATACTTACCTGTTGATACTGACTCAACTCTCTCAATATAGTTAGTAAAATAGCTGTCTGGCCCTATAAGGCTCGGAACGTGTAACTGCTCTACCGTAGTAGGCTCGCTCATAGGCACTAGGCCATACTAGGCTATGTATCTCGGCCATTCTGAGCTCTCTCTTAGGCGCTCGTCCACAGTAGGCTCGGTGTATAAATTACCATCTAATCAGAGGTTGGCCAACAGGGGCCTGCCCACCGATTATAGCTCGATGGTGTGGGAAATACTTTAATACTATATAAATATAGACCCTCCGCTCTCTTGACTGGAAGAAGACAATACTCAATTGAATGTGAAGTCCCGATAAGGGAAAATACTATAACTTATAAGACTAGGATAATGTATATAAATTCGGGAGTATGAACTTCTCTTTGTGCCTCGTTATCAAATGCATGTAGTTACGAGATCATGCCAAAATGAAGGAAGGGCTTAACCTTAACATACCTGAGCCGATTCTCTTGACAATCCCTTTAACACACGTCAATTGCGACAACATGTAATGGCAGGCTGAAGTAGGGAAAAAATCCGTGTGATATTCTTGAGAAAGATTGTACCGTGCTCCCTTAGAATTTGCAAATCCCGTTACTATTACGTAGTATAACTTCGAATGAAATTTGCTTAAGATCGTTACCTTGCTGAATTTTTAATCCATCTCTCTTAATAAATTTAATCACAATATTGAATAACTTTTCTTGCTGAAGCTATCCGTTACTTTGAAGATGTAAATGTCTTCATTTTTGTGAATTAAAGAAGTCTTGAATTCCATCTGTTACTACATGTAGTCATAAGCCTCAATTTTGTGGTTTTGAGAGGCTTTTTATATAAGTGAGTGTGGGCCCCACACTTGGTATGATTAAGCCACATAATCTCACAAATTTTGCCACCTTGAAGAATGATTTAAGAGTCATATTTTTGTGACTTGTTGGCTGCCACGTTAATGCTCATCCATTCCCAACCAATTAACCACCAACATCTTAATTAATTGTTAATCTCCCACTAAAATTAATAATTACCCGATTATCTACATAATTAGGAATTATCTCAAATTACTTAAAGTACTACTCGTTTTTAACACACTTTGCACACCTCACTATTATGGTCATGTGGTCCCTTGTATGGCACTAGTCCATAAATACCGGGTATTTTAGCATGGGCCGTATTTTATCCCAAAATGTCAAACTTCGATGAAAATTTATTTTCTTTGATTTGCTTACCCTTTCACCTTCATGAATTTTTTTATCACTTGTTTGAAATAGCATAATGCTTATGATCTCAAAATAATCTCATTCCCGAACTTACGTCGATTAACTTACGACGAAACTTTAACGTATGAAAATACGGGATGTAACATCTCATTTCCGAGCTTCCATCAATTTATTTATGGCGTACTTTCGCGTACGAAACTTTAACGTACTTTAGTGTACTTTTTTCTCAACCAATTCACTCCCCATCAAGAATAGGAGGTGCTTTTTTTCTTCTTTTTGACTATTAACAATATTTGTCTATTTTTTCTAGAAATTTTCTTTTCTCTCTTTTTTTTCTTCACGACTTTAGTGCACCTTATGGGCCCTTCCATGGTTCCACTTCAAAGCTACTTCCCAAACCTCTCACCTTACTTCTTTTAGTGCCTAAGTGCCTTCGGAGGTAAAGGTTCAACAAGCTCAAATTAAGAACAAAATAGGGGTACGGCTTGTAGTGTGTGTGCCAATGAAAAGGTCTATAGGCTCAAAGGGCTAGCAACGGAAAAATTTTATTTGTAAGTGACAAGAAACTCTATGATCAAGCAAGAAAGACCTACGTCATCTCCTAGACTAGCACAACTTAATGATTTCACTTTGATTAACATATGGGGCAAGTTCTAGACTACACAGGATAGCACAGAATAACACAAATCCTCACACACACATTGCACATGACTCAATCGAGACGGTTCTGTTCAATTCTCAAGTCAAGCAAGCACATATAGTTGATAATTTTAATAAATAATGCATTAGGTGACATACATGTCAAACAACTGAGAAAAAGGCGTCACAGAGTAGGCTACTTATTTTACTTAGGCTTTACAATTCAAATCAAATATACAGGAAGACAGAGCGCATGCCATATCTAATGTGCCAGTACCAAACATGTTAACAAGTATCTCAGAGCAACTCAGTTTTCTTCCTTTCCTACTTCTAAAAAAATAAAAATAAAAACCAAAACACCAGGTTCGATCTACACCCTTGGAAAAGAACCGGCGTCCAAAGAAAAACCAAGGGATACCACCTAAAAATCCTAACAAAAATAAAAGAAAATCTTTTTGTGTTTTTTAATCATACTTTAATCCCTCAAGAAAATTGTCCAAAAGATCCATCGTCGGGAAAAGTCTGAGCTTTTTTTGATTTGTTTTTCTATTTTCGTTTTTTTTCCACAACTACTAATAACTAATTAGACTATGTGAGTTCTAAACTAAGCTAAAAAACAAAAAAAAATAGTTTTATACAATTACAAGTCAGGAAGTAGTTCCCCCACCCCACACATAGATAATGCATAGTCCCTAATGTATATAAAAATTCAAAACGTAATAAGGTGGAAATAAGAACTCTCTGCTAGTTGGTTCCTTCGTCCTCAGAATGCCTACCACCCGCAGATCCGGGCTCATCATCATTCGCTCCCAAGGGCACCAAAGCCATTGATCATCCTCATAATCTGAGCCTTTGATGGTGTTCTCATCCTCTGATGGGTGGGTGGGACTACCAAGCGAAATCCCCAACATCTCCTTTGAAGAACTGGAGAGATCATTGCGTAGATGCATACGCTCCTCATTCGTCATACCTATCATGCTCATTATCACATTCAGGGAGCTATAGAGATACCTGTTGAAGTTTTCATCTATCTTATTCCTTGCAGCCAGGCATAGCTTGGACGTAGACTCCAACAAGGACGTACTGTCCAGCAATCCCTTTGGTGCCTCCACCACCTCATCATAGCCGGGGTACTCCAGTACCTTACTAGAGATCATGTATTGCGTCACGAGGTTTCCAAAGAAGAATCTTTTTATTTTTCGTCCAAAGCGGGTGCACGCTATCTCCCCTAGCATGATCTCACCCACATTGATGGGTCGCCCAGTCATCAAAAAGTATATCAAACACACTCGGGCTAGAGTGCATTCACTGTTGTGCTCAACATGCATCAGTCTGGCCTGCACAAAGTTTTGCCACACCTTGGCAGTTTTGTTGAAGTCGAAGTGGAGCATCTGAAGATGGGCATCCCCCTTAGTCCCTGCCCACTTTGCATTAGAATCTACACCACATAGGGTGTGATGTATAGCCAGGTAGCTTTTGGCTTTTGACAAACGTTTGCAGCCTCTGTGGGTTAGGGCAATCAACTCCCAAGAATTTGCATAAGGACGCCGTGTCCAATGGTAATTCCTTCCTTCAAACCTACGACATGAACCGATCCCCATTCCAATTTGCATAGAGTTCCCTTACCATGCTCAAAATTTCATGTGCCGGGAACTCAAGGAACTTATCCATCTTCAAATCTATCAACCGGGCAAGCACATACGGGAATATCTTTTCCAGAGATTACACATTAATTCCCATGTCGGAGAAGTACCGTCCATATGGCACAAAAATATGATACCATTGGATGGCATCCTCACGAACTAGATCCAAGTGAGGCCTTGGTCCCGATGGTGCCTTCTTCGACCAGCTAGCCACCTGCTTCCCTTTAGCTTGTCGAGACGAACCCGCTTGCATTATTTGGGAAGTAGAGCAGTAGTAGAGGACTTCCCCACTCCTTTTCCCTTGGTAGCACTTTCACGAGCAATAGAAACCTATACATGATCAACATGAACGTGAGAATGAACGTGAGAATGAATACTTAGAAAGAATTCAATTAGATGGAGATATTCGACGGTGATGGGATTAACGTCTCTCCTATTGCATTTTTCGGGTTGATGTAATCACTTGACTTATCTAATTTATTGATTAGCAGAGTTTATTATGCTCGCGAAGTTCTTTCGACGCTTCGCTCGCCTATTTAATCCAACCTAGGACTATATGTCTGTAGAATAAAGCTTGACAAGAACACATGTATATTTATCGCAAAAATAACCAAGTACGACAACTCGAATATGTCTATCCTAATCACAAATTTATTCTCCGATGCCCATATTCAAGAACTTACTCTATTCAACCTTATATGCAATCTATAGTTCCCACTTTCGAGTTGAACTATAAATTCGTAGATAGTATTCTATTGTTAGCTAAGCAATAGAATAATTAAGTGCAAGATTGAATAAACAAATTAATATGATAAAATCAAGTAAAATAACCAAACATCAATTTACAATAGTCAAGAACGACACATAACCCCGGAATAATGAGGTTCTTAGCCACTCATGTTCACAACAATAATCAAAATAATTTTTTCACACATAAAAGCTATGAATACTAGATGAAGGATGGAAGAATTGATAAATTCCGTGCTCCTGAGTGCTTTGTACTTTTGTTTCCCTCTCAAAGTCATGTCTTCCCCGCCAAAATAGGTTTTAAGTTTGCTTTTATACGAGTTGGGGGCGTCTTGGGGTCTAAACAACCAAGTCCCGGGCAAAATAGGACAAATTCACATCACCAGCGCCCAGGGTAGCAAGGGACGCTAGCCCTGGCACTGGAAATCTAGAGGATCTGTTTTGTGCGCCACAGGTAGTGCCCCATGCTGCCTGTGGCACTGCTTTGTGTCTTTTCCTCGTTTCGTCCCCTTTTCGCTTCAATTCGCGCACCTTCATCCCAAATTGCCTCCGGGTGATTCCTATATATAAAATTATCACTAATTAGCACAAATTATTACATTACACATCCGAAATCTACGAAACATGAGTAAAATGCGAGACAATATGCATAAAAATATACATACTTTAAGCCGAATGTCATGCAGCGTGCAGCCCGATCCCATAAATAGCCAATAAGGCCTGCTGCGGCATGTTGCCCGATCCCATAAATAGCCTAGAAAGCTTGTTGCGGCATGCATCCCGATCCTATAAATATCACTCACAATCCGACTCTCGAGCCCCAACTCAGTGATCAATCTCTCAAGTTTCAATGGCTCATAATCTTGTACCACTCAGCTCAATCAATGATAATATGTGATGTAATAATGAATGATGAATAAAGACTGAGATATAATATGCAAATGAAGAATCATGACTGAATATATAATTACACTTAGAGCAGATAACTCAAAACAACAGAGATAGCCTCATTATGTCTCAACTGAATAAGTTCATAGCCTAAACATGATTTCTAACACGATTCACAGCTCATATAATCAAACAAGTAGGGAGAACATGGATGTAACAAGATATAATAGCAAACCAAGTCCGATCATAGTCTAATAGTCAACTAGAATCATAATTTCCCCGGTGCACGCCCACACACTCGTCACATAGCATGTTCGTCGCCTCAATACATCCCTTATAACATAGTTGCCAGGGCTAAATACCCTCAAATTCAAATTTAGATATGTTACTTACCTCTAACAAGCCAAATCCAATACCGAAAAGTAACAAAAAGTAACTCAAAGTCAACCAAAACATACCAAAAAGTAGCAAAAAGGTCGAATCTTTACACATTTACTCAAAGTCAACCAAAAAGTCAAACCTGGGCCCGTATCTCGAAACCCGACAAAACATACCTAATCCTATAACCCATTTAGTTACGAGTTAAACCAAAATAAATTTTACTCAAATCTGACTCGGAATCGATGTTCAAACTCAAAAAATCACCTAAGAAAAGTTTAGACCAAAACTCCCAATTTCTCTTTTGAAATCATCAATTAAATGCCAAAACTGAAGATGGAATCACGGAATATAATCAAAACCGAGTATAAAATATTTATCCCAGTCCATGTGGTGAAAATCACCTCCAATCGCCTCCAATCGCCCCAATCCGAGCTCCACAGCTCAAAATATTCTACAATGTTTGAAACCTTCGAAAATAGAGTACTTATAATCACTGGATAGATGTATGAATCGTAATCGTGGAACTACCATCGCGAAGAAGAAAAATCAGACTTCCCTAAAACACTCTACGCGTTTGCGAGCCTACTCATGCGAACACGATGCCCACAAATGCCAACTCTCCGCGAACGAGAACAATCCCACGCAAACACGAAGAGAAATCACCAGCTCCCAACTGCCCCATCTCAACACTACGCGATCGCGATTCACCATACACGAACGAGATGCTCAAGCCCCCACAACTTATGTGAATGCGTTCAATACCTCGCGTACGCGAAGAAGAAAATTCCTAGCTCCATACTTTACCTTACGCGATCGCATCTTCATCTTGGCGATCACGAAGAACAATTGAGGCAAGAGACACCAACGATGGAAATATAAAGAAAAATGGTTGGAAATCAAACAGAAACACGCCCGAGCCTCTCGGGACCCCGTCCAAATATACCAACAAGTTTCAAAACACTACACGAGCCTACTTGATGCCTCAAATCACGTATAGCAACATCAAAACCACGAATCGCACCTCAAATCGACTTAATGAACTTTTGAACTTTCAACTTCCAAAACTCGTGCCGAACCATATCAAATCAACTCTGAATGACCTCAAACTTTGCACACAAGTCCCAAATGACATAACGAAGCTATTCCAATTCTCGAAAGCACAATCCAAACCAGATATCATCAGAGTCAACTCCCGGTCAAACTTATGAACACTCTAAACTTTCAAATTGCCAACGTTTGCCAAATAGTGCCGAAATCTTCTAGAAACATCCAAATGCAAATCCGGGCATATACCCAAGTCCAAAATCACCATCTAGACCTAACGGAATCATCAAAATTCTGATTAAGGGTCAGATACACAAAAGTAAAACTTGGTCAACTCTTCCAACTTAAAGCTTCAAACATGAAATTCATTCTTCCAAACGAATTCCGAACCACCCGAAAACTGAAACCGATGATACATACAAGTCATAATATATCATACGGAGCTACTCATGCCCACAAACTACCGAGCAATGTGCAAATGCTCAAAATGACCGCTCGGGTAGTTATACCTTCCAACTGTCGTGTTCAAGTGCTAATCTCTTCATGATTTAATGTTTTGTTATGATTTAAGATTTCAAAAGTAAAGTTGCTTATATTGTTAAATTTTCAAGAAGCAGGAACATGACTTTACGATTTTTGAATGGTGAATGTAAATGTTGATGAAATGATATGTGGCTATTGACCCTAACTTTAAAGAATATGTTCAAGGGCCAATGATGAAATATTACTTATGACTTAAAGCCAAAGGTGCCAAATAAAGTAAATTATTTTAAGAAAATATATTCAGAGCTTTATTAGGTAACCAAGAATGTATTTATTGAACGGAGCCAATACCCGAAACTGCACGTACAGGTGTAGGATTATAGTTAACCTTAGTTGGGACAACGAATGTCATAATAAATTGTTAGTGTTGACACTCAATTTTGGCCCTCCGAAAAAATTGACTTCTGCAGGCTTCCTAGTCATTAATGGTAAAATGTAGTCTTTTTGCTCAATTTTACCTTTAGCACAATCTATTGATAATTATCTTTATTTTGGAAGATACGGGATTTTTAGCATTTTGTTGCAGTCATTCAAAAATCTCACAACCGCAAATCCCACCTTAAGGATCGTGATGGCACTTAATCTCTAAGACTAGGTAAGCCTAACATATGACGAGATTAGCAGGATAAAATAACTTATATATTAAATGTAAAAATGGGAAATAACATAACATAGTCGTAAAATAATCAACAGTCATACATCCCCAAAACTGGTAGTACATAAGCTTTAGTGAGAGTACAGTAGAAATCTTAAAGTACAACACTATTTTGGGAATATAATAAATAGTATTATGAAAATACAACTGAAAGAGACTCTGAGGCTTATGACCGGAACAATAGGTATACCTTAAATACTGCACAACTCAGCTCAAAACTCTAGCGACCAGCACGATCCGAGGTACATGAATCTGCACAAATATGTGTAGAAGCATAGTATGAGTACACCACAATCGGTACCTAGTAAGTATCAAGACTAACCTCGGTGGAGTAGTGACGAGGTTCAAGTCAAGACACTTACTAAACATAAAACATGTGCAGAATATCAATATAAAGCCAACAGCAAAAAAACATAACTAAATGAATAGCAACAAAGGATAGACATGTGATAGCACGACAAATCAACCAAAACTTGTAAAATGCAAAAACAATTCAATTTAGGAAAACAATGATATGTTCAAATCATCAACACATGCAAACACAAGGATAAAAATAAGAATCACCACGAAGTGCCACGTAAACATAATCACAAATCACCTGTCACGGCCTCAATATCCCTCCGTAGGATATTGTGATTACACCTAGTTCTTAAGACTAGGTAAACCTAACAAATGAGAGTATATGATAGAAATGAAGGCTGGAAACATGATATAAACTAATAAGTCTCATAACTATCTAAAAAAATAATAGAATCACAACTACGAAGCTCCCAAAACTCCGGTGAGACTGAGTCATAAGCTCTACAGAATGTTCCAAAACATCTACTACAACACTGTCTAATAAAGGAAATAACAATACTGAAAGGATAATGGAAGGTGACTTCGAGGCCTGCGGATGCCGAGCAAGTATACATTGAAGTCTCCAGGAAAACATCTACAAATCAATCACTAACGTCCAGCATGGGCGGACATACCTGGATATGCACAAATAGATGTACAGAAGCGTAGTATGAGTATACCACAATGGTGTCCAGTAAGTATCAAGCCTAACTTTGGTAGAGTAGTGATGAATCCAGGTCAAGACACCTACTAGGACACGAATAACAGAGCAAATATATAATAACGAGAAGTAATGGAAAGCGGAGAAATAAATGATAACGAAGCAGGTTAATAATGTAGGCTAGCGACAGAATTGTAAGCTTAAAGATAACAAGAAGGGAGCAAGTAATGAGAACCACAATTAATCAAATACGAACAAATCTGATAAAACAAGGAAGAATAAAAGCAACAGGAACTGTCCAACCAATAATGCTTTTCCTTATGAAATGCACAACAATAATCATAACCGAGGTACCGCCTCGTATTCACTTTTAACAAATTTCAATCACAGTCTTTCCTTATAACGTCGTGTGAGCCTTACATTTAGATAGTTTGAAAATATTTTTTCCCGATATAGCTACACACACTTTAGCCCACCTTATGACGTCGTATGGCTTCAAGTAATTCCCTTACTAGGGACACGCACATAAATCCCACCTTATGCCGCCACATGCACATTAACCCCTATCCTTATACCGTCGCATGCGCATCAATATCACAACACAATGACAAATCGCACCACAAGTGCCATATGCCACAACAATAACAATGAATGTTAATTGCTCAACTAGAATGATACTTCAATAATTAACAACTTCGCCTCAATATGATAATGACTTTCACAACTTCAACACCAATAACTCAACAAGAAGATATTTTATGAACTAACAACTTCAAGTAAAAGTAATCCAATAATTAAGGATGTAACAAGGCAATAAGGAAGGCAATAACTTCAACTAAAGCATATAAGAGCAAAGTATGAAGTAAGGCATGAAATGATTAACTAGCATATGTATAAGTAGATTAACAATTAGAATTAATACATGATATGACAATTTAATTAAAGGCATGTAAAGAGTTTAAATAACCTAAACCGGTCAAATATCACATAGAACCCGTGTACCCAATCGTCATCTTGCGTACATGGCTTTCACATAACACAAATAGCACAATCGATCCCAAACCCTAAGGGGTAGTTCTCCCACACAAAGTTAGGCAAGACTTACCTCAACTAGGCAAACTCAACCCTCGGAAATAGATTTTCCCATAAAATTCGCCTCCTCATGGCTCAAATCTAACCAAAATTGACTTAATATCATCAAACAATGCAAGGGAAAACAATTACAATAGATGAAGCTTTGATCTTTACACTTTTCACAAAAAGTCAACCCATGGCCCGCCGGATCAAAACCTGGGTTCAAGGGTAGATTCCGAATACCCATAACCCCACTAGTTCATATATGTGATTAGTTTCAAAATCTGAGTCCAAATCGATTTTCAAAACTCAAATTCTTATTTTTCAAAAACTTGACAAAATTTCCCAATTTTTCCTCTTTGATTCACATAAATTTGATGTTAAATCTAAGATATATTAATGAAATATAGTTGGAAATTGATTAGAATCACTTACCCATTGTTTGTAAGAGAAAATCCCCTCTCCAAATCGCCTCCTACCGAGTCTTAGGTTCTAAAATTTGAGAAATGAGACGAAATCCTGACTATTCTAACCTTTTGTTCAGTTTGCAGGTGTCGCAATCTCGACACTTGTTCGCAATTGCGAAGAAAAGCGTGCAATTGCGGCACTGATAGCCTTCGGGGAAACCTCGCAAATGCGAAGCTGGGTTCGCAAATGTGAAGCTGGGTTCACAAATACGAAGCCTGTCCCCTTCGCAAAAGTGATACTGTTATCGCAAATGTGATCCTGGCCAGCCTAAGTCAACCTCGCAATTGAGACCCAGGCATCTCAATTGGCGATACCTGTGATCCCCCAGCTAAGGTCGCAATTGCAACCCTTGTGTTCGCAAATGTGACACCAGAGGCATCAACGCACCAAATTTTTGTTTTTAGTCCAAAACATTCTGAAAACTCATCCGAGCACTTGGGGTTCCAAACCAAACTTCTACCCAAATCTAAAAACATCATATGAACTTGCTCATGCGATCAAAACACAAAAATAACATCAAGAACTGTAAATCGGACACCAAAACGCATGAATTTCAATGTAAAGTTCAAGAACTTCTAGAATTGCAACCAAGCATCTGAATCCTATCAAATCAACTTCACATGACACTAAATTTTGCACACAAGTTCTAAATAGCATAACAAACCTATTCTAAGTTCCAAAACCAAATTACGATCCCGATAGCCAAAAGTCAACCTACGGTCAAACTTCTAAACCTAACATTGCCAATTTTTAGCAAAACAACACAAATTGACATACAGACTTCCGAATTCGATTCCGTGCATAAGACCAAGTCCTAATTCACAATACAAAGCTATAGCAGTCATCAAAACACCGTTCCAGGGTCATTTTAACAAAAGTCAAAGTATGGTCAACATTACTAACTTAAGCTTCTAAGTCAAGAATCAAAGGGTCTTAATCAACCCGAAATCTTCTCGGAACAAAACCATTCAACCCCATAAATCATAAACTTATAAACACACATGTAAAGCATCATATGGGGAAACGAGGCGCAAATACACAAAATGACCGGCCAGGTCATTACATTCTCCCCCTCTTAAAACTAACATTCGTCCTTGAACGTGCATAAGGACATACCTGAAGTGATGAAAATGTGTGGATAACGACTCCACATGTCGTGCTCGGCTTCCCAGGTCGCCTCCTTGAATGGATGACCCCTCCATTGAACCTTCACCAAAGCAATGTTCTTTGATCTCAACTTCCGGACGTGTCTGTCCAAGATAGCCAACGACTCCTCAATAAAAGTCAAATCCTTGTCCAATTGGACTGAGATGGAGTCTAAAACATGAGACGGATCACCATAAATACTTTCGGAGCATAGAAATATGGAACACCGGATGAACTGCAAATAATCTAGGTGGCAATGCAAGCTTGTAGGCCACCTCACCAACTCTCTCAAGGATCTCAAAGATATACCTAGGGCTTAACTTTCCTTTCTTCCCGAACCTCATCATACCCTTGATGGGTGTAACCCAGAGCAAAACCCACTCTCCAACCATAAATGCTACATCACGAACCCTCCGATCAGCATAACTCTTCTGTCTAGACTGAGCAGTACGAAGACGATCCTGAATCAACTTGACTTTCTCCAAGGCATCTCAAACCAAATTTGTGCCCAACAACCTAGCCTCTCCCGACTCAAACCAACCAACTCGAGATCGGCATAGTCTCCTATATAGGGCCTCGTAAGGGGACATCCGAATACTCGATTGGTAACTTTTATTGTAGGCAAACTACGCAAGCGGCAAGAATTTATCCCAAGAACCCCCGAAATCCATAACACAGGCACGAAGCATATCCTCCAATATCTGAATGGTGTGCTCAGACTGCCTGTCCGTCTGGGGGTGAAATGTTGTACTCAACTCAACCTGTGTGCCTAACTGACATTGCACAGCTCTCCAGAAGTGTGATGTAAACTACGTGCCCCGATCATAGATAATGGATATTGGCATGCCATGAAGTCGGACAATCTCGCGGATATAGATCTGAGCCAGC
This sequence comes from Nicotiana tabacum, assembly GCF_000715075.1. Classification (NCBI taxonomy): domain Eukaryota; kingdom Viridiplantae; phylum Streptophyta; class Magnoliopsida; order Solanales; family Solanaceae; genus Nicotiana; species Nicotiana tabacum. Next base: position 61,760,290 of record NC_134092.1, read on the forward strand.
TGCTCTGAAGAATAGGGAGTCACCACCGGAATGAAATGAGCCGACTTCATCAACCTGTCTACAATCACCCATATTGCGTCAAATTTTTTCTGAGTCTGTGAGAGCCCCACAATGAAGTCCATGGTAATATGCTCCCATTTCCACTCCGGAATCTCAAGTATCTAAAGCAAATCACCCGACCTTTGATGCTCATTCTTCACCAGATGATAATTTAGGCACCGAGACACATACCCCACTATATCTTTCTTCATTCTCCTCCACCAATAGTGCTACCTCAAATCATGATACCTCTTAGCGGCACCCGGATGAATAGAGTACCACGAACTGTGCGCCTCCTAAAGGATCAACTCACGTAACCCATTTACATTAGGCACCCATAACCGGCCTTACATCCGCAACACACCGTCATCTCCGATAGAAACCTCCTTGGCATCGTCGTGTAGTACCGTGTCCTTAAGGAAAAGAAAATGGGGGTCATCATACTGACACTCTCCGATGCGATCATATAAAGGAGCCCATGCAAGAAAGAATCCGGCTGGGCTCCGAAACATCCAGTCTAACAAACTGGTTGGCCAAGGCCTGAACATCTATGGCTAATGGCGTCTATGCTGCCGGTAGATATGCCAAACTGCCCATACTCTCCACCTTTCGATTTAATTCATCGGCCACCACATTGGCCTTCCTGAGGTGGTACAAAATAGTGACATCATAGTCTTTAAGCAACTCTAACCATCTTTGCTGCCGCAAATTAAGATCTTTCTGCTTGAACAAATGCTGGAGACTCTTGTGGTCAGTATAGACCTCACAAGGGACATTGTACAGATAATGCCTCCAAATCTTCAATGCATGAATAATAGTTGCCAATTCCAAGTCATGGATCAGATAATTCTTCTCACGTACCTTCAACTGTTAAGATGAGTAGGCAATCACCCTACCATCTTGCATCAACACTACACCAAGGCCAACACGTGACACATCACTATACACAGTGTAAGATCCCGAACCCGTAGGCAACACCAACACTGGGGCTTTAGTCAAAGGAGTCTTGAGCTTTTGAAAGCTCGCCTCACACTCCTCGGACCATCTGAAAGAGGCACCCTTCTGGGTTAATCTTGTCATAGGTGCTGCAATGGATGACAAAGCCTCTACGAAACGACGATAATACCCGGCCAAACCAAGGAAACTCCGAATCTCACTAGCAAAAGACGATATGGGCCAACTCTAAACTGCTTCAATCTTCTTCAGATCTACCTTGATCCACTCACTAGACACCACATGGCCCAAAAGTGCCACCGAATAAAGCCAGAATTCACACTTTGTGAATTTTGCATACAACTTCTTCTCTCACAAGGTCTGGAGTATGCTCCTCAGATGATGCTCATGATTCTCCCGGCTGCGGGAGTACACCAAGATGTCGTCAATAAACATAATGATGAATGAATCAAGATATGGCTATAATACACTATTCATCAGGTCCAAAAATGTTGCTGGGGAATTTGTCATCCCAAATGACATCACAAGTAACTTGTAGTGAGCGTACCGAGACCTAAAAGCAGTCTACGGGATATTCGGATCCTGAATCTTCAGCTGATGATACCCTGACCTCAAATCTATCTTTGAAAACACTCTGGCACCCTGAAGCTGGTCAAATACACATGCGCATAGAACCATCCTTCTTCTTTACAAACAAAACCGGAATACCCCAAGGCGACACACTAAGCTGAATGAAACCCTTATCAAGCAACTATTGAAACTGCTCCTTCAACTCCTCTAACATTACTAGTGCCATACGGTATAGTGGGATAAAAATCGGCTTATTGTCCGGCAACAAGTCAATACCAAAATCAATATCCCTAGCGGGCAGAATGCCCGGAAGATCTGCTAGAAATACATCTCGAAAGTCTCTCACCATCGAAACTAACTCAACGATAGGAGTATCAGCACTAACATATCTTTAAGCATCATACACCTTCTCAACCATCCGTAAAGCCTTTAGAAATGACACAACCCTGCTAGGAACATAATCCAATGTACCCCTCCACTCCAACCGTGGTAAACCTGGCATATCCAATGTCACAATCTTGGCATGAAAATCTAGAATAGCGTGATAGGGAAACAACCAATCCATGCCCAAAATAAATCAAAGTCTACTATATCAAGTAGCACTAGATCAACTCTTGTCTCAAAACCACCAATAACAACTAAACACGACCGATACACACGATCCACAATAATAGAATCTCCCACAGGCATGGATACATAAATAGGAAAACTCAAAGAATCACAAAATATAACCAAATATAGAGCAACGTTAGATGGCACATATGAATAAATAGATCCCGAATCAAATAAGACTGATGCATCCCTATGAAAAACCAGAACCATACCTCTAATGAATACGTTTGATGCGACTGCCTGTGTGCTGCCCAGAAAAGTATATAATATGGCATGGCCTCCCTCTCTAGGGAAACCTCTACCTGCCTGACCCCTACCCCTTGCTGGTTGTACAGGTGGAGTGGCAGCTAGAGTGACAGCCATGGCGTGTGAAGTCTGTGGACCGAGTGGAATCCGCGGAGCCTGAGTAGTCTGTAGAGTTGCACCCCTCCTAAGTCTAGGGCAGTCCCTTACCATATGACGAGTATCACCACACTAAAAGCATGCCCTCGGTGGGCCTGGCTACTGGAACTGGCCCTGGCCTGGTTGGCTAGACTGACCGCTAAAGGAACCCCACGCAGGAGGTGCACTAGAAAGTAGCTGAGCAAAGTGTGCAACCTTAGACCTCTAAATAGAAGGAGCACCACTAGAAGCTGGAAGTGCTGAATGAACTGGACGGCTTACATAGCATCTACCATGATGAGATGTAGCTGCAGCGTGGACACCACTAAATCCTCTAGTACCTCGAAGCCTTTTGGCCTACCTATCCCCACTCTCACTGCCCCGCATACCCTCAAACCTCTGTGGGATCTCTAACACTTATTGATATGGGGTATTTATCTCCATTCTCAAGCTATGCTAAATCTAATACCATAGTTGAGCCCCTCGATGAATCGCCGGACTCACTCCCTAACTGTAGTAAATAAAGTAGGTGCATGTCTTGACAACTCACTCAATCTGATGGCATACTATGACACTATCATAGTACCCTAAAGCAGTTGCTCAAACTCTGTGCGGCATGCATACCAAAGGTTCTGGGGAACAAAATCTCTCAAGAACATATGTGAAAATTAAGTCCATGTAAGTGAAGCTTCATCGACTGGGCTACCCTCCTCGTAAGCCTGCAACCTCTGATACGCTGCTCCTTATAGATGGAATGTAGTAAAAGCCACTCCGCTCTTCTCCATAATACCCATGGTGCGAAGAATACGGTGGAACTTCTATAGAAGACCCTGTGCATCCTCTGAAGCTAAGCCACTATAAGTAGGAGGATGATACTTCTAGAACCTCTCAAGTCTAAGTTGCTCCTCCTCAAATGCCACTACCCTAAGCTCGGGCTGAACCGGAATAACAAGCTGCGATGGCATAACCTTTGGGACCTGATCAACATGGACCCGCTGCTCTAGAGTACGGACCGCGGGAGTGTGAGCTCCTCCCTCAGCTTGAAATGTGGCTGGTGCAGGTGGAATCAACCACGCTTGAACTAGAGTACCGAACATGCTCAAGAATTGTGCTAGGGTCTCCAGAAAAACAGGGGTGGCAACAGGTGCCTCGGGTGCCTTCCCCCCAACTTGGGCTACGAGTGGCTCCTCTATCGCGGCTCGGGTTGGTGCTCTCGGTGCACAATGTGCCCCTCCTCGGCCTCTGCCCCGGCCTCTCGCAGCTTTAGTAGGGGGTGCGGGTGTCTGATTGTCGGATCCAATAGTGTGTGTCCTCACCATATGTGAGATAATAGAAAAACAAAGATTCAGATTTTGAAGTCAACGAATTCACACAATAAGGAATCAAAGAAATGGAGTTTTCCTAACACTTCCGTAGTTGATGGTAGGCTATAATTGTGTATTTTGTCCACCAATTGCACTATAATTTGTTGCACTTTACTAATATTTGAGCTTTAAATGGTATTAATTTGCACTGAGTGTGTATTTTATGCTTCGCAGGAGTGATTCCAAGTACAATGAGGTATTGGAGCTTATTCAAGCTATTATGGAGCTTTGAAGTCTGAGTAAAAGCCCATGGAGTATGTTGGGATTGTGTTCGAGGATCAATGGATAATAGTGCATTCAACAAGAAGAATGAAGAAGTGATCAAGAAGCTCCCCAGGTGCATGACCGTGCACAGGTCGCGCACTGAGCGCGCATGATAAGCAGAACACTGACCAAAGTGCGCGGCCATATGCGCGGTCACCTACCCAGGTGCGCAGCCGAGCACGTCTGTTCCGGAAAACTTTCCCAAGCCTATTTTGGTAATTTCGGAGGTGACATTGCTTAACCTAAATAATGACCAGCTCATCCAAAAAGGGGATATCTTGGATTTTTAGAGCAATTCTTGGGGGATAAGAAGCACGGTAGCAACGGAAAAGCAAGATACTTGATCCAATTCACTCAATACGAAAGTTTGTTTGAACTTGTGAATTGTAATGTCTTCTTGTTCTTCTAATACTCTTGCCATGAATATTTTCTCTGTTATGGAGTAAGCTTCCTTAGGGTTATTGACGGATGTGAGAGTTGACTATTGTTTTGGGTTTTACTCGATGTTAATTGCCCGAATGCATTGAATGAGTTATTAATTGAATTGCAAGGCTTATTGTAGTTTTACTTCAATCGAAAGAGAAGTTTTGCTGCTATTTGCATTGTACCATCTTATTTGAGTTGATTTTATGCCTTTTCTAGGTAATCGAAAGAGCTTAGAGAGTTATCAATTAACCCAGTTAGGAAGAATAACCGAGAGGTGCTCTTCGAATGATCATCCATTCACTATTTTTGCGCATATGTACATAGGATCTATTATTAGACTAATTAAAGGAATCAAATTAATTCGTAAGAAGAATTTGAATCTTTGAAGTAGCCTAATCATCTGTTGAAATCGAAGGAATCAATAGAAGTTAAGAATGAATTTAACACAAACTTGCCCGGAACAATAGTTGATCACATATCTTGTCATCGCCCTTACTTCTCACCCTGCTATTCAATCGTTGCGCCTAATCATTAAAGTGTCATTAGTTCTCATAATTGATAATCTTAGTTATAATTATAGTCGATAATAACATCAATCAAAGGTTTATTATTCTGTATGGTGTTGAGCTGAAAATTTATTAGAATATTATTTAAACCAATCCACATGGAGACGATTTAATACTATACTATCTTTGACTAGTGAGCCTACGTTTTATACACCGGTTTTGTGCTAGTCAAATTTTGGCGCCATTGTCGGGGATTGGCAATTAATAGTGTTTAAATTAATTTTTAGTGCTAATTAAGGAACAACTTTATTTTATTTTCCTTTTTTACGCTCTTCTCATCTGTGTGCAGGCAACAGGTTAAGTTCAGCAGTGTATGACTCGATCCTCTTCAAAGGACTTGGTGCCATACAACCCAGAGTTAGACAAGCACCTGAGGCAATTGAGAAGAGAGAAAGAATTGAGTCGATTGTTGTTGGGTCAACCTCCAACTCAAAAAATAATGGTAAACAATGAGGAGGTAGTGAACCTAACTATGAGGGAGGTGGCTCAGCAACGGGAAGCACGGCTAGTAGCTGAAGCAGCCAAAATTGCGGAGGAAACTGTCGATGGGGAGCGAAGGTTCAATCCCAATCGAAACATAATAGAAGATGAATTTGACAATGGAGTTCCTAGGCCCGGGAGATCGCTAGGAGATTATGCTAGACCAGTGTACAACCAACAACAGTCTAGTGTGAGGCCCCCACCCATCAATGCCAAAAATTTTGAACTCAAATAGGGAGTCATCGAGACCATTCAGAACAGTTGCATTTTTAGAGAAAAATCCAATGAAGACCCCAACAACCATCTGATGGACTTCGATGAAATTATGAACATATTCCGCTATAATGGAGCATCACATGATGCTATCTACCTCAGAGCATTCCCTTGTTTACTTAAGGATGATGCAAAGCAGTGGTTGAGAAGTCTGCCCATAGTGTCAATTCGTACATGGGAGAAAATGACTACCAAGTTTATGGAAAAATACTTCTCGGCTGCTAAGACTGGGAGGATGAGGAAGGAGATTCACAATTTCAGCCAAGGTGAAGGAGAGACAGTGTTTGAGGCATGGGAAAGATTTAAGGAGCTACTGCGGAGGTGCCCTCACAACGGAATGGAGCTATAGATGCAACTTCAGGACTTTTGGGACGGGTTAAACCCGTCGTCAAGGAGATTGCTTAATAGTGCAGTTGCAGGTCATATGATGAAGAAAACTCCTGAAGAGATTGTCACTCTTTTGAATGAACTATCTAAAGATGCGGAATAATGGTCCACATATCAAGGGGATCGAAGAAAATCAGCAGGGATGCACCAAGTAGAATTGTCTGTTGTAATGAATGCCCAAATTGCAGCTCTGGCTAGAGAGGTCAAGAAACTGACGATGGCTCAAGTGCAAATTCAACCACAGGTGGGATGTGACATTTGTGGGTTGGGACACCCTACACATGAGTGTCAAGCTACAACTGAGGAAGTCAACACTGTGGGGAACTTCAACAGATGCAACTACCAAGGAGGTGGTAATTTCAATTCTATGGGTCAAAGACATCCAGGTTTTTCGTGGAGTTCACCTAATGGGAGCTTGAACTCATGGCAGCAAAATAATCTCAGACCCCAGGGTCAAGGACCACCAGGTTTTCAGAACCAGCAGAGACAGCAATACCAGCCACCACAGCCAAATCACTCAACTATGGAAGATCTCATGAAGGCATTCATCAACAAAATAGATGAAAAATTTTAAACTTAGGGCACGACTATCTTAAATTTAGAAAGAAAAATGGGTAAAATTGCAAATTTGTTGTCTGAGAGGGCTCCTAGGACTCTTCCCTCTGATACTGAAAAGAGCACCAAAGGAAACAATCAAAGTTGTATTTTGAGAAAACGACCCCAGAATCCGGATTTGATGGTTCAAATAGGTTCGTATGATGACTTTGGACTTGGTCGTATGTTCGAATCGGGTTTTGGACAACCCGGGAGCGTTTCATCGCTTAATAGTGAAAATAAACTATTTAAAGATTTAAGGTTCTTTAAATTTGGTTTGGAGTAGGTTTTGGATCAATTGAGGTCTGCTTGGAATTCCAAGCCTAAGAATAGCTCTGTATGGTGATTTAAGACTTGCAAGCAAAATTTAGTGTCATTCCGAGTAGTATAAATATATTTCAGCGCGTGCGGAGTAAGTTTGAAGAATTTGAAATTTCTAAGTTGAATCAATTTGGTTTGGGGTATGATTCTTAGTTTTGATGTTGTTTTATACGTTTCGAGGGTTCGAGCGAGCCCGTTTTATGATTTAAAACTCGTTGGTATGTTCGGCCGGGGTCCCGGGGGCCTCGGGTGTCAACCGGACGAGGCTCAGATTAATTTCGGATATTGGAGCAGCAGCTGAAGCTTCTGGATTCTGCTGCAACCGCACCTGCGCTTGGCCAGCCACAGGTGTGAAGCTCACAGGTGCGTGGAGGACACCGCAGAAGCGGAAGGGACGCAGATGCGTAGATACAAGCCGCAGAAGCGCACCGCATATGTGACATACAAGTCGCAGAAGCGGACGGGGTCAGCTTAGGGGGAAACCGCATCTGCGATGCCTTTTCCGCAGATGCGGAGTTGCAGAAGCGGCTTGCGAGCCACAAATGCTAAACCACTGCTTGGCAGAATGGGTTAAAAATCGGGGCTCGGCCACTTTTGAGCCCATTTTCTCCATTCTTGGGCGAATTTGGAGCTTTTTGAGAGGGGATTTCAACTAGAAACTTGAAGGTAAGTTAGTTTTACACACTTTGAGTTAAATACATAGATTATGGGTAGATTATAATCGGTAAATTTTGAAAATCAAGGGTTTAGATGAAAAACCTAGATTTTTATAAAAATGAGATTTTAACCACAAAAATGGTTATGAAATTGGATGAAAATTGTATATTTGAGTTCTTGAGATTATGGGTAATGATTTCCTCCAAAAATTTTCGGAATCCGGGTACGTGAGCCCGGGATGAATTTTAGAAATTTTACCATTTTGGATAGGGTAATTTATTTAATAGTCTAATTTCGAATTATTGAATATGTATTAATTATTTTATATAACTTTTGGATAGTTTCAAACAGAGAAAAACAATGAAGAGAAAAAAGGCTAGAGTAGCGGGGTATAAAAGGAGATTGAAGAAAGTAGGCACATGCTAGATATACAATTCCCTCAAAATATGAAGCGGGAGAAACTTGACAAATATTTTGGGCGATTCTTGGAGATGCTCAAGAAACTTTATGTAAACATTACCTTCACAGAGGTACTCACTCAGATGCCTGCTTATGCAAAGTTCTTGAAGAAAATTCTCTCTAGCAAGAGAAAATTAGAGAAAACAACAGTGGTCAAGCTAAAAGTCCACTGTAGTGCGATATTGCAAAACAAAATTCCCCAAAAGTGTGGGGATCCAGGAAGCTTCACCATACCATACTCGTTGGGGAGTGCAAAGTTTGACAAGGCCCTCTGTGATTCTGGGGCGTCTATAAATCTAATGCCTTTATCTGTATTCAGGAGACTGGAAGGTGAGCTTAGAGTGATCAAATAAATACTAGTGTCCCTACAACTAGCTGACCAGACCACTATTCTACCTGAGGGAATCATTGAAGATATTCTAGTGTGGGTGGACAAGTTTTGTTCCCCATAGACTTTATTGTGGTAGATATGGAGGTGAACAAGGAGGTGCCTCTAATTCTAGGGAGGCCATTTGTATGTACGGGTAGAGCTATCCTTGATATCTATGAGGGACAGCATATGCTTAAAGTGGGCAATGAAAAAGTGGTGTTTCAGATGAAGAGGATGATGAAATACCCCAATGATGAGGTGTTTGCCTACTCGTGTTTGAAGCTAGATATTGTAGGGGAATTGGCTGAAAAATACAAGTTAGACAAGCTTGTGGGAGATAATCTAGAGAGGTGTATTACTCAGTCTAGCACAGTGGAGGATGAAGATCCTGAAATAAAGAAAGAGGATGAAGCTCTTGAAACTGAGAATCAAATGGTGGATGAGGAGGAACTAAAAGAGGAGGATTCTAAGCGTAATGTGGAATTGAAAGTCCTACCCACTCACTTGAAATATGCTTTTCTTGAAGCTAACAATTTTCCCGTGATTATTTCTAATGACTTGACAGGTACACAGGAGCAAAAGCTGGTAGAGCTGCTAAAAAAGCATAAGAAGGCCATTGGCTGGGGCATAGCTGATATTCAAGGAATTTGTCCTGCCATTTGCGTGCACAAAATTCTGTTGGAAGAAAATAGAAAGCCAGTGGTACAGCCCCAATGCAAGTTGAACAAGAATTTGGAGGAGGTAGTGCACAAGGAGATCATCAACTTTCTATATGCGGGAGTGATTTTCCCTATCTCTGACAGTCAACGGATTAGTCCAGTACAAGTTGTACCTAAGAAGGGAAGCATGGCAGTGGTTAAAAATGAAGACAATGAGTTAATCCCCACAAGAACATTTACTGGGTGGAGAATGTGCATTGATTATAGAAGGCTGAATGATGCAACAAGTAAAGAACACTTCCCACTCCCTTTTATTGACCAAATGCTCTAGAAAGTGGCTGGACACGGATGCTACTGCTTCCTGGATGGGTATTCAGGCTACAATCAGATACCCATTGCCCTAGAAGATGTTGAGAAGACCACATTCACTTGCCCGTCAGGTATGTTTGCTTACAAGAGGATGCCATTTAGGCTGTGTAATGCACCTGCCACTTTTTAGAGGTATATGATATCTATATTCTTCGATTTAAACGAGAAGTGTCTAGAGGTATTCATGGATGTTTTCACCCTTTTTGGTGATGATTTTGAGGATTGTTTGATGAATTTGAAGCTCGTGCTTGAACGTTGTGAAGCCGCTCACTTGGTTCTTAACTAGGAGAAATGTCACTTCATGGTGAATGAGGGAATAGTTATGGGCCATAAAGTAACTGCACATGGAATTGAAGTTGACAGACCTAAAGTTGATGTAATTGCTAGGCTTCCTCCACCAACTTCTGTGAAGAGCATAAGAAGTTTCTTGGGACATGCTGGGTTCTATAGGAGGTTCATCAAAAACTTTTCCAGCATTACCAAGCCGTTGACTGCATTGCTAGCGAAAGATGTCAAGTTCGTTTTCAATGTGGAGTGCTTAAGAGCATTAGAATTGATAAAAAAGAAGCTTATAAGTGCTCTCATTATGGTGAAACCTGACTGGAGCCAGCCATTTGAGATAATGTGTGATTCTAGTTATATAGCTGTGGGAGTAGTTCTGGGGCAAAGAAAAGATAACATGTTAAGGCCCATCTATTATGCAAGCAGGACGCTGAATGATGCTCAAGTTAACTATGCCACTACTGAGAAAGAGTTCTTTGTTGTGGTCTTTGCTTTTGACAAGTTTAGATCATACGTTGTGGGGAGTAAAGTGATTGTTCACACTGATCACTCAACCTTGAAGTACCTGTTGAGTAAGAAGGAGTCCAAGCTGCTTCTAATGCGATGGGTATTGTTGCTCCAAGAGTTTGACTTGGAGATAAAATATAGGAAGGGCACAGAAAATCAAGTCACATATCATCTATCTTGACTTGAGAAGCTGCCGGTCGAACCAATTGAAATAAGGGAAGAGTTCCCTGATGAGCAGATTTTCTCAATAGCTGCAGTCTCTGAAAGGCCGTCGTGTTTTGCTGATGTAGCCAGCTTCTTGGCTAGTGGATGGTTTCCTCGTGACCTCACTCGTGATCAAAGATGGAAGCTTCAAGTTGAGGTAAAATTTTTTTTAAGGATGACCCTTTCGTGTTTAAACTACGTGCAGATAGTGTGATTAGAAGATGCGTGCCTGAAGAATAGATGGCGAGCATTATGTCTCATTGCCATAATGGTGCAGCTGGAGGACACTAAGGTGGAAATTGCACTGCAGCAAAAGTCATGAAAGCTACTTTCTTTTGGCCTACTTTGTACAAAGACGCAAGAGCATATGTAGCTGCATGTGATAAGTGTCAGAGGGTAGGTAATATTAGCAAGAGGGACGAAATACCTCTCAACTCCATTCTGGTATGTGAAATTGTTGTCGTTTGGGGAATTGACTTCATGGGTCCATTCCCAACATCGCATTCTCATGAGTATATCCTAGTAGCTATTGACTACGTCTTTAAATGGGTCGAAGCAATCCCTATTAGGACCAATGATGATCGGGTGCTGTGTGAGTTCTTACGGAAAAACATCTTTACCCGCTTTGAGACACCTCGAGTGATTATCACTGACAATGGGTCACATTTTATGAACAAGTAGTTTGCTGCACTGCTATCCAAGTATGGGGTCACACACAAAATAGGAACCCCGTACCATGCCCAAACTAGTGGGCAAGTTGAAGTGGCCAACCAGGAACTTAAACGAATTCTTGAAAAGAAGGTTAGTGCTTCTTGTAAGGATTGGTCTGTAAAGTTGGATGAAGCTCTATGGGCGTATAGAACTGTATTCAAAACAACCATATGGACTTCTCCATTCAAATTAGTGTATGGAAAATTGTGTCACCAACCTGTTGATGCTTATTGGCACAAATGAATGAATTGGAGGAGTTTCGACTTGACGTGTATGAAAATGCGCAGATTTTCAAGGAAAAGACTAAAAGGTGGCATGATCGTCTGATTAAGGCAAATGAGTTTCATGAAGGGGACATAGTCTTACTGTACAATAGTAGACTCAGATTATTTCCCGAAAAATTCAATTCTAGATGGACACGACCGTATGTGGTGAAACATGTATCACTATATGGGGCAATTGAGATCCAGAGCCATTATGGAACAGAAAGTTTCAAAGTAAATGGGCACAGACTAAAACTGTATCTTGCTGGAGGATTTGTGCAACAATCCTCGAGCATCAAAATCAATTGAGGATGCCCGGTTGAGTCAAGATGACGACTATAACTCAGAACTACCTCTAACCAAAAAAAGAAATTTTAAGAATATATGCGCGACCGCGGGGTGACACCGCTCACTGGTCGCGTAAAACGTTACGACAACTGGTCTCTTAAGAATACAATACTACCATCAATGCCAGTGCCATCTTTCCTCTTCTCCCCTCACCACATCCTCACGAGTTTTCCCTTAGGTAAGTGAGATGCTTTCTCCCTCTTTTCTTAGTTTATTTTCTTTTCTTTTTCATGTGTTATAGTAGATTTTTGTTGGTGTTTTCTTTCTGTTTATACTCGTTTTCTTGTGGGGTGGAAGTCGAATTTCACCATGGATGGGCTAGGTGTGACATTGGTGTATCCTTAGTCTAATTGGGGCTAAACTTGTTTTGTGTGGGTGGGTCAGAAAAGCTGTGCATATCAGGTGTTCGTATAAATGCCATAAAGAGTTTGAGAGTGTAATTTTATGACCAAGTGTGAAGGTGATGTCTGAGTAGCCCTTTCTTGGTTCATCAATTGTGCCATTAGCTGATATTTGGTGTTTGTACAGGTATTATGGCGCCATCCATAAAACGAAAAATCACAGGTGCCTCTTCAAGTGGTCACACTGGCTTATCCTGGTCACGAGCTTCTGCTACTACTCGCCCGTATGATAATAACAAGTTCGTCTCCTAGGCAGCCCAGAAACGATTCCAAAACAAGGCAAGCAAGAAGCCCATACCGAAGAGGGGAATTGATATGGGGTCCCTCCAAAATGACTGTCCCAATATGTATCATAAATTGGTCAGGAGAGGCTTGGAGATAGTTTTTGAAGAACCTGAAGAGGCCAACTTAATGGTCGTTCAGAAGTTTTATGCGAACTGCCGTCTGCACAGTTCAAAAGAAGGGTGTGGACGTCTCAAAAGAAGCCATTCAAAGGGCCTACCATTTGCCAGTGTTTGGTGAAGATCCTGAAGCAGAAGACTACTATGACACGTATAGCAAAGCACCAACCATGTGGCAACTGTTCTTTAGAACCATTTGTGTACCCAACAAGGAGGTAGTGTGGATCATGAAGGGGCGAAAGTTTCATTTGGCGTCGCTTACTTTTGAAGGGAAAAGCTGGCTCTACATTATAAATAGCCGCCTGCTGCCTTCCACAAACACCACTAAGGTGAATGGTCCCGGGGCTGCACTGATCGGGTGATTTATCAATGGCCACAATTTTGATGTGACTAAGGTTATTATGGACGAGATGTTCATTTGTTGTCCTGTGCAGCGGTATGGGTTCTTTTTCCCCTTATTGGTCACTCGGTTATGCCGTAGGGCACGTGTAACGGAAAACAGGGACATGCATGGAAAAGTCAAGCGTGAACAAAAATTTTGGGCTGATGAAGTAGTAATTGGGAAGGAGCTCGCTAGGCCTATTCAGGCGGATAGCGAGGAGTTTGATGCGCCCGAAGATGGAAATGAGGTGCAAGATGAGGATGTTGTTATTTCTCCACCACATGAGCAGGCCACTACTTCCCACCGCACGAGCAGGATGTCGGGGACACCTCAGGTGGCAGATGGGAAACAAGAATGAGCGCATTAGAGCAGGAGATGGCAGGGATGCGTACCTCTGTCACAGACTTGGGAGATCGAGTGGACGCCCTTGCTACACAAAATGCAAAATTTGAGAGGAAGATTATGGCATGGCTTCGTGCACTTGGCCGGGCTTGCCATCTAGACCTCGGCACTGTCTACGACATGGATAGACTCTATCAGGGAAGTTTTCATTACCTTGCATTTTTCTTTGTGTGGCATGGGGACATGCCACCATTTAAAGTGTGGGGTGGGGGCTATGAGTGTGTTGTATGTACATGTATATGAGTTTTCCTCTTGGTAGTTGTAGTTTGCTTTGTCTTTGCTAGCTGCAGTAGGTAGAAAAACAAAAAACCACAAAAGTTTTAAAATTTATGATGTTTCTCGACCATGGATATCATTCGATAGGTTTCTTGAGGGAGTAAAGTCGAAAGAAAAAGATAAAAAAGATTTCTCTTCTTAGGTAGTTATTAATTCCCCCTTAGTTTTTCTTTGTGCCGCGGTTCTTTTCCAAGAATTTTGTTTTGAACCGGATGTAGTTAGATTTTTGTTTTAGGAGTAGGGAAACCTTGAGCTATGATTTGAAATGAAAGAAATATCTCTTGACTTCGTTATGCCTTGAGAATAGTGAGTGCTTTAGTTGTGATGCTTAGGCTTAGTTTTTGACTCTTGTGTAAGTACCTTAAATTGTATGATCTTAACCTTGCTTAACTGCTTTGACTAGAGTGTCTTGATGAGTCCAATCCTGAGTGAAGTATGTGCCATGTGTGTGTGACGTTTTGTATATTCTATGCATTGCATTTAATGTCTAGAACTTGCCCCGTGTATTTGCAAAGCGAAATAGATGTTTTCTTTAGTCTTGAAAGTGATATAGGCATTTCTTTGTTGAGCCAACTATATGTTATTACCCACCTAATTGTTATGTATCTTAGTTAACCCCTTTGAGCCTGTAATCCTGTTTTCTTTTGCATCCATATTACAAGCCTTACCCAGTTGTTTGAGTTGACCATTTATTTGAACCTTGTACATCTCTTTAACACTTAAATTATATGAACTGTGTAAAAGATGAAGTGTGGGGTGATTGGTTTGGCTTTTGAATAGAACTAATGAAATAAGGAGGTGCAATATTTTGAAAAAGTAAGAGCCACTTGAATTGAATAAGAAAAGAAAAAAAAATTAGTTATAGTGTTGTACAAAATATTCAATGATAGTGGTAGCTCTTAATGTAATTGTGCTTAAATAATTTGGGAGTTGATGTATATCAATGCAAAGGTGGAGTTATGGTTTGACATAAGTGTGGGGGGTTTTTAATGTTAAAGTGTATGTATTAAAGTGCTTAGGGAGGTGTAGTCATTCTTTTATCTAAATATATCCTACCCGTCTCGCAGCCTACATTACAACCAATTAAAGTCCTACTTGATCATTGACTGAATGAACTCAATTAGTAGAGTAGTACACTACGGGCAAGCCTATGGTTCATTTTTTGTGGCATATGAATGTTGTTTCCGAGATTGAGTGAATTCTTTCTATCTTGATTTCCTAATTGTTTCTTAACTTTTATGGTGTATGGAACTACTCTCTATTGTTGTGTGAGGGCACTTAATTCATTAAGGAAAGGTAATTTTTGACCTCTATGTTAGAGAAAGTGAGATGGTTATAGATAATCCGTGGTGCTGTTGAGTCAAGCTTTGAGGTTAAGATGTCACGATATTGTACTTAATCTTTTTTAAACAGTCTTGGTGTGATGAGTCTTGAGTGTTGTTGAAACAGGGGAGTATTTAGGTGAAGTGTAGTGGATTGCTCGAGGACGAGCTATGGTTTTAAGTGTGGGGTGTTGATGGTATTCTATAATTGTGTATTTTGGCCACTAATTGCACTCTAATTTGCTGCACTTTACTAATGTTTGAGCTTTTAATGTTATTAATTTGCACTAAGTGTGTATTTTATGCTTCGCTAGAGCGATTCCGAGTACAATGAGGATATGGAGCTTATTCAAGCTATTATGGAGCTTTGAAGTCTGAGTAAAAGCACATGGAGTAAGTTGGGATTGTGTTCGAGGATCAACGGATAATAGCGCACTCAACAAGAAGAACGAAGAACTGAGCAAGAAGTTGCCCAGGTGCGCGGCAGCGCACTTGTCGCGCATTGGGCGCGCATGATAAGCAGAACACTTACCAAAGTGTGCGGTCACCTACCCAGGTGCGCGACCGAGCACGTCTGTTCCGGAAAACTTTCCCAAGCCTATTTTGGTAATTTTGGAGGCGACATTCCTTAACCTATATAATGACCAGCTCATCCAAAAAGGGGATATCTTGGATTTTTAGAGCATCTCTTGCGGGAGAAGAAGCACGGAAGCAACGAAAAAGCAAGATACTTGATCCAATTCACTCAATACGAAAGTTTGTTCGAATTTGTGAATTGTAATGTCTTCTTGTTCTTCTAATACTCTTGCCATGAATATTTTCTCTATTATGGAGTAATCTTCCCTAGTGTTATTGACGGATGTGATATTTGACTATTGTTTTGGGTTTTACTTGATGTTAATTGCCTAAATTTATTGAATGAGTTATTAATTGAATTGCAAGGCTTATTGTAGGTTTACCTTAATCGAAAGAGAAGTATTGCTGCTATTTGCAATGTACCATCTTATTTGAGTTGATTTTACGCCTTTTCTAGGTAATCAAAAGAGCTTAAAGAGTTATCAATTAACCCAGTTGGGAAGAATAATCGAGAGGTGTTCTTCGAAAGATCGTTCATTCACTATTTTTGTGGATATGTTCATAGGACCTATTATTAGGCTAATTAAAGGAATCACATTTATTCGGAAGAAGAATTTGAATCCTTGAAGTAGCCTAATTATCTGTTGAAATCGAAGGAATCAATAGAAGTTAAGAATGAATTTAACACAGAGTTGCACTGAATAAAAGTCGATCACATATCTTGTTATCACCCTTACTTCTCACCCTGATATTCAATCGTTGTGCCTAATCATTAAAGTGTCATTAGTTCTCACAATTGATAATCTTAGCTATAATTGTAGTCGATAATAACATCAATCAGAGGTTTATTATTCTGGATAGTGTTGAGCTGAAAATTTATTAGAACATTATTTAAACCAATCCCTATGGAGATGATTTAATACTATACTATCTTTGACTAGTGAGCCTACGTTTTATACACCGGTTTTGCACTAGTCAGTAGCCTCTCAAAGATAAGTACAGACATCTCCGTATCGATCCGCAAGGCTCTTCTAAATCTATTTATGACTCGTAACACCTATGAACCTAGAGCTCTGATACCAACTTGTCACGAACCCAATTTCCTTCCATAGGATGTCGTGATGGAACCTAGTCTCTAAAATAAGGTAAGCCTAAACAAATGAGAGAATATGAAGGAAATAAAGGCTAGCAACATGATATAATATAATAAGTCTCATAAATATCACAAAAAACTAAATCACAACTACAATGCTCCCAAAAACCCGGTGAGACTCAGTATTAAACTCTACAGAATGTTCCAAAACATCTACTACAACACTGTCTAATAAAGGAAACAACAATATTGAAATGATAACAAAAGGTGACTCTGAGGCCTGCGAACGCTGATCAGGTATACCTTGAAGTCTATGAGAAAACATCTACAAATCAATCACTAACATCCAACACGGCCAGACGTACCTGGATCTGCATAAAAAGATGTGCAGAAGCGTAGTATGAGTGCACTACAATGGTACACAGTAAGTATCAAGCCTAAACTCGGTAGAATAGTGACGAGGTCAGGTCAAGACACCTACTAGGACATGAATTGCAGAGAAAAAATATAATAACGAGAAGTAATAGTAAGCAGAGAAATAAATGATAACAAAGTAGGTTAATAACGTAGGTTAGTGACAGAATTGTAAGCATAAGATAACAGGAAGGGATACTAGGTGCAATTAGTCATTAATGAGAACGACAATTAGTCAAATATGGACAAAACTGACAAGACAAGAAAGAATAAAAGCAACAATAACTGTCCAACCAATAACTATTTTCATTACGAAATGCACAGCAAGAATCACAACTGAGGTACCCGCCTTGAAAAATATATTTTTTCGAAATAGTTACACGCTATTTAGCCCACCTTATGACACCGTGTGGCTTCAAGTAATTCCGTTTCTAGCAACACGCCCATAAATCCCATCTTATGCCGCCACATGCACATTAACCCCCATCCTTATACTGCCGCATGCACATCAGTCTCACAATGTAATGACAACTCGCACCACAAGTGCCCATATGCCACAACAAAATAATGAACGTGAATTGCTCAACAAGGAAGATATATCAACATTTTACAACTTCGCCTCAATGTGATAACAACTTTCACAACTTCAACACCAATAACTCAACAAGAAGATATTTCATGAAATAACAACTTCAAGTAAAAGTAATCCAACAATTAAAGATATAACAGGGCATAAGGAAGGCAATAACTTCAACTAAAGATATAAGAGCAAAGTATCAAGTAAGAGGTAGAACAAGTGTTAACAAAGTCAAATAAAGCATGTAAGGATAGACTAGCACATGTAAGAGTAGATTAACAATGAGAATTAATACATGATACGACAATTCAATTAAAGGCATGACAAGAGTCTAAATAACCTAAACCAGTCTAATACCGCATATAACCCGTGTACCAACTAATCACCTTGCGTATATGGCTTTCACATAACACAAATAGCACAATCAATCCCAAATCCTAAGGGGTAGTTCCCCCACATAAACTTATGGAAGATACATACTTCAACTATGCCAACTCAACCCTCGGAAATAGCTTTTCCTCTAAAATTCGCCTCATAACAGCTAAAATCTAACCAAAATTGACTTAATATCATCAAACAATGCAAGGGAAAACAATTACAATAGATAAAGCTATGATCTTTACACTTTTTCCAAAAAGTCAACAAAAGTCAACCCCGTGCTCACCCGGTCAAAACCGGGGTCCAAGGATAGATTCCAACTACCCATAACCCCACGAGTCCATATATATGATTAGTTTCAAAATTCGGGTCGAAATCAACTCTCATAACTCAAATTCTTATTTTTCAAATACTTGACAAAATTTTCCAATTTTTCCTCTTTGATTCATATAAATTGGATGTTAATTCTAAGATATATTAATGAAATATAGTTGCAAATTGATTAGAATCACTTACCCAATGTTTGTAGATGAAAATCACCTCTCCAAATCGCCTCCTACCGAGTCTAGTCTTCTAAAATATAAGAAATGAGACTAAATCCTGACTTTTCTAACCATTTGTTCAGTTGTAGTTGTTGCAATTGCGACACTGTGTTTTCAATTGCGAAGAAAAGCTCGCAATTGCAGCACTGACAGCCTTCAGGGAAACCTCACAAATGCAAAGTTTGGTTCACAAATCCAAACCATGTCCCCTTCGCAAAAGCGATACTGTTATCGCAAATGCGAACTGGCCCAACCCAAGTCCACTTCGCAATTGCGACCCATGCATCACAATTGCGATACCTGTGATCCCCTTGCTATGGTCACATTTGCGACCCTGGTGCTCGCAAATGCTACACCAGAGGCATCAGCACACAAGATTTCTGTTTTCAGTTCAAAACATTCAGAAACATGTCCGAAACTCATACGAGCCTTCGGGACTCCAACCCAAACATCTACATAAGTCTAAAAACATCATACCAACTCGCTCGTGCGATCAAAACCATCAAATAACATCTAGAACTACGAATCGGACACCAAAATGAATGAATTTAAATGTAAAGTTCAAGAACTTCTAGAACTGCAACCAAGCGTCTGAATCCTATCAAATCAACTCCAAATGACACTAAATTTTGCAGACAAGATCTAAATAGCATAACGGACCGTTTCCAAGTCTCAAAACAAAATTACAATCATGATATCCAAAAGTCAACCTATGATCAAACTTCTAAACCTCAAATTGTGAATTTTTGGCAAAATAACACAAATCAACCTATAGGCTTTCGAATTCGATTTTGGGCATATGCCCAAGTCCAAAATCAATATTGGAGCCGTCAAAACACCATTCCAGGGTCATTTTCACAAAAGTCAAAGTTTGTTCAACATTTCTAACTTAATCTTCAAGAACCAAAGGGTCTAAATAAACCCGAAATCTTATCGGAACAAAACCATCCGACCCTGTATGTCATAAACCCATAAACACACATGTATGAAGCATCAAAAGGGGAAATGGGGCGCAAATACACAAAACGACCAATCGGGTCGTTACATCACCCTTATGACGCCGCGTGAGCTTCACATTCAAAGCATTTCTCCTAAATAGCTTCTCGTGCATAAGCCACCTTATCCCGTCGCATGTGCATCACAATGAAGTATTTTCCCTTATTTGCAACACGCGCATAAACCCCCTTATCTTGCCTAATGCGCATCAATATACACACCACCTTTGTGTTACTGCATCTCATTCACAACACAACAATCAACCGCCCCACACGAGCACATTTGCCACCACATTGCTCAAAAAACAATACTAATGTCACAACAATATGTAGCCCACGGCTCAAAAACAATATGTGCAAGAACAACAACACAAGGATACGGGCAGTGAATGACAATAAACATGCTTCATGGAACAAAAAACTCCAATTCAAGGCATATTAATAGCCTAAGGTCTAATCCGGTCAATTACAACACATACACCCGTGTACACACTCGTCACCTTATGTACATGTCATTTCACATAGTACAAATAATGCAAATTGACCAAATCCTAAGGGGTAATTTCACCTTTGCTTAGCTAAAATATAACAAAAAATGACCTAATAATATTAAACAGTGCAAGAGCCAATTTAGATTAATAAAGTTAGGATCTTTACACAATTTTCCAAACGACAACAAAAGTCAACCCTAGGCGTGCCCTATCAAAACCCGAGTCAAATGGTAGATCTCGACTACCCATAACCCCACGAGTCCATATATGTGTTTCATTTTTAAATGCAAGTTCAATATGACTCTGAAATCTCAAATTTTTATTTTTCAAAATATAGTAAAAAACCCTAGAATTTCTCTTCAATTTTCATGATCTAGATATTAAAATTCATAAATAATCATGTTATATTTGAGTCAAAATCTCTTACCCAATAGCTTTGTATGAAAATCTCCTCCTAAAACCACCTCCCACCAAGTTTAGGGCTCGAAAAAGTGATGAATTAGACTAAGTCCCAAAATCCCAACTTTTTGTTCAACTGCGGATGTCGCAAATGTGACCTAGGGTTCGCAAATGCGACACAGGGATCACAAAAGCAAACAGTGTCAGCCCAAAGAGATGTCGCAATTGCGACATGGGCTACACTCCATGTGGTCGCAAATGCGATCTGTCCAAGCGTAGTGCTAACTTCGCAAATGCAATCAAGGTATTACATTTGCTATACCTGGCACCCCCCTGACCTTTCGCAATTACAAATTGGTGCTGACAATTGCGATAACTGTAGCACCAGTACACCAGTGGTTATGAATCAAGTCCAAACCAATCCGAAATACGTCCTAAACTCACCCGAGCTCCCAAGGCTCCACACGAAATATCTACACAAGTCTAAAAATATCGTACGAACTCTCTTGTATGCTCAAAATGTCACAATAACACCTGAAACTGTGAATGGAACACCAAAACACATAAAATCCATAATGAAACTCAAGAATCGCTAAAATCACAACCAAGCATCTGATTTCTATCAAACCAACTCGGATTGATGCCAAACTTTCCAGAAAACTTCCAAATGATAAAACAGACCTATTCCAAGTCCCAGAACAAAAATCTGAACCTGGTAGCCATAAAGTCAACCAATGGTCAAACTTAGGAAATTTGTAAACCTTCAAATTGTCAACTTTCGGCAAAAAGAGCCATTTCATCCTAGGAAACTCCGAATCAAATTTCGAGCATCCGCCTAAGTCAAAAATAACAATACAAACCTATTGGTACTATCAAAACATTGTTTCGGGGTCATTTCACAAAAGTCAAAACTCAGTCAATGTTTCTAACTTAAGCTTAAAAACTAAGAACCAATTGTTCCAAATCAACCCAAAACCTTCCTAAAACGAAACCAACTATCCTCGCAAGTCGTAAAACCACAAATGCACATACAGGAAGCTCCCAAAGGGGAAACAGGACTCCAATACATAAAACGACCAGTCAGATTGTTACATTCTCACCCTCTTAAACAAATGTTCATCCTCGAATGAGTATAAAGACATAATTGAAGTTCCAGAAAGATGAGGATAATGGATCTGCATATCATGCTCGGTCTCCCAAGTTACCTTCTCGACTAGTTGACCTCTCCACTGAACCTTCACCGATGCAATGTTCTTTGAAATCAACTACTAGACCTGCATGACCAAAATAGCCACCGGCTCCTCAACATAGGTCAATTCCTTGTCCAATTGCACCAAGCTCAAATCTAACACATGTGATGGATCACCATAATACTTCTGGAGCATGGAAACATAAAACACCGAGTGAAATCCCGATAAGCTGGGTGGCAATGCAAGTATGTAGGCCACCTCACCCACTCTCTCAAGAATCTCAAAATGACCAATATACTGAGGGCTCAACTTTCCCTTCTTTCCAACCCTCATCACACCTTTCATCGGCGAAATTCTATGTAGAACCCTCTCACCCACCATGAATGCCACATCACGAGCCCTCCTATCTGCATAACTCTCCTGCTTGGACTGCGCTGTACAAAACTGATCCTAAATCAACTTCACCTTCTCAGTAGCATCCCAAACCAAATTAGTGCCCAACAACCTAGACTCCCAAGCTGAAACCAACCAACTGGATACCGACATCGCCTTCCATATAAGGCCTCGTATGGAGCCACTTGGATGCTCGACTGAAGGTTGTTGTTGTAGGCAAACACTGCTAGCAGTAGGAACGGATCCCATGAACCCCCAAAATCAATAACACAGGCATGCAACATGTCCTCCAAAATTTGAATAGTGCACTCTGAGTGCCCGACCGTCTATGGATGAAATGTTGTACTCAGCTCGACCTATGTGCCCAACTCATGCTGCACGACTCCCAAAAATGTGATGTGAATTGTTTGCCTCAATCCGAGAAAATAGACACCGTCACACCATGAAGGCGAACAATATCAAGAAGTCCATAGTGGTACGCTCCAATTTCCACTCCGGAATATCAAGTCTCTGAAGTTAACCACCCGGTCTATGATGCTCACACTTAACTTGCTAACAGTTCAAATACCGAGCCACATAGTCCACAATATCTTTCTTCACTCTTCTCCACCAGTATTGTTGCCTCAAATCATGGTACATCTCTGCAGCACACGGATGAATTGAATACTGTGAGCTATGGGCCTCCTTAAGAATCAGCTCCTGCAACCCATCAAAATTGGGCACACAAATCTGGCCATGAAGCCTCAACACCCCATCATCACCAACAGTCACTTCTTTGGCATCACCGTGCTGCATCGTGCCCTTAAGTAAAATCAAGTGGGGATCATCATACCGACGATCCTTGATGCACTCAAATAAAGAAGAATGTGAAACCACTCAAGCAAGAACCCAGCTAGGCTCCAAAACATCCAAACTCACGAACATGTTGGCCAAAGCCTGAACATCCAAAGCTAACGGTCTCTCCCCAACTGGAATTAAAGCAAGACTCCCCATGCTCTCAGCCTTCCTACTCAAAGCATCAGCAGCCACATTGGCCTTCCCGGGATGCTAAAGAATGGTGATATCATAGTCCTTTGGTAGCTATAACTGCCTATGTTGCCTCAAGTACAGATCATTTTGCTTGAATAAGTGTTGTAGACTCCTGTGATTCGTGAACACCTCACATGACATGCAATAGATATAGTGCCTCAAAATCTTAAGTGCATGAACAATGGATGCCAACTCTAAATCGAGCACTCGGTAGTTCTTATCATAAGGCTTTGACTGACGCGAAGCATAAGCAATCACTCCACCCTCCTGCATCAACACACACCCAATGTTAATCCGTGAAGCATCCCAATAAACTATATAAGAACCCAATGCTAAAGGCAAAAGCTCAACTGGAGTTGTGGTCAAGGTAGTCTTGAGCTTCTGAAAGCTCTCCTCCCACTCGTCAAATCCCCTGAATGGAGAACCCTTCTGAGTCAATCTAGTCAAAGGAGCTGTGATGGATAAAAACCCTCCACAAAGCAGTGATAATACCCAGCCAACCTTAAGGCCTGGGACAACCCTGAACTGCCTTAGTCTTCTCCGAATACACTTAATCCCCTTACTGGACACGAAGTGGCCCAAGAATGCCACTGAGTCGATCCAGATCTCGCACTTGGAGAATTTAACATATAGCTTATTCTCCCTTAAAGTCTGGAGCATGAACCCCATGTTTTGCTTAAGATCCTCCCGGTTGCGAGAATACACCAAAATGTCACCAATGAACACGATGACGAAAGAATCAATATATGGATGGAACATGTTGTTCATCAAATGCATAAAGGTTGCTGGAGTATTAGTCATCCCAAAAGACATCACCAAGAACTCATAGTGGTTATAGCGGGTAATGAAAGATGCCGTCGGAATATCTGAAGCCTGAATCTTCAACTAATGGTACCTTGATATCACATCAATCTTCGAGAATACCCAAGCAGCCTGAAGCTGGTGAAAATAGTCATCAATACGTGGTAGTGGATACTTGTTCTTGACTGTAACCTTGTTCAGATGCTTGTAGTCAATACACATACTCATAGAGCCGTATTTCTTCTTCACAAATTGAACTGGAGCACCCCCCAAGGTGAGACACTCGGTCTGATAAAACCTTTATCAAGCACCTCCTGATGTTGTTCCTTTAATTCCTTCAACTCTACTGGTGCCATGCAATATGGTGGAATAGAGATGGGTTGAGTGCCCAGCACCAAGTCAATACCAAAATCAATATCCCTATAGGATGGCATGCCCGGTAAGTTTGCTGGAAACACATATGGAAACTCTCTCACTACCAGAACTGACTTAACGGTAGAAGTATCAGCACATCCCTTACAAAGGCTAATCATGCCAAGCACCCCTTTCTCAACCATCCATTGTGCCTTCAGAAAAAACACCACCCTGCTAGGAACATGACCCAACAAACCACTCTACTCCAATATTGGCAATCCTGACATAGCGAATGTCACGGTCTTAGCGTGATAATCAAGAATAGCATGATATGGTGACAATCAATCTATGCCCAAAATCACATCAAAGTCCACCATATTGAGTAACAGAAGGTCAACACTGGTCTCATAACCCCCGATAGAGACCAAACATAAACGATAGACAACTGTATAGAACAATAGAATCCCCAACAGGTATGGACACATAAATAAGAGCATTCAAAGAATCACGAAACATATCAAAATATGAAGCAAAATAGGATGACACATATGAATAAGTGGAACCCGGATCGATTAAAATTGATGCATCTTGATTAAAAACTAGAACAATACCTATGATGATAGCATCTGATGCAACATCCTCAGTCCTACCGGGGTTATCATAACAACGGGCTTGACCTCCCCCTCTGGGACGTCCTCTGCTCGCCTGTCCTCCACCCCTAGCTGGTTGTGTAGGTGGAGTAGCAACTGGAGCAGAAACTATAGCATGAATACCCAGCGGAGGTCCACCCTTATGAAGCCTAGGACAACCTCTCACCATGTGGCTAGTATCACCAAACTCGAAACAACCCCCTGCGAGCGTGGTTGCTCGTACTGAGTCTGACCCGGATGGCTAGAACAACTGTTGTAGGCACCTCGTGCAGGAGGTGCACTGGAAGATGGCTGTCCGATATGAGTACTCTGAGGTCCCAAAATAGATGGAGCACTACGTGTAACCTGAAGTGCAGATTGAACTGGTCGACTGATATAACCTCTAACATGACAAGTTGAAACTGCAGAGTGGGAACCACTAAACCCTCAAACATTTTGAGGCCTCTTGTCCTCCTTGTCCCCTCTCTCCTGGTCGTGGATATGCTCTAACCTCCTTGCAATCTCTATAACCTGTTGAAATGGAGTATCAGTCTCCATCTTCTGTTCCATCCCAAATCTAAGACAATATCTGAGTCCCTCAATAAATTGGCGGACTCTCTCTCTCTGGTAGTGGAAACTAAGCCAGGTGCATGACGAGATAACTCGCTAAACCTCATAGCATACTCTGACATGATCATTGTCCCTTGGCGCAACTGCTCGAACTCGGTGTGCAACACATCCCTGAGGGTCTGTGGAACAAACTCCCTCAAAAATAGATCACTAAACTAAGCCCAAGTAAGTTGCGTTGTGCCTGCTGGCCTACTCTCCTCATAAGCCTTCCACAATCTATATTTCGGCCCTGTCAGCTAGAAAGCAGTAAGGTCGACCCCGCTCAATCCCAGGATGCCCATTGTGTGAATAATACGGTGACCTGGTCTAAAAAACCATATTCATCCTCAAACGTTGTGCCACTAAAAGTACGAGAAAACTACTTCCTCTACCTCTCTAACCTCTTCTGTTCCTCCTTTGTCTCCACTAGCCTGACCTTAGTCTGAACCGCAATCATGCGATGTACCAGCATAACACCCAGAGCCCAATCAATATGAGCCCGCTGCTCTGGAGTACGGGCGGCGGGAGTCTGGGCTCCTCTCCCAGCCTGAGAAATAGCTGGTGCAACTATGATCAATCCCGTATAGCCAAGGTACCAAATATGCTCAAGAAGTGCACTAAAGTCTCCTGAAGTACAGGGGCACCAACAGGTGCCTTGGGTGCTTGCTCCCCAACCGAACCTACTGGTGGCTCCTTAGTTGTGGCCCGAGCACGGCCCCTCCCTACAACACGTACTCTGCCACTGCCTCAGCTTCTGCCCTAGCCTCTAGCAACTCCGGCACCGGGGCAGCATCATCAGTAACTAAAGCTCGTATCCTTACCATATGTGAGAGAATAGAAAGATAAAGGCTTAGATTCCGAAATCAACAAATCTGCACGATAAGGAATGAAAAAAGTGGAGTTTCCTAATAGTTCTGTAGCCTCTCGAAGATAAGTACAAATGTCTCTGTACTGATACAAAAGACTCAACTAAACTTTCTCATGACTTGTAGAACCTATGACCCTAGAGCTATGGTACCAACTTGTCACGACCCTAAATTCCACCTTAAAGACCGCGATGGCACCTAGTCTCTAAGACTAAGTAAGCCTAACACATGATGAGATTCATAGGATAAAAAAACTTATCTATTAAATGTAAAACTGGGAAATGACATAACATAGTCGTAAAATGATCAACAGTCATACATCCCCAAAATCGGTAGTACGGAGTCATAAGCTCTAGTGAGAGTACACTAGATATCTCAAAATACAACACTATTTTAGGAATATAATAAACATTAGTAATGAGAAATGACATAACATAGTCGTAAAATGATCAACAGTCATACATCCCCAAAATCGGTAGTACGGAGTCATAAGCTATAGTGATAGTACACTAGAAATCTCAAAATACAACACTATTTTGGGAATATAATAAAAATTAGTAATGAACAACAATAGAAGGTGACTCCGAGGCGTGCGAACGGAACAACATGTATACCTTGAAGTCTCCGCATCTCAGCTCAAAACTCTAGCAACCAGCACGATCCGATATACCTGGATCTGCAAAATAATATGCAAAAGCACAATATGAGTACACCACAATCGGTATCTAATAAGTATCAAGACTAACCTCGGTAGATTAGTGACGAGGTTAAAGTCAAGACCCTCACTAGACAAATAACCTATGCAGAATATTATTATAAACTTAACAATAGAAAAACAT
The DNA here is from genome assembly GCF_000715075.1 of Nicotiana tabacum. NCBI lineage: Eukaryota > Viridiplantae > Streptophyta > Magnoliopsida > Solanales > Solanaceae > Nicotiana > Nicotiana tabacum. The sequence goes on from NC_134092.1 coordinate 61,787,709, forward strand.
AACCAAATTAATAGCAAGAAAGGATCATTTCAAAATACATCATATTTTAATTACTTTTACTTTATATTATTTTACTAACAATCCTATTTCTCTTATCTTGTGAGGTACTATTATATAGAGTTGCTTTCAAAAGACGACGCGTGAAGATGATCATCAAGGGATGTATCTACCATTTAGTTCGAGTCATGACACAAATGTTGTGGCACCGAGACTTCAGTCTGTGCCAGTTGTAAATGAATTTCTAGAGGTCTTTCTTGATGTGCTCCATGGAGTTCCATTAGATAGGGAGATTGACTTCAGGATCGATGTTTTGCCAGGTACACAACCTATATCAATTCCACCCTATAGAATGGCTCCGGCGTAATTGAAGGAACTGAAAAAGTAGTTGCAAGACTTGTTAGAGAAGGGTTTCATCCGACTGAGTGTGTCGCCTTGGGGTGCACCAGTTCTTTTTGTGAGTAAGAAAGATGGATCATTAATGATGTGTGCCGACTATCGGCAGCTCAACAAGGTAACAATCAAGAATAAATACCCACCGCTAAGGATAGATAAATTGTTCAATCAGTTACAGGGTACTAAGCACTTCTCTAAGATGGCCTTAAGGTCGGAATATCACCAAATGAAGATAAGGGAGAAGGATATTCGGGAAACAACTTTTAGGACCCGGTATTGGGCGCTTTGAATTTTTTGTGATATCGTTTGGGCTAACGAATGTTCCTGCAACTTTCATGGGCCTTATGAATTGAGTGTTCAAGCCTTTCCTAGAATCTTTTGTGATAGTGTTCATTGACGACATCATCGTGTATTCACGAAGTCGAGAGGACCATGTTGATCATCTCAGGGGGATTTTGCAAACTCTGTATTAGCTCACGGAATAGAGCGTTTCTCAGACATAACACAGGTAAACTCTATACTATTCACAAACTCTGTATTATTCAAGAAGTCGAGAGGACCGTGTGAAGTTCTCGAAATGTGAGTTTTGGCTCAAAGGAATAGAGCGTTTCTCAGACATAAACTCTCAAATCAGCAACAGTACCAGAATCTTCATACTTGATTTCAATCTCTAACACTTAAATGACTAACACATCACACTTACACGATCATCTCATGGAATATACTCCCACAACCTTCAACACAAGGTAGTAAAACCTGCACATCCATGGCTACTAACCATACTATTTTTGTAATGCAAATCATGAACCCGCAATTCAATACAAAATGCATCTTCCACGGAACACCATGCTCAGGCGACACTAAAATAGCGCCAGCATACTCTAAATGCCTGAAATCTCTGCCGCTTCTTTGAACTCATGACATCCTCGACAAAACTAAACCACAACCTTGACCTTTCCATCCCAATTCCATACCACTCACTGTACCTATCATGCTGTTACACGAGAGTACAAGAATTTCATCATAACTCCTGAACCACCAGTAGAATAAACACTTAATCAGCTAGAAACCTCTTACTTAACTCATTTCAAAAGAACAATTACATCACGCAACTAAATTCCCATAACCGCAGAATATGCTTACCTCAAACCGTGGTCTAAACTGCCATAACTATTTCGGGACCCATTCACACATAACAGAACCATCAGAATTAAATACTTCCAAATCAATCAAATTACAGATACTGCAAATCCCACAAGTGTATCACGAATACCTGAATAACCTTATCACACCAAAGGAACCGACCCTTTCCTCAACCATGCTGATTCAAACCACTACAAACAGACTAAATGTTTTCCGATTTACTCTTGACTTGCCTTCGAAACAACACTTCTATTCAAATACACCACGGACCTCAAACAACATTCATCACAAGTGACCTAAATCATGAGACCTCGTGGTCTCAATACCCAAAAACCCTTTTGATTAATACTCTCCTCACGCACACAATAACATCTCTAACTGATACACCTGTTCTGAAAGATCTTCTGCGAATTCGAAGCTGCTTCATCCATCTCTCTATCATCTCACCGCAGACCCGGTGACATTCATAGAAATACTCCAAGTCTCTTTCACACTTTGCTGCAATTCCTTAGCCACATGACGAACTCGAAAATGCTTAGGCACCGCACTTTACTTCTTCAAACCACTAGAACCATTATTGAGAGTCACCCACACTGATCTGGTCTCGAGTATATAACCAAATACTGGTGCTCCGTTAGCACATGAACACTTCCAAAGAAGCAACCGGATGAATTATTTTCCTTGTACATCACATCCACAAAAAGTATGAAATTTGAGTCATCCCAAAATTTGCACATGAATCGATAAGGCGAAATGTAGCGCACATTCATCAAATTCCTTGCTCGACATACCCCTGTTGTTTTCCTCCTTAGTCATAACTAATCTACCAATGTACCGATAACCTAATACTATAAGGGCACACAACCACGTGACCCAATCATAGATAGTAGGCTCCCCCACTTAGCTTTAAGTGACAATCACATAAATTCAGAACCCATAATGACTCCTCCTTCTCAGTTACCATGATCTCGCACTGTTACTCCGCCAAATTTCTCGCAAGGTCTTGTTAAACGTTTAATAACATATCCTGAATTTACATCCCCAAATGCAAACTCGACCTCCTGACTGCCACACCATCTTCTTCAAGCGATCTAAGCCCATATCATAGTACATAGCTCATGTTGGATTAAAATTAGAACTCTTTATAGGAACTTCATCAGAAACCACGCAACCCCAAACCTGCTCACAGAAGATAGCCCACCTGTGTAATTCCATGTCAACATCCTCCAACGACATTGCCGTAGTTACATCTAATATGAAATTAGTTAATTCTCCTCTGTCCACACTCACCCGCCAGCCGCAAGAATCCGTTCATTCCATTAACATCAACAGAAGATCCAGCAATGCGTTCAAAACTCGAAGTCATATTGCATCCCAAAACGATAATCAAGCATTCACATCCCTCTACATTCCAAACAAAGTCTTCTCATCACATTCAACATCCTAAGCAACTACTTTTTCTCTGCCGCTTGTACTTGACCTGCTAACAATTCAACTACTACGAGACATAACCCTCCATGCCCTTCCTCATCTTTTGCTAATAAAACACTGCCTCAATCATGATCCATCTTTTTAGCACCCGAATAATAAATTGCCACCAACTATAAGGCTCCCTCAAGATGATCTTCCTCGAGCTATTAACATTGGATACATCGATCTGACCATACAGTCGCAATACACCGTCCTCTCTGATAACTGCTTCTTAGGTACCATTTCACGACACCTTGCCTTGAAGGCAAACAAATGAACACCAAGATACCAACGAGCCGTAATATATTCAAACAAGGACATCAACACCACATCACAACCAAAGATTCTACCAAATTCGAAAATATCCCATCTCACAACCCCGTCAACCAATGCCTGAACATCCATAGTCTAGTTATCCCTTCTCCGCTGGGATAGAAAAGCTGTATCTCTAAACAATGAACCGAATAATCCTCCTTTCAAGTCATTCACTGCCGTGACACATAAGCATGAACTCCACCATTCACACCAGTACTACGTGATAATAACACATGTACATCACAATTTGCGATGCAAGGCCTAGAAACTATGGGCAATACTAACATTTGGCTGAAACAATAGAACACCCCTCCACAAGGAGACGATAATAGCCCGCCCAAATACGCAGAGAAAAACATCTTGCACCACGTCGGCAGCACTACCACAACACCTCGATGCCCAATTGATAACAAGCGCTCAACATCATATAATAATGAGTAGGAAGGAAATGAAGGCATGAGCTTCAATGGAATCAAATCGCACGATGAGGAATCAAGAAGGGAAGTTCTCCTAACAGCCTTGTAGCCTCTCGAAGATAAGTACAAACATCTCTGTATTGATCCACGAAACTCTACTAGACTTGCTCATGACTTGTGAGACCCAAGTGAACCTAGAGCTTTGATACCAAGCCGTGACAACTTAAAGCCCACTATAGGCTGTGACGGTGCCCAACGTCATATTATGATGGTGTTGTTAAGGAGCTCGTAGTGGTGGAGGTTATAGGTTTTGTGGGGGTGTGAGGTTGTGGTATTGTTGTGCAGTAGATTCTGGGGTTGTGGGTTTTATGGCTGTGGATTCTGGGGTTGTAGCGGGTTTTGAGTGTTGGTATTTTAGTGATTGATGCTGGGGATGTTTAGGGTGAGGGAGAGGTTAGCGAGGTTGAGGACCTACTCAAGCTCACCCTATATCTCCATAATCTTCTATTCTAATCGCAGAACTAGGTTGTTCTGCCCCGGTGTACTTCTTCCATCTTTAAGTCTCCACATTCTCCGCCATAGGAGTATTGTCTTTCCTGATGCCACTCAAATCGTCCATCTTTCCTTTACCCTTGATTCAGATGTCTTTAGGAGGAGGAGGTCGAGGACCTCTAGAACTAGTGTGATATGCTGATGTTGCCAAAATACACGAACCCACCTTTGGGAATGGGATTAATCAAAAGAAAGAAAAATAAAAAGTAACCAAGTTAGTAAGGCAAAATAAAAGTGTCTTGTAGTATTTAAGCAGATAGCATATAATGCATGCAATGGTTCGCGTCCTAATTGCGGGACCTCATTGTGCTCGAGGTAGGCCAAAGCGTCAAATAGACTTGGAGAAATTTGTGCCAACATTTCTTCATGCCATTAATGCAAAAGTTAAATCAAACCAATATTTTACTCAATCGAAATATTGATATAGAGTTACTAATGGCACAAATCCTTATTACATCGAATCTAAATAAAATCTAACTGTAAAACAATAAAGTAAAAAGCCCTCCTATCCTACTTGGTCCCAGATGGACCTTCTTCATGCTTCGCCTTCTTGGCTCCATCGATCACATTCCCAGGGTTGCGCATCTTGAGAAGCAAGTAAGCCATTGCAAGTTTTCCTCCTTCGTCATAGCCCATAGCATGGCAGTCCAGAGCCTCTTCCCCATCTTCCCCTCTAACTGCATTAGAACTTAGTCTAAGCGCTCCAACCTTTATGTTGACTTGTTTATAATCTCTTTCCATTCCTTTATTGCTTCTATGTCTGTCTTATATTGTTACAAGTGCTTCGCCTTAGATTCAAAAATCCTTTTGCGCAGCCTTTTGTATTTTACTTGGGTCTCAGCCTCTTGATCTATGATCCTTCCTTTCAGGTTGATTCCCGATTTGACATCCTCGATTATATCTTCTTCTAGCCATGAGAGGTAGTATTACATATGCCTAACATGGTACATACAGGGCTCTAAAGTCTCTCCATCTACAATGATCTTTTGATTCCAAATGTGCTGAGTTTCGAATTCGAAAGAAATGACGTCCCCTTTTGAAGTCTGCCTTGTACTGAGTCATGTTGCATACTCGAGGTATAACCTTTTTCCTTCCATCTTGCCTCATTACCCTTATAGGAGCATAAGGGTAAATGCCTAGCAATCCAATCAACACTAAATGGGTGGCCCCCTTGGACCGGATTATAAAATCTTTTCTAAGAAACCATTCGAACATCCAGTGTACCTTTTCGTCAGTCAAGTTGCTGAAGAGGCGTACCCATCCTTGCACTTGCAGGTTTTGCAATTCTATTAGGAGCGAATGTCATCTTATTTGGATGATGACTGCCAATATATTCATTCAATGGCCTACACAGGAACTCTTGAAGAAAGTCTCCTCTTTGGAGATGTTTTAACGACCAAACCTATAGTAGAAGATTGCACCCCTTAAAATACCCAGCCCCATGCTTCCATCGATCCAAGGCTCGGTACATCTTAGTGTATCATAGGAAGAATAGTGTAGCTTTTTACCTCGATTCCTTCCATCATGGTCCTGGCGACCATGGCTATTTAACTGTGGTTTTTCCCTCCTTGCATTGGGAAAATTAGCAAATCCAGCAAACAAACTATGAAGACATAAACTCCACGATGAACCCATACAACGGGGGTGATGGCTAATTCCTCATGATACAAATGGTATGTTTTGCTATGTCCATACCTTTCTTAGAGAATGTCAAACGGAATGTAGGACTTCTTCAAGCAAACCAACTCATCATTCAGAATGAACCTAACCATATTCAGAAAATCACGTGGGGTGCGATTTTCTAGCACTAACAGACCAGGACTATCCCTTGGAAGTTTGGCAAAACTTCTGATTTCTTCCAAAAGAGGAGTCATCTCCATATTTCAAAACCAAAAGAGGGCCTTCTTTTCATCCCAATACATAGTGGCTGCCTTAATTAGTTCTCTGCTTGGCCAGATATCTATAAAGGATGGTAAATTACCCGCTACCCTTCTTAATGATTCCTGTCACACGGTGCGAGGTCGTTCCACCAATCGATCAATAGTGGTGGGATGTTGTGGACCATGCTGAACCTAGGAATTTTGTGCCTCATTTTTGCATCAAACAAAAGAGTTAGCCCTTTCCATCTCCTTATTTGTTTAATTACGCGCTAATAGTGAACACGTTGGCACAGTTTCTCCAAGTAATACAAATAGCATGAATGCGTCTCCCTCTGATCGTGGAGATACCTTTAGACTTTGGACAAGGCTTATCTAAACGGATTAATACACCATGAGTGTTTAATCCTTTCTAGGTTTTAACATGATGTATGAATATTTTCAATCAGAGTAGGTTTCTACAAGGGTCTAAATTGATACTCTCAAGCGGACTACTTAAGAGGGAAAGATACGGGACCGTCGACTACACTACTGATCGACTAGTCTATCACTAGTAAGCCTTTCCGATTTGACAAGGGTATTTACGGAAAGCGCGTACACTCATCAAGCGTCGATATGTTAATAATTGGCACAAGTGGGACCCTATGGGACCACTCCAGTCCGGCCTTCACACTATATGTCACTTATCCAGTCAGATACACAAAGTAGATGCACATATTAGGCAGCTCATAGTTGGCCTTCATACTGACCCACCTGGGGCTAGCACATCTACTGGCACTGCTACCCCACTATCCCTAGATGACATGGTCAAAGAGCAAAAAGCAATAACTGGCAAGATAGAGGCCATGAACAACAGGTTGGAAAATATGAGCCGCCGGCAACAGAAGATTGAGAAGTGGCAGAGAAAGTTCAAGGAGCATGAGAAAAAGAAAAGCAAATTTATGTCCAAAATTATGCATAAGCAGAGTTCATTCTGTGGCTCACATGAATCAGAGGACGATGATGATAAGGATTTGGAGCTTAAATTTCCCACCATCTCCAGCTCCGAGTGATACAGTTTCAGGGAGCACCTCCTTCATTTTATCTTATTTTGTTTAGTTGCATTGAGGACAGTGCAACACTTTAGGTTGGGGGTGACTCATTTACATGTGATGATATAGTTGGAGCATGATTATTTTTTGTGATAACTTGTGTAGATTGGTTGACGTAGTATTTTATTAGTGATAGTTTGAAATTTAATTCTAGTATGTTAGCATTAATTTCGCTACATTACTTACTTGTAGTAGTATTAATTAAAATCTTTGGTTTTTCTTTATGCCGCGGTTCTTTTCAAAGGAAATAATTTGTGTCGAACCGGAGTCATGTTTAATTTCTTTTGTCTCTTTAGGTAAATATTTATTTATTTTTAGTTAGTATAATAGCTAGTAGTGAATAAATTGGTTATTGGGTGTGATCTTTTATCCATAAACCAACTTGTGGCTTGTTTGGTACCAACATGATTTAAACCTTGGCATATGAAGTTTGGATTTTGAAATGAAAAATGACTGAAGTAATAATCCTTGTTGTGACTTTTAGGTTCTATTTTTGGCTCATTGATTCATTAAATAGTCTTTTAGGCTATATATGATTTTCTTTGGGTTCATTAGTCTTAATTGAATTTTGGATTTATATGTCACTCGAGTTTGCATGTGCCATGTGTGGTGAGATTTGTTGTGAGTTCTTTTGCATTATTTGCAGTCTAGAACTTGCCCAAAATGTGCTTCAAGGCGAAATCCTAGACTAACTTGGTTTGAAAAATGATGTTAGGCCTTCTTTGGACCGTTATTGTGCCTTAAATTTCCTACCCTATATTTTCCCTAGCCAACCCCTTTTGAGCCTTTAAACTTCCTCTTTGGCAACCATGTTACAAGCTTTAACCCATCGTTCCTTATTGATCTATCTTTTGGCACCCTACCTCCCTATGTACTTTGAAAGTGTAAACACAGGCTAAAAACCTAAGTTTGGGGGTGAAGGTTGGAAAAGTTGTGATGTGGAAGGTGTTTCAAAGGTGAAAGGTAAAAAAAAATTATATATAGTGGAACATTCCTTGAAAAATAAGAAAGAAGTAAAAGGAACAAAAAATAAGGAGTTGTGAATAAAGGGGAGATTAGGTGTGGAATGAAAAGTGAAGAAAGGATGGAAAAAGTTTTTGAAGGAAGTGGGCTTTAATTGTTGCAAATTATAGTGCTTAGGGAGGTATTGAGTCACTCTTCCAAATTGTGCCCTACCTTAGCTAAAAACCTACATTACAACCCTTTAAGTCCTACTTGATTTTGAACCGAGTATGTCTACATTAGTGGAGGAATACATGAAGGGCAAGCCTATGACACTACTTTTGTGCATTTGAATATCTTTGTGAGAGTGGGAGTTAATTCTTTACATTTAATATCCCATATGTGTTTAAATTTCAATCTATAAGTTGGGATTCTCTCTTAAGTGTGAGGGCACATGAAAATTTTGAATTGTGAACTTAATCCAATCTCCAATAGGGAAGAACGAACAAAAGAAAATTGCTTGTGATAATGAGGCAAATTTTGAAGCTTTAGTATCATGACTTGGTTGCTACTTTGATTAAAAGTGGTGTTTGAGCACTTGAATTGAAATGAAATTTGTGAGAAGTTGTTGGCAATTTATATGCTTTGGATTAATTATTGGTACCAACCGAAGTCATTAGATTGTGCTTAAGTTGAACCTTTTTGACTTGAAATGATGTTTGGTATACCATTGAGCTTTATTGGTAATTTTATTGAAGGATGTTCTTAGTTGTTGAATTGCTTGAGGACAAGCAATAGTTTAAGTTTGGGGGTTTGACAAGTTGGCATTTTACCAACTTATCTCCTCTTGATACTTAGGCTTTTGTATGATTTTGTTGAGAAATTAAGGCATTTAATAAGGCTTATTGGCATATTTCTGGTATCAAGTGATTTAGGAGTGATGGTGAAGAAACCATGTGAAAATGACTGGAAAAGGAGCTAAAATGCAAACAAAATACTGCCCAGTGAATTACCCTTCACGAACGCGAAGGGTTAGACGCGAACGCGAAGGGTTAGACACGAACACGAAGAATCAGGACAACAAGTCTTCACAAACGTGAGGTGATGTACGCGAACGCGAAGAAGGAGGAAGCCAACCTTCGCGAACGCGAAGGTATAATCACGAACGCGAAGAAGCAGGAGACTAACCTTCGCGAACGCGAAGAAGCAAAAATCAAACCTTCGCGAACGCGAAGAAGAAACAGGGCGGAAAAACTGGGCAGTTCTAAAATTTCACGATTTTGACCCCAAACCATTTAATACACGACCTAGCTCATTTGTAAGGGATATTTGGCTTATTTTTAAGTCTCTTAGACTAAAGAAGACAAGTGTTGGAGCTAGGGTTCTTGCACACACACTTGTGGCTTGAAGATTTAAAGCTTTTGGTTGAGAATTGCTTACTCATTTATGCTCATTTCTTCATTTCCTTGCTTTGTACTGAATATCTAAGCGTGTAGTATTTGTTTCCAACACTTGAATCTTGTTTATGGAAATATTCATGTTTAAAGTGTGCATTAAATATCTTGTTGTGCTCATGTATTGAATGATTTTTAGTTATATTGAAGTGAGTTATTGTTTCTTTAATTATTCTTGTTCTTTAATGTTTCCAAAGGGATTAGCTAACCCTAGGACTCGCCCATTAACTTTGAATTAATTTTGGGAAAGATAAATTGGGGTTGGGAAAGATTAATTAACAAGAACTTGAGGCTTTAACACTCACTTTATAGATTCTACCTAGGGATAGGATTGAACTACTTGTAGCCATATTCGGGTGTGCTTAATCTCTTAATTGTTTTAGGGATAATTCAATTAGGATGTCTTGTTAGTCTTCGGAAGAAGCTAATATAGAATTATTGCCCGAGGCTAATTAACATAAACTCGCTCATATTTGTAAAATTGTGAAATACATTGGATCGTTACTTGAGTGTAATTCCTGATGCATCTATACTTGTAGCCATTGATCATTTTACTTGCTTTCTAGGTTAGTTTATATTTTCGCATTTAGCTATAATAGTTTCTCAACAACCTTTCTAAGTGTTTGGCATTGCATAATAAGTGATAATTCTCTTACATTCCTAATCGCCTATATATTGTTCTCTGTGGGATTCGACCCCGACTCATAGTTGGGTAAATTATATTGCATGCGACCGTGTCCATTTACTTTTTAGTCGTGGATTTGGATGTCATCATCGAATATCACTAGTATGTAAAGCTAAACAACAACTCAATAGAGTGAATAATAATAATACAAGAGGAACAATCAAGAATTCAATAAGGGCTTCAAATAATAGTAAAACAACAAGTTAAGGATCATATACGTTTTCAAGACAATTTCCATATTATTAGGTTGGGTGACCTTTAGTACCGATATTTCACAATTCAGAATACCTCTGTATTCTTACAGGGAGTCCGATCTCGGCCCGTTCAGCTAGGCCATCTCATTTGAGTCATTACCACAATTTTGTTATAATATCCAGCACAGTGCCACCATGTGTGCGGCATGGCATCCGATCACGGCCCGATTGGCTAGGCCGTCTCATTTGAGACATCAACCATTTTCACAATTTCATCCACAATACTATCGTGTTCTTACACGGAGATTGATCTCGGCCCGATCGGCTAGGCCATCTCATTTGAGACATCACCCATATTTAATCAGTCGTCTCAATTCATATTTCTTTCCCATACTTTCAATACAATGGCACGAGTGGCCCCAATTATAAAGTTATTCTTGGTGCTAGGCTGTATTTCATAATTCAAGTTCTTTTCCACATTCCAACATTATTATTATCAACGACAATAAGGCTTCCTATTCAAGACGTTAAATTCTCATATGAGCAATTTGGGAGTCTTAGGCACATAGAGGCTTTTCATACAGTTTGGCATAACAACCTTTATTTTGATCTTGACATGAAGTCTTAACTTTGCTAGCACATATTCCACATTTTGAACACATCCTCACATAACAAGATAACATGATGAAGCATTTAGAATAAAGATTGAACTTACATCCTTCAACATAAACACATAGAAATCGCAAATTCTATAATGATAAAGGGCTTACTCCAACTACATGAACACCATAGGGTTCGATTCTAAGAAGAAGGGGGGTTTGGCCAACATACCTCAATTGAGACTTCTGCCCAACATTTTCCTTTAACTCCCAGCGCACAGTTCAATCCAAAAAGTCTGAACCTATTATTAACATCTACGCCTTCTTTGGCATCATGGAAATCCGGGTTTTTAAGAAAAAGTTTACGGGGCTTTAAGAGGGGGAAGATGTAGCAACTCGGCCGGTCGTTTTGAATATTTTAGCCTCATTTCCCTATTTATTGCCTCCTATATGTTATATTGTGGTTATGTGACTTACCGGGTGGTTGGTTTGGTGTTGGGTAAGGTTCTGAGTGAAATTGGACACTTAGTCCCAAAGTTGTAAGCTTAAGTTGAAAGAGTTTACCGGAGTTTAACTGTTTGGTAAACGACTCCAGAATGGAGTTTTGATGGTTCCGATAGCTTCTTATGGTGATTTTTGAATTAGGCATGTGTCCAGATATTAATTTTGAGGTATGTAGGTCATTTTGGCTTGAATTGATGAAAGTTGAAAAGTTGAATGTTTGGAAGATTGAGAAGTTTGGCTGAAAGTTGACTTTGTTGATATCGGGACAAGAGTTTGGTTTCGAAAATTGGAATAGGTCTGTTGTGTCAATTTTGACTTGTGTGCAAAATTTGAGGTCAATCGTAGTAGGTTTGGTATGTTTTGGCATTAGTTTTAGAAGTTAGAAGTTCATCAGTTCATTAGGCTTGAATCGATGTGCGATTCGTGATTTTAGTGTTGTTTGATATGATTGGAGGCTTCCAGCGAGTTCGTATCGTATTTTAGGACTTATTGGTATGATCGTACGGTGTTCCGGGGGGGCCAGGTGTGTATCGGATTGAGTTCGGACCATTTATTGCTAGTTTTTCTGTGTTCTGGTTTCCTTTAATGGGTTCGCGAAGGTTCTACCGTGATCACGTAGAGTCCTCAGTGACTGATGGAGTTCTGCTCTCCGCGTTTGCAAAGTCAAGGACGTGAACGCGATTTTTGGGGAGTTTGTGCATCGCGAACACTTGCGTGAGACAGCATTCGCGTATAAGCAAGGAGAGGCGGTGGGGAGGCACGCTTTGTTCATCGCGTTCGCGTAGCCTGGAATGCGATCACGTAAGCTGAGGATGGCAGGTCACAGCATTTGCGACTAATATCACGCGATCACGTAAGAGGTTTTGTGAGCTGCAAGGATTTGTTCTCCGCGATCGCGAGTGCTTGTCCGCAATTGCGTAAGGCAATAACTGGGCAGCAATATATTATTTCCAAATCGAGGGTTTTGTTCCATTTCTCATCTTTTGAGTTAGAGACTTCGGTTTTGGGCAATTTTAGAAGAGATTTTCAAGGAGTTGATTGGAGTAAGTGATTTTGACTCGGATTTGATTAGAATACATGAAATCATCATTGTTTTTACCATTTAATTAGTGTTTTTAGTTAAACAAATTGGGGAAATTTGTGAAAACATCATAAGATATATTTTGAGGATTTGAAAGGCGATTTGAGGTCGGATTTGAATAATTTTAGTATGGTTAGACTCGTTATTGAATAGGTGTTCGAATTTTGTAAGTTGGTTGGGTTCTGAGATGCGGGCCAGGGGTTGACTTTTTGAGTTGACTTTTTATTTTTCTTTAAAGATTGCAACTTTATTATCAGGAATAGTTTCCTATGGTTTGTATTTATGGTATAAAGTTATTTTGGCTAGAGTCGAGCCGTTCAGAGTTGGATATTTGCGGAAAAGGCTTACTAGTGGATTGAGTTAGCGTGTTTGAGGTAAGTATCTTGCCTAACTTTATGTGGGAGAATTACCCCTTATGATTGGAGTTGTTTCGTGTCATTTGTGATATGTAAAAGCCGTGTACGCAAGGTGACGAGTGGGTACACGGGCTATATGTGGTAATTGGCCGGTTTAAGCTATGTTGATTCTTTTCATGCCTTTAATCAAATTGTCATAACATGTTATATTCACCATCATTAATCTATCCTTACATGCTTTGCTCGACATTGTTATACTTGTCTCATCTCTTACTTATTATTTTCCCTTACATGCTTAGTTTAAGTTAATGTTTCCTGATCGCCTTGTTAATTATTTGACTGTTGATTTACCTTACATTAAGTTGTTATTTCTGGAAAATCTTATTGTTGAGTTTTGCTGTTGAAGTTGTAAAAGTCTTTATCACATTGAGGCGAAACTATAAATTGTTGAAATACTATTCCTGTTGAGCTATTCACTTTCGGTTGCTATTGTTAAGACTCTTGTACACATTGTGGTTGAGCCATGTGCTATTTATTATGGAAACATTGTTATTCTTGATTATTTTGGCAAGTTGTGGTATTTGGGAACTTGAGGTGCGAGTTGTGATATGATATGATATTGATATGCATACGGTGGTATAAGGATAGGGGTTAATACATATGCGGTGAGATAAAGTGGGATTGATACACGTGTTGCTAGTAGAGGAAATACTTGAAACCACGCAAAGTGATAAGGTGAGCTAAAACGCGGGTAGGTATTTCGGGAAAAATAATTTTCAAAACTAAATGTAACACTCCCGTGATGATACAAGGAATGATTGTGACTGTGATTGTGAAATGAGAAATGAGGCGGTACCTCAGACGTGATTCTTGTTATTATCTTTCATTTACATCACTTGTGATTGTCTGCATCATTTCTTTGGTGTTCTTATTATATGTTCCTCCCTTGATGCCTTTATTGCCTTAAGTTTAGTGTAGCTTATCTTGTTGTATTTCTTCATTGTATCATTTCCTTGTTTCCATTTTTATAATGTAGCATACTTATTCCGCTTCTTTATTTATTCCAGTAGGTGTCTTCACCTGAACTCGTCACTACTCTACCGAGGTTAGGCTTGATACTTGCTGGGTACCTTTGTGGTGTACTCACACTATGCTTATGCACATCGTTTTGTGCATATCCAGGTACCTCATACCAAGCTAGGCACCAGTTACTTGAGCTTTCGGATCTGAGACTTCAAGGTATACCTGTCGGCATTGGGAGGCCTCGGAGTCACCCTCTGTCCTTGCTTTCTATTTCATACTCTTTATTTAGATAGTGATGTATTAGGGATGTTCCGCTATTCGTGTAGAGCTTATGACTCAGTCTTAACAGATTTTGGGGAGTTATTGTCAACTGTATCGTGGAGATTCTATTTTAATAGGTTGTTGCTTTTAAATTTGAAGTTCTATTGTTATTTCCATTATTTCATCATGTATGTAAGGCTTACCTAGTCTTAGAGACTAGGTGCAATCACGACATCCTATCATGGGAGATTGGGGTCATGACAGTGGATGTAAATAATCAATTTGGACAATTAATCACCCAAAAATAATTTTGAAGGGGCAATTAATGAGTATTTATCAATTAAAAAGGCTAAATACCAATTTTAAAAATTTAAAAAAAAGGGGTAAAATTATTTGTATGAACTCTTGTAATATAAATTTGATAAAAATACAAAAACAATAATATTTGAAAAACATATGGAATTCTTTATAAAATATGAGGGCAAAATTGAGTATCAAGACATGGATGCGAGAATCGGGTCTTGTAATGGATTAGAGATGATAGAAATTCGGTTCCAAGGTTTATGGACTAAGCTTGAAGTAAAGCTCTTTAGTTATGTTGTGTTGTCAGGCTTACATGGTTTGGGGTGATGTGGGATCACCCATGGGTATGTGCAAGGTAATTTTATATGGTATTTTAATGACTTTGGAACGAATCTTCGCATATTTGAAGACGAACGTATGTTTAAGTAGGGGAGAATGTAATGACCCGACCGGTCGTTTCGAACATTTGCATTCATTTCGGTAGTTTGAGATCATGAATAGCTTCATATGGTGTATTATGACTTATGTAGATTGTCGGTTTTGGTTTTCGGATGATTCGGAATTTATTTGGAAGAATGATTTGCATATGGTGATTTTGGACTTCGGCATATGCCCGAATTTGCATTTGGATATTTTTATAAGGTTTTGGCGCTAATTTGTTAAAGTTGGCTATTTGAAGGTTTGAAAAGTTTATAGGTTTCACCGAGAGTTGACTTTGATGATATCGGGTTTGGATTGTTATTTTGGGAGTTGGAATAGGTTCGTTATGTTATTTGGAACTTGTGTGCAAAATTTGAAGTCATTCCGAGTTGATATGATGAGGTATGGCACGAGTTTTGGAAGTTGAAAATTCAAAAGTTTATCAAGTTTGATTTGAGGTACGGTTCGTAGTTTCAATGTTGTTATGTATAGTTTGAGGCCTCGAGTATGTCCGTTTTATATTTTGGGACTTGTTGGTATGTTCGAACAGGGTCCTAGGGGCTTTGCTGATTGCTGGTGTGTCTGCAGAGCATCGCGATCGTCGAGCAAGGCTCGCGATCGCATAGAGGAATTCTCGAGCTGGTTATTTTCTTCTTTGCGTTCGCAACATTATGATCCCATTCGCGCAGGTTATGGGGTTTTGAGCATCGCGTTCGCGCAGCATTGAGCTTGGAGTTGGGAGCTTGAGGTTATTGTCTTTGCGTTTCCGTGGTCTACGCCGCGTTCGCAAAGTTATGGATCAATTGTGCATCACATTTTCGAGGACTATGCCGCGAATGTGTAGATTTATTTTGTGGTGGTGAGTTTTTGTTCATTGCGAACGTGAGGGTTCTTCCGCGTTCGCGAAGAGTATACCTAGAGCAGACCTATAAATACTCTATTTCGGACCTTTGAGTTATTTTATCACTTTTTGAGTTATGGAGCTCGGAATTAGGCGATTTTGGAGAGGATTTTCACCACATGGATTGGAGTAAGTATTTTCTACTCGGTTTTAATTATATTGCGTGATTCCATCTTCGACTTGGGAATTTGATTGATGAATTTAAAAAAGAAATTGCGGGTTTTGTGTTAACTTTCCTAAAGTGATTAATTGAGTTTTGAACATCATTCGGAGTCGTATGTAAGTAAAATTGGTATGGTTGAACTCATAATTGAATAAGTTGTCAGATTTTGTGAGTGTTGACGGGTTACGAGATGCGGGTCCGGGGTTGACCTTTTAATTGACTTTGAGTATTTTATTAAAGACTCGACCTTTATCATTTGGGTTTGTTTCCTTCGGCATTATTTGATGTATTGAGTTGCTTTTGGCTAGTTTCGAGCCATTTTGAGGCCGATTTGCGCGGGATGGCATTTCTAGAGTATTGTTTGGGTTGCTCGGTATTTGCTTTGGCTTTTCCGGGGTAAGTAACATATCTAAATTAGGATTTTAGGGTAATTACACCTGAGAACATTGATATTTGGGATGGGTTTGGGGTTGACGCATGCACTAGGTGATGGCTGTGTGTGCGTGCACCGATGTATTCATGATCTGGGTAGTTTTTAGGCTATTATGTGCCTTGTTTTTCTATCATGCTTCTGTGATATCATGTTTTCCTCCATTTATATGACTACGTGAGTTATAATTCATGCTAGAAACCATATCTAGGCCACCTGCTTAGTTGTTGAGACATGTGTGCCAAGTTACAAAATTTTGCCTTAGCCGTGGTCATACTGTTTCAGTCATGACAGTTATATCTGCATGTTATATATCTGCCTCTGTGCATTCTTGATATGCTATTTCACATGTTATTGGTATCTTTGTACGTGACACGAGTCTGAGCTATATTTGAGGCAAATTGTGGTATTTAGTGCTAAATGATTGGATTGTGTTTCTATGATATGTTGACATATGAATATTTGAGAGGATTGATGACTGAAGTGGGCTATAGGGCCATGTTGTGAATTATTTTGGATCAGTTGCACGCCGCAACGATTATATTGATATTGAGGTGACGCGTACGCTAGGCCCCACAGTGTCTTATGATTATAGCTTGGGCAGGATGCGCTCCTCAGGAGGCTCACATGCCAGCAGTGGGTGCAGGCAAATTGTTTTATATACGTGCTTTAGTGATGGGCATTTATGCCAGGTACCCGCACAGTGCTAAGTGTTGTTGTATGTGTTGGTAAAGGCCTTGGGCCAGGCACCATGAATGTGCTAAGTGTGGTTATTCTTGATGGTTTCATTGTGGTGATATTGAGTTAACATGGATATTTGTCATGTAGGAACAGAGATGCATTTTTTTCTCATGCTAGACGGTAATATGACATTTGGTGATGTGACAAGTATATTTGACATATAGGCATATGGATGTATATTCCTCATGCTAGATGGTATTTGATAATTGATTACTTGACATGTGTATTTGACATGTAGAGATGTACTTTCTTCATGCAAATTGGTAAACAAAAATTCTTATCTGGTGTTGTGAATTGACAAATATGATTCTTTTGATAAAATCATGTTTAGTTGATTTCGATAGTAAGATTTGGACTTGACTGTTATACTTGAGAAGCACACCTACTTTTACGTAACTGTGAACAAGCCGAGCATATATCTCTTGAGTTATTTTCCTTACTTCCCTCATTATATTATTACGAGTTGTCACTGGCTTTAGACGTTGGACTTCGACTATCTTCTAAGCTCGTCACTGCTTTCAACCTGAGGTTAGGTTTGTTACTTATTGAGTACATGGGATCGGTTGTACTCATATTACACTCATATGCAGATCTCAGTGCTGATGTTGATGTGTATGAGAAAGCTGGAATTGAAGATGTACCTACTTTTCAGATGTAGCTTTAGAATTGCAAATCCGTTTATGTATATTTTGAATAGATGATGTATTTATTTTGTACCAGCTTTGTAAAGCTTAGAAGCTCATGATTTATACTACCAATCCTTGGGATTTTATATCGAAATTCAGTTATTTTTACTCATTGATTTCTATTATTCTCATATGAGTTAAGTTGAATATTATTTGGCTTACCTAGCGAGTTGGGTTAGGTGCCATCACGACTAGTTGGATTTTGGGTCATGACATTTATAAACCAATATTGTCTCTTTTCCATATGGTTTGTACCTGTGCATTACATCAAAGTTGCTTATACTCCTTTCTGTCCTTATCCTTTCATCATTTCGTTGATAAACAAACGCGTTCTCAACTTAGTGCTTTACCACCTCGTCTTCCCCCTAAGGGAAATAGTTCAATGTTTCACGCTTGAAGTCCTACTCGTTTTTTTGCCTTCTGTAGGTTCATATACCTGGTAGCTTAGGATTGACATATGGGTAACCTTTCTTCCTCTGAGAAAATTTATAGGGGTCCATATACTTCCTCTGACATATGGGTAACCTATTAATCACTGCAATGCTATCTAGTGTGAGAGTCCTTTGAATCTATAATCGGTACCTTAGCTCTTGTTCATCCTAAGTCACCCTCCGATATCGGCACCTAACATATGTATGGTTATATTGACCTTTTGATAATTTCCGTTAAAATTACTAATCCATTTTTAATGAAAATGGGGGCCATACTACTTTATAACCTCAGAGCTCACTTGCCTATGAATCTTATTGTACTGTTATACTTTAACTTACGTCCCTTAAGAGTCTTCCCTATTCACTCACATTGCTCGATTTGGTTTCATAAAAACCCTTCACAACTGTTGACACCTAATTTTGCCCTCATATTTTATAAAGAATTTTATATACTTTTAAAATATCATTTTGCATTTTACCCAACTTACAAGGGTCATATAAGTATTTTCTATAATTTTTATAGCTTTAAATTTGATTTTCTCGCATATTAATTTGTTTAAATTATTTTCAAGGTGATTTAATAATCCAATTTATCATTCTATACCCTTGTGCATTTTGTAATATTTTATCTCTTTTTACACAATTATATTTGTATCTATTATTTTATCTATACTACTTACAATAATAGCCTATATTCTGTACATAATTGCATTTATTATGTTATATATGATAAATAGCATTTTAATATTTTTATAATGTTAAGCTATTATTTTTAAGCATTTTACTGTATAAATAATATTTTAATTATTTATTAAATTATTTTTACAAATTATTTTTAATGAATTTTATGTATTTAAATTATAGCCCAATTTTGAGCTAATTCGAGGCCCAAAACATTTAGCCCAGTCTTTTAGCCCAAACCAAATGACCCGTTCCAATTAACCCGCCCCGCTTCCCCTTCGATCTTGGCCGTTGATCTTAAATGATCAACGGCCCATAATAAGCCAGCCCCATCTCCTTATAACCCATCACCCAAACCCTAGAGATCACTTCCCCCGTCTAGTCGCCTCTATACTCTCTCGAACCTTCTACTCTCTTCTGCAAACCCTAGCAGCCGCCTCCTAATTTCTCTCTGATTCTGACCTAGAAATGGAATCCATCTATGATCTACTTACCTTATTAGCCTTCTCTCGTTACTGGTCGTCTGTTTATGGTATTACCAAAGTACTTGCCTAACTTTGGCAAGTACCACTTCCAAGATCAGACTGGGATGACTCAAATCTTTGGATTTTCGACGGTATTTCGTCTATATATACTCAACAAGGAATGATTTTCACCTTTGGTTCGATTTTCAGACGGTTAAACCCAACTAATGTTTGACTTTCCATCTCCTCTTCCGATTCTTATTTGCATGAGATATTTTCTTGCCTTTTTTGTGTTTGATTGATTGTTTTCCATGTTTGTGTGTTCAAATCGATCTTTATATAAACCCCCTTACTCGTTCCCCTCCTAAGACTTAACTACTGCTACTACTACTGTTATTCTATCACTCCCACTCTTCTATACTTTATGCACTCTTGGTTGGGGCCTGCTGAAAGCCAAGGCCACCAGAATTCTCTCTATCGACAACCCTAGAGCGAGTACTGCTCGGGGCCCATTTGAGGCTCTTATGAACTCTGACACATTAGGGTTTGGGGTCTCATTTTTTCTCTCTTCGCTACTGATACTCAAGCTGTTGTTTACGCTTGGTTTTCTCCTTTATTTGATTGTTAAATATGCAAACTGGTAAGTGTTTAAACCCTCACAATTCTACTTCCTTGGTTAAGTTTATGCAATGAACACTGATGCTACTTAGATTTCTTTGAGTTAGTGTGATTTTGATATTATGCCACTTCGTATACAATTCTTCTTGTCTTAGCACTACTCTGCAGTTTCACTAGCTTCAATTCTATTCAAGTCCTCATTTTGACTCATGTATGTCTAGATAAGTTGATTCATGATGCCTGCCTGGCTTGTAATTAACCTGATTGACGTTGATTGCTCCTCGTCTTGGTTTCTTATACTGAAATCTTTAAGAAACTAGGTTCCTACTCAAAATTGATTTAATATATTCTTACTGAATCTTTGATGCATAACTTGCTATTTCTTTGCAAATAATGTGAAAATATTGTCTAAATGCTTAGCCTGATATGCTTTATTGACCATTACTAGCCGTAATGCATGTCCATTATAGGTGTCCAACCTGGATGATTTTTCATCTCTATGATTAAATAGAATTGGTTATTTAGGTATGTTGCTTATCATGAATCCATGACTTAGATTCTCCTAGGGAACTAATGTATGCCCATAATTTGTTTGAATGTGTTTTTTCTTTCTAAGTCCTTCATGTGCAACCTGCTACTTTCTTGAGATCAACCTGTGATTATATGAATTCCATACGCTAATATTGTTGCATTGTATGCTCACTGATTGCTTAAGACTCCTAGGGTGCATCCCAATATATGTTTAGCCTATTCTTCCTATGTTAACTAAAATAAGTCCTAGCCTTCTTCATGTGATGCCTCTTTGCCATATTAATCTGGACGTTAGCTCATTCTCACTTGCCATGGATTCTTACATTTTTGGATTTAGAACCTTTATGTTGCGACTGATATTTGCTTGGACATTCCACATGTTAAGTTCTGCAAGTTAGTTCTTATCATTAGGCCCTCTTGCCAAAGTTTCTTATGAAACTGTTTCACCCTTTTCTTGTTCTTATTATGACTCTACTAGGCTTCTATGTCAAGGCTCCTACGTTTATAGTCCTACTGGAATTAGTTTGGGATCATGTCTATTTTGAATTTCAGCTTTTGCTATCATATGAAGTTCAATCCTGTCATTGGGAACTTGTTTCTGTATATGCCAAATGTTCCTATAAGTGGTTTTTATGTAACCTTATTTGTGTATCTATGACTTGAAATCCCTGTCACTTGTTAGCTATAGTGGTAAGAGATAAAATTCCTAAGTCTTAACGTTTTTTGGTTGGCCTTAGTACCTAGCTTGTCACTTGTATTGGTACGGCTATTTGGTATTCAATGGGTAAGAAAGGGAGTTGTTTTATTGTTTGGGCCTAGCTGTTGGGCCAGTTTGGTACTCAGAACTGAAGCATGTTAGTAGCCACTTGGAGTGTGGGCCTACTCATCAATCTACAGTTCCTAGCTCAGTTGAAGGCCTATGAGCAGCACTGGGTATCATGTAATTGTTAAATTTGGGCCTGTAATCACCCTATTAAGTCTGTAATTGTTTTATTATTCTATTTGGGCCTGTATAAATCTGTAATAACGAATGATGGGAAAATTAGTGAAAAGGGGGCTGGGGTATTCTAATTCTTGCATGAACGGGTAGAAAACCTGTCCATAAGATTTAATATCCTTGTTTGCTATTTGTTTGACATGCTTTAATTCTACACACTAATAGAAATCATGCCTATAGGAGCTCAAACACTTCACCTAATTAATGCCCGTACATTATCGGAAGAATGTTTGTAAGAGTTTAAGTGTTCTAATTGTTCACATGTCTACTTCTATACGCTATTAGATAGCATGCTTATAGGAATCAAATGTCAACAATTATTTTCTCAACATGTGCAATTGCAGTATGGTTATTATATAGCATGCCTATAGGATCATATTAATATAGTCTAATATTCATCTAGATACCATGCCTATAGGGCCTTAATTGATTAACTAATTGAATGTTTCTGTTGTTCTTATTACACTGCCCGCCTAGATAGCGTGCCTATAGGAATAAGCATAATAAAATTGCATTCAAATACCAACTATTAGAGAACCTGCCTACAAGACATTGTTACGCGCTTAGAAAGCATGCCAATAGGATCAGACATGGGTAATTCTGGGTTTTCAAATGGTTTCACTACCCCATTGCAAAAATCACATAGAGATCATGTCTATAGGTTTTATTATACCTGTAAGGCAAATACATAGTTTACCTATCAACCTTGCAGCGAAATCCCTATTACACACCTCTCTTTCACGGGAAACCTTTTACACACTCAACCTTTCAAAAGTGTGTCTAAGACACCACTTTTGTGCTTGACCAATTTTTCCGATAACGTGAAAGTCACACCCTAACAGGGTCGTGACATGTGTCATTGTCTTTAAAAAGGAAAAATAATATTAGAAATTAGAAATTAAAACTCATCTTCTTCATCTTTCCATTTTCTATCTTAAGCACCATTGTTGCTACCAACATGGTTGTTTGTGAGAAAGTTTCCAACAATACCAAAATTTAACCACACTATCTAAAAAACTAGTCGAAAATAATCAAGCAACAAATTGAGTTCAATAACCCAATAATCAACAAGACTCAATTGAATTTTCAAGCTTTTTTCGATCCCCAAACAATGGTGGATTCTATATTTTTTCACCAAACCTTCAATACTACAGTTAAAGCTTTTAAATTTATCACAAATAAATAGTTTTCACAATATTTGGACGATAAACCAACAAAATCCGCTCAATTTTAGATCTAAAATTGATATGTTCTTTCATAAATTCTATTTGGGGAAGAAAATGAGGGGGAGGGTCGTGAGGAAGAAGACCAGAGGGAGGGGGAGGGGAGGGGGAGGGGGAGGGGTTCCAGTGGGGAGGCGAGACAAAAAATGGGATTTTTACTGTTTTTATGCGCTTGTTTTGTGTGTAAACACGCACGTGTTATCTGGTAAAAAGTAGTGTGTCTTAGATACAGTTTTGAAAGGTGGGTGTGAAAAAGGTTTCCCGTGAAAGAGAGGTATGTAACAGTGATTTTGCTGCAAGGTTGATGGGTAAACTATGTATTTTGCCTACCTGTAATCTATAAATTCGATAGAAACACTGCCCGTTAGATGTTTCTTAAATCGGGATCTCATAGAATCCATGTCTATAGGTCCTAAACAACGCTAATACATCTTGATTCTGAAACTGCCTACTGCATAATATGTCAGTGTGCTTTTGTTGCTTATGTGTGAAGGCTAACTTGATCCATTCATTGTCTTTATGTGTAGTCCTACTTGTTTTGAATGTATACCTAGGTTTATCCTTTGAGCACCCTAAGCAAAGTCTAGAACCACAAAAATAGTAAGTCCAAAGCCTCCTGGACCATAGGTATGGGACGTGTAGTGCACGCATAGCACACTGTTTAGAATTGAAATAGAGCGCTTTAGGTAAACAACTTTAACATAATAATTGGGTAGGAGGAGATGATAGTCCGTGCCCGTTGAATAATATGGGCAATCCCTACCCTAAGGGAGTTGTGAAGTATTATTTATGTTGTACGAGGTGATCCTTTAGCCTAAAAAACATAGGAACCCCCCCCCCTTCCCTTTATATGTTTATTGTTCGCGCCTTTGTTTCTTTGAACTTAAAACAATTAGGTTATATATTGTAACCTCCAAAGACTTATACTGATCATTTATATATGTTTAATTCCTTCACATGTGCATTGTTCTTTACAGTTGTTTCACATCGTAGTGGAACCTTTAAATTCCATGTGTTCCTTCACTTACATAATCACATAGGAGTATTATAATCTGATAATCCCACATAGTGTTAATTTTGGCCGGGATCCACAGTTGTGGTCCTGAAAGAGTGCCTAACACCTTCTCTTTGACGTAATTTGAGCCCTAACCCGATTTTTGGCAACACAGACTAGTTAAAATAGAGTTATTTGCAAATAGGGGCCCTAACGCACCCAAAATCATTAGGTGGCGACTCTTCTCTTTTAATACCCATTTAACAGAGTTGTCACACGTCGAAACCCGCTTTCGCGAGAAAAAGGTGCCCGACAACATGGTGACTCTGCTGGGGATATACTTAGGCTCTTACCATAATGAAGTTTCGCTTATGTGGATTAATGGATTATTTGATGACATGTACATCCCCTCCCTATTTCCCTTATTTGTTTAAACAGCTATGACATGTACATCCCCTCCTTATTTCCTTTATCTTGTTTAAGACTACTATATCATGTCTCTCATGTCCCTATCTCCCTATTGCTTCATTTAATTACGTTCTCGCACATTTTAATGAGTTAAATTGGCTTCTCTCTTTTGTCTTTCCTTTTTTTCTTTTCTTTCTCCTGTTCATCTTTACCATATTATTTACAGTTTTTACGTACTTTCATCCTGCAAATATTTGGCAAGGTGTTATAATTTTTTCATAAAGCATGCTTTCAATATCATACACCACTTGTGCTTATTATTAACATAGCGGCACTTGATGAGTGTCCGCGCTTTCCTAAATATACCCTTTTAAACCAAAAAGGCTTATTAGCGGCAGACTAGTCGATCAGCAGTGCAAACGACGGTCCCGTGCCTTTCCTTCTCAAGCCGTCCACTTGAGAGTACCAGTCTAGACCTTTCTAGAAACAACACTCTGATTTGAAATGTACATGCATCATGCTAAACCTAGTATCGATTGAAACGTTATTGACGCATCAACCCGCTTAGGTAAACCTTGTCCAACGTCCAAAGAGATTGCCATAATCCCAAAAGAGACTATAATATTATGTGCATTGCTTGTAGAAAACGTGCCAATATATTAATCATTATTGCATAAATAGTTGAATCAGGAGGAGGAAAGGGCTAGATTTTATTTGTTTGCAGAAAATAAAGCACGAAATCCCAAGTTTGGTACAGTCCAGAATATCCTGCCTCTTGTAAATGAGTGGTAGAACAACCTTGCACCATGTGACAGAAATCACGTGAGGAGAGTACTGGGTAACTTGCCATCTTTGCTGAATATTCGACCTAACATGGAATTAAAAGAGGCAACATGTTTCGGGATGAGAAGAAAGTTATTTTCTGATTTGGCAATATAGAAATGACTCCTCTTATGAAAGAAATAGGGGGCTTCACCAAATTACCATGGGATAGTCCGAGTCTACTACTGCCATAAAATTGCACCCCACGCGGTTGTCTGAAAATGTTGGGGTTTAAGAAGAAAAATGAGCTGGTCTGCCTGAAGAAATAGTACACCCACTTTGAATTTCTCTATGAGCGATATGGGCATAGAAAATCATATCGCCTGCATCGCAAGGAGCTAGCCATTACCTCTTTGGTGTGGGTGCACCGCCGTGTCTATGTCTTCATTGTCTGTTTCTAGGGTTTGTTGATCTTTCCAATGCAATGAGGGATAATCCACACTTGCTTAGCCATCGTCTCCAAGACCATAATGGAGGGTATCGAGGGACAAAAATACACCATCATTCCTATGATCTTAGCAGAGATGTACCATTCTCGGGATCGGTGCAAGCATGGGTTTGGACATTTCGAGGGTTGTAATCTCCTAGTACAAGTATGGCTGCTAGAACAGTTTCTGAGGAGAAATTATCGCTAGGAGCTTCTACGTAGTCCACTGAATGACTACATAGCCAGTCATCATCCAAAGAAGAGGACATTCATTCAGACAGGTTTGAAAATCCTAAAAAAGTAATTGGCTAGGTGCGTTTCTTTAATAATATGACAGACGAGCAAGTGCATTGGATGTTCGAGTGGTTTCCTATTAGCGAGTTCATCATCAGGTCCAAATGAACCACTCACTTAGTACTTATCAGGTTGCGAAACATCTACCCTTACACTCCTATAAGGGTAATGAGGCAAGCTGGGAGGAAGCAAGTCATACCTCGGGTTTCCAACATGGTTCAGTATAAAGCAGATTTCAAAGAAGATGTTATCCCATTCAAATTGGAGGCCCAAAACATGTGTAATCAAAAGATCATCGTGGAGGGAGAACTATTGAACCATACAGGTATCACGCTGATCACATGTACTACTATCTCTCATGGTTAGAAGACGACATAACCGGGGACGTCAAATCGGGGGTCAATATGAAAGATAGGATCATAGATATGGTGGCTGAGGTGCAGGTGAAGTACAAGAGGCTACGTAAAAGATTGTTCGAATCTGAAGATAGGCATCTGGAACATCATAAGGTAGATATGGAGGTAATCAAGGAATGGAAGGAGATTGCAAATAAGTTGACAGAGATGTTGGAGCACCTAGAGCAAGGATTGATTGAGCTAGAGGGAACGATGAGAAAGAGGCTTTGGTATTGTCAAGGCATGGAGTATGATAAAGGAGAAAGCTGGCAATGGCTTACTTGTGCTACTCGACATGCGCGACCTGAGAAGTGTGATTGATGGAGTCAAAAGAGCTAAGCATGGAGAAGGTCGTTCTGGGACCAAATAGATTAGCAAATAATGTCCTTTATTGCTTTCTAGATTAGATTTTGTTAGCTTTCAATGTAATAAGGCTTTGTGCCATTAGTGACTTCATATTATTACTTCGATTTAGTAAAGGTTGATTTGATTTAGTTTCGCATTAATTTAATGAGGTAACGTTGGCATGAATTTTCTCCACGTCTATATGTCGCTTAGGCTTACCTCGGGTACAATGAGGTCGCCAAATAAGGACGTGAATTATTACATGACCTTACTTTATTAAATATTGCAAACACTCTTTTACTTCGTCTTACTAACTTGATTATCCTTTTTTTTTCTTTCTTTTGATTACTCCCATTCAAAAAGGTTGGTTCTTGCATCCTGGCATCATCAGCATACCACATCAGATCCAGAGGTCCTCCACCTCCTCCTCCACCTAGCGACCAAAAAAACAAAGGCAAAGGTAAAGGGAAGATGGATGATCTAAGTGGTAATCGAAAGGACAATGCTACCATGACAGAAAATGTTGAAACCTCATATGGAAGAAGTACGCCAGGACAAAATGAGTTGGTCTTACGGTTGGAACAGAAAATCTTGGAGATACAAGGTGAGCTTGAGCAGGTCCTAAATCTCGCAAACCTCTCCCTTACTCTAAATGTTTCCGACGTCAACCATCAGAACACAACAACCCAGAATTAAACACCACCCCAAAACACACAAGCCCAAAATCCTCCACCGATAACTCCATAAAATCCTCCTGCAACGCATCAATATCTCAACCCCGCACACCCTCAAAATCTTAACCCTCCACCAGCACAAACCCCTCAACAACATCACCATCACACCAACCAGTATCTGTGAACAACCACTTATCATACCCCTCAGAACGTGCCATAACCTACCCCCAATCCCCCCCCAAACCTCAATCAATGATCACCGATATACTCAAGTCCCAGGAACACACCAAGGCAACCCAATATACGTGGAGACCTTACCCCATACCCCGCAAAAACCTTATAAATACCCGAACCAATAGAGAAGGACCTGCTCATCCGAAACATGGCGGAGGAGCTAAAGAAACTGACAGGAAGAGTGTAGAGTCTTAAAGGTGGAAAAGGTGTTGAAGGTTTGAATTATAAAGACTTGTGTATCCAACCGGATGTGGAACTGCCGGAAGGTTACAAACCTCCTAAGTTTGAAATGTTCGATGGAACCGGTGATCCTAAGGTGCATTTAAGAACCTACCGTGACAAGCTTGTAGGGGTGGGCAAGAAAGAGCAAATCTACATAAAACTATTCATGCGAAGTCTTACAGGTAATGCGCAATCTTGGTATATTAGCCAAAACCCGAAAAAGTGGGAAAACTGGCTGACCATGGCATCTGTTTTCATGGATGGATTCAGGTTCAACACAGAGAACGTGCTAGACATTTTCTATATCCAGAACCTCAAAAAGAAGCCAACAGAAACCTTCCGCGAGTATGCTACTCGCTGGAGATCAGAGGCAGCCAAGGTCCGGCTACAGCTAGAAGAAGATCAAATGAATAAGTTCTTTATCAGAGCTCAGGATCCACAGTACTACGAAAGGTTGATTGTTATAGAGAATTACAAGTTCTCAGACATCATCAAGTTGGGAGAAAGGATAAAAGAAGGAATCAAAAGTGGTATGATGACTAATTTTGAGGCGCTGCAAACCACCAACGATTCTTTACAATCATGAGCTATTTGGAAGAAAAATGAAGTGGGTGCCGTGATAGTAGAACAGGGACCTAAGTTTCCCCTTACCTATCAAACACCTCTACCCATATATGAACCCTCACCTCCAAGATACTAATACCCTTCCACTACTTACCATACCAATAATACCCAACCTATATATTACCATTCACCTCCTCCCACCCGCCAAAACTACCCAAAGCCACGACCAAACTCTGACCGCAGAACACCTAGACAATACACCCATATCGCTGAACCCATAGCCCAACTATATGAGAGACTGAAAGTCGCTGGTTATGTCACTCCCATTCCTGCTATTACTGTTGAAAATCCTTCACTGTGGGTTAACCCCAACAAGACTTGTGCCTACCATTCAGGAATGATGTGTCATACTATTGAGGAATGCCACATGTTGAAAGATAAGATCCAAGATGCTGATTGACACCAAAGTTATACAAGCAAAGGAGGTCGGGCCGAATGTCTGCAATAACCCTCTTCCTGGTCATAGAGGCGAGGGAGTGAATATGATAGAAACTGATGAAAACTGGGATCAGGAGGGATCCATCGGACTTATTCGAGAGGGGGACATTCCTATAACATCTCCCGTCACCCTCTTGCCAATTGTGGTGCAAACCCAGGCACCGTTCGAGGTTGAGGTACCTGTGCCCTTCACCGTGATGGTAGCTCCAACACTACCTTATAAGTCTGATGTTGTCCCATAAGATTATGTGGTAGAGGCAAGGAGAAGGTAAAAGCCAAGATGAAAGAGATAGGTGTTGCGCAGGGAATGATCATAACCAGCAGAGTTTACAAACCCAGAAATCTTAGAGAAATAAGTTAAGAGACCACTTCTAAGCCACATGTCATAAAGACTGTCACTGATGATATTTGGAGGAAGATACAGGAGAAGGAATACTCTGTTGTTGATCACCTAAACAAGACTCTCGCCAAGATATCCATCTTATCGTTGTTACAAAATTTAGATGCGCACAGGATTGCCTTGATGGAGGTGTTAAGTGAAGCTTATGTGCCTGCTGGTATCACTAGTGGGGAAATGGCGAATATGGTGGGGAAAATACTGGAGAGTCACAAGATTACCTTCCACGAAGACGAGTTACCCCAAAAGGGTTGAGTCATAACAAAGCATTTCACATCACTATGCAACATGAAGACAAGTTCATTGCCAGGGTTCTGATAGATGGGGGTTCGAGCCTGAACATATGCCCGCTGACTACTTTGAAAAGACTGGGTATAGGCCCGTATGAGATACGGATGGGAAGTATGAATGTTAAGGCATTTGGCGGGTCTCAGAGAGCCACTATCGGAGAAATCAACCTTAATCTGCAGATGGGCCCGTCCTGATTCGACATTGAATTCCAGGTGCTTGATATATCTACCACCTATAACTTGTTACTGGGACGACCATGGATACACGCAGCTGGGGCAGTCGATTCTACTCTGCACCAGGCTGTGAAGTTCGAGTGGAATCATCAAGAGGTGATTATTAACGGAGATAGGAGAAACCCTATCTACACCAGCTAGACTATGCCAATTATCGGGAACAGGAAGAAATTGTGAGGAGAAACATACCATAGCATTGAGTGGATAAATGCAATCGAGAAGGGGCGATGGTGGAGCAACAAGATAGAAAGTGTCTTTGTCCAAGGGTCTTTGTCCAAAGCTTCAAGGTATCACGGAACCAATACGACCACAAACATGACACATCCTTTGGTCTTGGGTATGAATATACCGTGCAAGAATATAATGATTGGACACCGCGATAGCATAACTTTTACTATCAATTGGAACAACCTATACCACCACTACACCAGAAATTCCACCAGACTGATATGTTTGGGGATCCGAGGAGGACGAGGATTTGGCCGGTATGAGGAAGTTATTTCGGGAAGAGGAAGACATGGACTACAGTGCAATCTTAGAGGAGGAGGAGGAGGAGGAGGACCTTAAAAATTTAGACCGTGGGAGAAGGAGTTGTTCTTAGGAAATGGACTGCTGCGCCATCCCGGGCTCGCCGAGCACCTGGGTAGCCTTGGCAGAACTAGCATGTTTTACTTTTAAAAATTGTTTTGGTATTTAAGACACCTTCAATGTTTTGTTTTGAAATAATTACTCGAGACATCAAGTCATACATGTTTGGCAATTTTAAGTTTTACTTAATGCATTATTGTTTTGTGTTTATTTACATTATTATCTTTCTACACTCTTTTTCAGCATAATTATTACATATCCTAATGAACCTACGACTGTAATGTGTAATGAGACAACGCAACATAACAAAAGTGATTTGGATGATTTGGAAGATGATATAATACCTGAGGAAATAGTCAAAGAGGTAGAGAATTTTGAGAACAAATCAAAGTCCAATTTGGAGAAAACTGAGGTAGTTAATTTAGGGGATTCTGGAACAGTCAGAGAAACTCGCATGAGCATTCATCTATTGCCATCGGAGAAGGAAGAGTACATCAGGTTTCTAAAGGAATATGAGGATATTTTTGCATGGTCCTACGATGACATGACTGGGTTAAGCACATCCATTGTGGCTCACAAGTTACCTACCAACCCTATGTGTCCACCGGTAAAACAGAAGCTCAACAAATTCAAGCCAGATATGAGTCTAAAGATAAAGGAAGAGGTTACCAAGAAGATCCAAGCCAAGGTCCTTTATGTGGTCAAGTATACAACTTGGTTAGCCAACATCGTACCAGTTCCAAAGAAGGATGGGAAGGTCAAGGTGCGCGTTGACTAGCGAGATCTAAACAGAGCAAGCCCTAAGGATGATTTCCCATTGCCCAAAATTCACATACTGATCGACAACTGGGCCAAGAATGAACTCCAATCCTTTGTGGATTGCTTCGCATGATATCACCAGATTTTGATGGATGAAGAGGACGCTGAAAAGACAGCCTTCATCACCCCATAGGGAATATATTGTTAAAAAATGATGACGTTTGGTTTGAATAACACCATGGCTACCTACATGAGGGACATGAATACTATTTTCCACGATATGATACACAGGGAAATTGAGGTGTATGTGGTTGACGCCATCATCAAGTCAAAGAGAAGTTTGGATCACATAACATACCTGAGGAAGTTTTTCGACCGACTTTGAAAGTACAATCTGAAGCTAAATCTTGCAAAATGTGCTTTCGGAATCCATGCTGGAAAGTTGTTGGGTTTCATCGTCAGTCGCCGTGGTATTGAGTTAGACCCATCAAAAATCAAAATTATTCAAGAGTTTCCACTGCCAAAGAGCAAGAAGGATCTGATGAGATTTTTGGGACGCCTCAATTACATCAGCCGTTTTATAGCACAGTCAACGATAGTATGTGAGTCGGTCTTCAAAATGCTGAGGAAAGATGTTCCGACAAGCTTGACCAATGAATGTCAAAGGGCTTTCGATCAAATCAAGGAGTACCTATCCAAGCCACCTGTGTTGGTCCCACCGGAGCCCAAAAGACTTTTATTATCGTTCCTATCCATGTTGGATGGAGCATTTGGTTGTGTCCTAGAGCAACATGATTAAACCCAGGAGAAAGGAGCAGGCGATATACTATCTAAGTAAGCATTTTACACTATACGAAGCCCGGTACTCTTTGTTGAAATGCACCTATTGTGCCTTGACATGGATAACCTATATATTGAGGCACTGCATCTACGTATACACCACATATCTCATATCGAGGATGGATCCGTTGAAATACATCTTTCAGAAACCCATGCCTAAGGGTAAGCTGGCAAAGTGGCAGATATTGCTAAGTGAGTTCGACATCATCTATGTGACTCAGAAGGCGGTCAAGGGGAAAGCATTGGTCGATCACCTGGCAGAGCACCCTGTAGATAGAGAATATGAACCATTGAAGACGTATTTTCCCCACGAGGAAGTGTCATTTGTAGGCGAGGATATTACCGAAATGTACGATGGTTGCAGGATGTTTTTCGACGGAGTCGCAAACTTCAAAGGAGTCAGCATAAGAGTTGTTTTGGTATCATAAACCGGTCAACATTATCCGGTATCCTCCAAGCTCAGCTTCCCATACACCAACAATATGGCAGAATACGAGGCTTGCATCTTGGGACTCAAATTGGCCATCGACATGAACATTCAAGAGTTGCTACTAATCAGAGATTCAGATATGCTGATACATAAAGTACTCGGAGAATGGGCTACCAAGAACACTAAAATACTGCCATACCCGCATTGTGTGCAAGATTTGATCAAGAGGTTCACGAAGATAGAATTCAAACATGTTCCGACAATACAGAACGAGTTCGCAGACGCATTGGCTACCTTGTCTTCCATGATACAACATCCAGATAAGAATTTTATTGATCTTATCTCGATAGAGATTCATAAATAGCCAGCTTATTGTGCTCATGTTGAAGATGAGTTCGATGGAAATCCAAGGTTTCAGAACATAAAAGAGTATTTGGAGAAAGGAGAATACCTAGGAAATGCTACACACACTCAGAAGCGCACACTTCGAAGATTGGCCAACAACTTCTTTCAAAGTGGAGGAATTATGTATATAAGGACTCCTGACTTGGGATTGCTGCGATGCCTCGATGCCAAGGAGGCATCTAGATTGCTAGAAGAAATACACGCCGGAACCTGCGGACATAACATTAACGGGTTCGTTCTGGCCAAGAATATATTAAGGGTAGGGTATTTATGGATGACTATGGAGACAGAGTGCATCAAATATGTCCTAAAGTGCTACCAATTCCAAGTACATATTGATATGATATAGGTGCCACTAATGAACTCAACGCAACGAGTTCACCCTGGCCTTTCTCGGCCTGGATCATGGATTTCATCAGACAGATTGAACCCGCTACTTCAAACGGACACAAATTCATTTTGGTGGCTATAGATTACTTCACAAAATGGGTCGAAGCCGCTTCCTATAAAGCTAAGACTAAGAAGGTCGTAGCAAATTTCGTTTGGGATCGTATTGTTTTTCGATTCGGAGTACCTGAGTCAATCATTATCGACAATGTTGCCAATCACAACAGTGATCTAATGAAAGCCATGGTTGAAATATTCAAAATCAAGCACCGAAATTCTACAACATATAGGCTGCAAATGAATGGAGTTGTGGAAGCCGCCAACAAGAACATCAAGAAGATAATAAGGAACATGGTGGATAACTACAAGTAATGGCATGAGAAGCTATTATTTTCTTTGCTCGGATACCACACCACACTTCGCACTTCAACTGGGGCAACCCCCTATCTACTGGTCTACGGTACTGAAGTTATTATACCCGTCGAGATGGAGATTCCTTCCCTAAGAATCATACAGGAGGCTGAACTCAGCGATGCGGAATAGATATAGAGCTGGTATCATTGATGGTAAGAGGATGAACACAGTGTGTCACGGTCAACTCTACCAGAATAGAATGGAAAGGGCTTTCAAAAAAAGGTTAGATCGAGGCAATTGACACCGGGACAATTGGTGTTGAAGCGAATCTTGCCGCATCAGGACGAAGCAAAAGGAGAATTCTCACCTAACTGGAAAGGCCCTTACATGGTTCACCAAGTACTAACAGGAAGAGCGCCTATACTTGCAGAGATGGATAGAGAAATATGGCTAAAACCTATCAATTCGGATGCCGTCAAGAGATATTATGTTTGAGATTATGTTTGCACTTTCTTTTGATGTAACATGAACTACGCTTGACCTGATTTCCATTTAAGAGGGGATATGTAAGCAGCCCTGTGGGTTCGGTCATATCATAATAAATTTTTATCTCCCTCTACAGTCAAGAACTGGAGCAAGTTTCTAGGTTTCGGCAATCTCATTACGTCAAGGATCGTCGGGAGTATACATCTAAACTGGGGAAGAATTTTGAGGGGTTCCTCAAAATCCCGAGAAAAGAAGGTCGCAATGTCTCAAAGCATGTCACGGTCTATGGTTCGACAAAATTATTTATTTTTATGCATCATCACATATTTTGAACAACTGCATTACTTACAAATAATTTATCGCAAATGTATATTTTTCATAATTTCATTTCTGTAGTAGCCAGATGTTACCCAGGGTGACTCGAACAAGGCGTCAAGACAAGGAGAAACGGCGAAATAAGGACTCAAAATTGCGGACCGCCCTTTCCCACAATACTCATGATCTTTCTTTGGCTACAGTCATAACAGACATAACAAGAACGTCCATGAGTATATTATAAGACTGCTACCTTCACACCGACAGAAGTCGCAAGGCACGAGCGCGTCAAGCTATGAACCAGTTTTCTTTCTCATATTTAATCTTCGCTTTCCTCTGCATAGGGCTAAGTACTGCCCTCATTACATTACATAGGGCTAAACACTACCCTCGCTACATTGCATAGGGATAAGAACTTCCCTCGCTACATTGCATAGGGCTAAGCACTGCCCTCATCATTGCATAAGGCTAAACACGACTTTTCTTTGCATGAGGCTAAGCACTGCCTCCATTATCGCATAAGGCTAAACGTTGCCTTTCTCTGCATAGGGCTAAGCACTGCCCTCATTCTTTACATAAGGCTAAGCACTGCCTCCATTATTGCATAAGGCTAAGTACTGCCTTCCTCTACATGAGACTAAGCATTGTCTCCATTACATTGCATAAGGCTAAGCACTGCCTCCGTTATTGCATAAGGCTAAGCACTACCTTCCTCTGTATGAGACTAAGCATTGTCTCCATTACATTGCATGAGGCTAAGTTGTAAGGTCCCGTAAAATTTTACCTAAAACCCGGGGTTATGCGGTCCACTCTGCGGTCGCAGAACTGATCTGCAGACAGCAAATCTGCTGCAGACTGAGGCAGAAATCTAGGAAAGTTTTTGGACCATTATGCGGCAGCATAATCATTTTGCGGGCCACATAACCCATCGCAGACCCAGCTCAAAAATTTTTGGATGGAGGTTCTACGGCGCATTATGTGATCGTAGAATAGGTCTGCGAACCGCAAATCAGTCGTAGAGTGAGGCAGAAGTGCCCAGTTCCGGAGGGCCATTATGCGGCCCATTTTACGGACCGCAGAAGCGTTATGTGGTCGCATATGCGCCCGCAGATCTGTGTCGGGGCTTCATTTTTCCAATTTTATAACCTGACCCCCATTTCATTTATCTAGCCTAAGGGTTCATTTTTGGGGTATTAACTAATATTTTAGGGAGAAGTGAGAGTGTTCTAGAGAGAGGGGAGATCCTAGGCTAATTTTTTATCAATACTTGCTCAAGACTTAGATAATTCACAAGAAAAACTCACAAGGTCTTCATCCAAGAGGTAAGGTTCAGACTTGTAGAATTCTCATAATGCCCCTACTAGTAATGTTGCTGGAGAAATAACTGGAGGACTTGAGGTTGTTCAGAAGGAAACCTCTCATATACTTGATGGGGATCCAAAAAAGGGTGGCTTCCTCATGTTTTGCATGAGTGTGATAAGGAACAATTAATTGAACCTAGATTGGACCATTCCCCTGCTACCACCAATGAGACTGCCCATCGGGTTCCTTTGCAAGGTGGCACATCAGAGGCAGCAGCTGAAACACCAGTAAATAGAAAGAAATATGCAGACCAACAACCTTTGGAGTCAACTTTGAATTCAGTAAATAGGACTTTTTGCACAAGTAAAAAAGAGTTGAATCACCTGGATGTAACCACAAACCAATCCTGCCAGGAAATCCCTTCACAAACATTTCAAGGAACTGAAATTTATGGAAATAATTGTAAAGTAAACTCTGATAAATCAATGTGGAATAATGATGTTCAGTTACCTGAAACACCAGCTATACCACATGCTTTAAATGTTGGAAGAAAATATACTACATCACCACACATGGAACAAGACAATCACACAACCTCTTCTAGGCAAACATGAAAATTTTTCACACAGAAAAAAGGTCCTTTGCTTACTGCACCAGATGGGAATCCAGTTGGAGATGCTCATCTAGGGTCCTTAGACATTCTAGTGCAATCACTTTCTCAAACAGATGGGTATAAAGACATTACCCTTAATGGAACAGTGAATTCAACATTGATTGTTCCGGCAAAACCCTGTTTGGAATCTATCTATGCTTTGCAATTCAGGAGGATGCAGCAGACTTCTTGTGATAAAGAACATAATGCTATGGACATGGTGGAGACTAATGCACTGGATTCATGGTATTCATATCATCAAATTTTAGCAAGAACAACAGATAGTATGGAAGCCAATCTTGTGGTTGTGGCTTCTGATACTGGATTAGAGAGCATAGCTGAAGTAAATAATAATGATACAGGGCAGATTTTACCAACTGATGAAGGTGCTGTGATAGGTTTTTTTTTCAAGAGGGCAGGGTACTGATGCTGCTGCACAAGTTTCAAAAGTTACAGTGAACTCAGATTTACAAACTGTAAATAGTAAGGGCACCAAATTGGTGAATGAACAGACGGGGCTTGTAGTAGTAGAGAAGGATTCAACAATAATTGCACCACTGCCATTGCTTGTGCTTCAGCTGCTGGAACTCCAATGCAGATCCAAATAAATTTTCCATTGATATCTCCAAATCAGGAACTACATGACCTCATCACACACAAGGAGTTGCCTCTTGAGGTTCATAACAGTTTGGTGGATAAGCAACAATTAGAAGATGAAGCTAATGATGAATCTACTGCTGGGAACTTTAAAGCTGTTGCAAGGGAAGGAGATTTGTCACCTAAACTTTCATCTAGAAATGGAAAGAAAGGCAGGAAGCAAACACATGCTAATGAAACACTGCCATCTACAAGAATCTTGCCCAAGAGGGTAGCCTCAACAATTAGATGATGATTAAAATATTGATATGGAACATAAGGTCTATCAAGACTTAGCATGTCTTTCAAAGAGTTATCAACATGCAAAAGCAACATGGTTTTTTCATTGTAGCACTTTTGGAGCCTTTTCAAAAGCAAGGGTTGATTCACAACTACAGGTGAAGGCTTGGTAGGCAAACTGCCTTATCAAATGTCAATGAGAAGATATGGTTATTTATGATGCTATGGTAGAGTGGGAGCTACTAACTGACACTGAGCAATAACTAACAATCAAAGTATTTCATCAAGATATTGGTAAGTACATCATGATGACTTTTGTATATGCAAAATGCTCATCACTGCATAGATTAGAACTTTGGGATAATCTGTATTACCTGGCTACTGATATGGAGTTACCCTAGTTGGTTGGAGGGGATTTTAATGCTATTCTTAATGAGGAGGAGAAAATAGGACGATTGCCAGTGTATCCACCAGAGTATGAAGATTTTGCTTTCTGTGTTAATTACTGTGGATTGTTTGACACTGGATACAAAGGCAATCCTTTTACATGGTGGAATGGTAGATCAAATGCAGAATGCATATTCAAGAGGTTGGACAGAATTTTTGTCAATAAACATTTCAATACAATATTCCCTACCATAGAGGTGGAGCACTTCATAAGGACTGGCTCTGACCATGCACCTTTGTTGATGAATTGTGGGGAAGATGTTGTTCATTTAGTTAAACCATTTAAGTTTCTCACTTTATGGACTACACATGACAGATTTTGTTGGTGACCCTTTTCTAGTGTTCAAACAAAAGTTGAAGAGAGTGAAAGCTGCCCTATCCTATTGGAGTAATCTTACTTTTAGAGATATATTCAAGCAACTAGCTATTATGGAGGACATTGTCAGGATTAAGGAGATGTTGTTTGATGAAGAACCAACAAAGGAGAACGGAATTGTATTACAACAGGCACAAGCAGAATTGAAGAGGTATCTTAGCTTTGAAGAAAAGTATTGGAAACAAAAGGCAAGCATGAAATGGTTTGCTGAAGGAGATAGAAACACCACATTCTTCCACAATCATGTCAATGGCAAAAGACAAAAATTGCAGCTAAAAAGAATTCATAATGTTAATAGGGATTGCTAATGTTGTAGTGGCATTCTTTCAACAACAGTTCACAGATGAAGGGGAGATCACCAGCTATGACTTACTTAACAACGTACCTGCTATGGTCAATATTGATCATAATATAGAGCTTTGTAGATTTCCAGCAATAGAAGAAGTAAAGAGTGCAGTATTCAATGAGTGGGGATAGTGCAAGTGGCCCGGATGGCTTCA
Organism: Nicotiana tabacum; assembly: GCF_000715075.1. Classification (NCBI taxonomy): domain Eukaryota; kingdom Viridiplantae; phylum Streptophyta; class Magnoliopsida; order Solanales; family Solanaceae; genus Nicotiana; species Nicotiana tabacum. The sequence continues at coordinate 61,826,169 of NC_134092.1, forward strand.
TAAGACAGTTTTATCAACATTGCTAGGACACAGTTGGAGGGGACATTTACAACATGCTGCAGGAGTTCTACATAGGAGCATCATTACCAAAGTCTATAACACATACAAACCTGGTGCTACTTTCTAAAGTTCAACAAGTAAAAACATTTTCAAACCTAAGACCTATAAGTCTTAGTAACTTCATCAACAAGGTAATCTCAAGGGTGTTACATGACATATTAGAGAAGATACTACCATTCCCAACTAGTCTGGCTTTGTGAAATGAAGGAGTATATTTGAAAACATTTTGCTTATTCAGGAGATAGTCACTGATATCAGACTAAGAGTTAAGCCAGCTAATGTGGTTATCAAGCTTGATATGGCCAAGGCATATGATAGGGTGTCTTGGCAGTACTTATTGCATGTGCTGAGGAAAACGGGATTTGCTGAGCACTTTATCAACATGGTATGGAATTTATTGCCTAACAACTCTTATTCAGTACTAGTCAATGGTCAATCTTCAAGGTTTTTTAAGTCCATCAGAAGGGTAAAACTATCACGCCCTGAACCTGGGGGGTGAGACCGGCACTCGGTGCCTCACCTATCCTTCCGTACCAACTTGTGACTAAGGGACTCTGAACATATAATGTTATATTTTGGCCATGGGCCACAATGCAAGACAATTATGAATGCTGACTAAACATAAATATAAAGCTGGGCTGACAAGGCCGTTATAACAACTACGGCTGGCAAACCAACAAAATAAACATAAAAGGCCTACAAGCCCAATATACTGCACTAACTGATAGGATATGTCTACAAGACTCTACTGATGGATATACTGTGATCAAAACAGGGCCCCGACCTACTCATAATATATATACATATATACAGAAGATGTACATAAAGCTCTAGACCCGGCAACTCCGAAGGGCATGGAGCTTACCGATCAAGCTGAACTCGGGAAACACCTAATGAGGAGGTCTATCCGTCTGTCTGTCTGAACATGCATGCATGAAAAGCAGCACCCCAGAAAAGGGACGTCAGTATGAAATAATATACCGAGTATGTAAGGCAATATAGTGAAAGTTGAAACTGAACTGATAATATAATAACTGAAAGTAACTGGGAGTCAAAGATAATCTGAAGATATGCTTACCTGCTGATATTGACTCAACTCTCTCAATATAGTAAGTAAAATAGTTGTCCGGCCCTATAAGGCTCGGTATATATACAACTGCTCTGCCGTAGTAGGCTCGCTCATAGGCGTTCGACCATACTAGGCTCTATATCTCGGCCAACTAGGCTCGCTCATAGGCGCTCGGCCATAGTAGGCTCGGTATATAACTTTCCATCAGATCAGAGGATAATGTATATAAATTCGGGAGTATAAACTTCTCTTTATGCCTCGTTATCAAACACATGTAATTACGAGATCATGCCAAAATAAAGGAAGGGCTTAACCTTAACATACCTGAGCCAACTCTTTTGACAATCCCTCTAACACACGTCAATTGCGACAACACGTAACGGCGGAGCGAAGTAAGAAAAAATCCATATGATATTCTTGAAAAAGATTGCACCGTACTCTCTTATAATCGCAAATTTCATTCTTTGAAGTTTTAAATGAACTGATTAAGCTTCCATCGTTACTTTGTAAGTCATAGCAAGATTCCAATTCGGATTGTTTTCAAATACAAAATGAAAAGCTAGTCTTTCACTTTTTAACTGGAGGAAGGGAATGCTATACTAGAAAGACTCATCACATTCTCTAAATATCAAGAAAGCTCAACGACAAACATACAAGAAAGGAAGTCTAAAGGGATGTACCATCTTTTGCACTTTTTGATTATATTCTTAACCAAATGAGATAAAGGCATCTTTAAATGTTGCCACCTTGCAAAAATAATTTAAGAGTCACTTAATGGATATCACATGTTGCTGCCACGTTGGGGAAGGGTAAGCTTATCCAAAATATTAAATTAATTAACAATCCATTAATTAACTTGGTAATTCCCCACTAATCCAATAATTAATCAATTACCCACATAATTAAGAATTATATCAAATTACTTAAAATACTACTCACTTTTAATACACTTTGTACACCTTACTATTATGGTCATGTGGTACCTTGTATCGCACTAGTCCATTAATACCAGGTATTATAGCTTGGACCGTAGTTTATCTCAAAATGATAAACTTCGACGAAACTCATTTTCTTCGATCCGCTTACCCTCTCACCTTCACTAATTTACTCATCACTTGTTTGAAATAGCATAATGCTGATAATCTCAAAATAATCCCATTCCCGAACTTACGTTGATTTACTACGAAACTTTAACATACGAAAATGCGGGATGTAACATCTCATTTCCAAGCTTCCATCAATTTACTTATGGCGTACTTTCACGTACAAAACATGGAGTGTAACATCATTCCCCCGTTTGGAACATTCGTCCTCGAATGTTGACTGATTCACTTATCATTATCATAACCTATAGCTCTTGCGAATATTTTGAATACTCTCCTTGCCATCTAGGCAATTGTTCTGTGAATAAATCCAAAGCCCAGGGTATTCCCACCTGTAAGCCTCTTTCTCACACCATGGCCTGTTGTCGGAATTCTTCCAATTTCGTAACTCTTGCTACTTCAGTCATGCAGCCTGTACGACTTTTTCCTTATATGTGCGCGACTCTCCCCTCCAGCTTTTAGCCAATCTCTAGGTCTCACTTTGTAAACATATACAGAGCTTGACAATATGTCCCTCTGGGCATCTATAGGTATACTGAAATTCTTCGCTCGGTACTTTGTCGAACTTACGGATATTGCTATGTCTTATTTCATAGGCCCGGTTATCTATCCGCATGACTTTACTGCATCTAAGTAGGTCATAATATACCATAACTCTTGTCACACCTCCTTTTTCCCGAGGGGGTAGGGGTAGGGAGTTTTTCAAATTAAAGTGACATTAATCGAAAGGGAATTATTTAGTTAATTCAGAGTCGCCACTTGGAATAAGTTATGGTGTCCCAAGTCACCGATTTATTTTAAAATCCCAAATCAAGGAAATTGACTCTATTTATGGTCCGCGAACACAGAAGACCGAGTAAAGAATTCTGTTAATCCGGGAGAAGGTGTGAGGCACTCCCGAGTTCTATGGTTTTAGCACGGTCGGTTAACAATTAATACTTGGCCTAATTATCTGTTTTTTTTAAATTTTTTTTTACTTTTTAATTATCTGATTTATTACCTGTTTTAAACCTATTGTACATTTTACCTTTGACCGCTATTAATTATGTATTTAAATCAATTTTTAGTATTTATGGAGTTATTTCTTAAACAAGTTACGATGTTGTACACTTGTCGTTTGGTACACATTGCAAACCGTGCCACGTGAAACGCACATGCGATTTATAATATGTTTATTATTATTATTTGAAGTTATGGTCAAGTCGCGTGAAACACGCACTCGAATTGGGATTTACGTATCATGACCATGCCACGGGAACCGTACCCATAATCACGATAATTTATTAATCGCGCCTAAAGCAAGCTACGAAGTTTATGAATTATTTGTCTTAAACTAATTTGAGATTTGTAAAGCCATAAGAGTATGTCATTGTAGAAAAGCATGAAATAGATTAAATTAATTATTCAAGAACTATAAAGAGGGGCCATTATATGAGATTAATGGGCGTAGCAGATTTCAAGTTTTGGCCCAAAAATAAAATAACTTTCTTCATTAGCTTATAGTAACCTCACAACTCCACTTCCTTCAACAACCCATGTGTCTAGGCCCAAACATTGGATCTTCACCAGTGACATAATTCTAGTTAAACTTGTTTAACAACTTAACTCTATACTTTAGATAATTGACAGCTTAATTTAAAAGAAAGATGGAACTACTAAAGCTCATTTATTAACACATGAAGGACTAAATAACCAAATAGAGACATAGCATTGCTTGAGCTTCCATTTCAATAGAAATTATTTTTTTTAATGAACAATCACAACTCACTTATCAATTAGCAAATTTCATTAAACCATTCATGGATGAACCCTTTTTTAAGAGAACATGCTAATGAACTAAAATAAATATACAAAGAGGAAGCTTAAAAATTGGCATGTTTAACAGAGAAAAATTTCGTTCATTCAAGATATAAATGAACACCAAAGAACACCAAAAGAAAAAGAAGCAACTCATATCATTAATCAAAACAAGCTAAGAAGTGGACCTCAAAAGTTGAATCTGAAACTTTACGGTTTCACAGCTTTGAATCTTAAACTCATTCAGACCGCACGCAAGACCTCAAACGAGGCATCGAAACTCGCCGACGACCTCAACTAAAAACCTCATTGTTTTGACTGGGTTTGGATAGTAGTTTATGGTATTAAAAGGGCTGTTCTATGGAGGTTTAAAGGTTATTTTTGGATGGTGAAGCTGCTGGTTTTTTCGAAAGAAAGACGAAGAAAGAATGACACAAGTAGAAATTCCCTTATCCTAAAAGAAGAAAATAAATTTCTCTCAATTCCCTCCTCCCACTTTTTTTTTCTTCTCTACGTCCCCTTCTTTTTCTCCTCACATTTCTCTTCTATTTATAGAAAAACTTTTCGGAATTTTCAGTTTTTGTTTTATTTATTTTGTTTTTATTTTTATTTTTTAATTAAAAAGAATTTCCACTTCCCATTTTTCTTATTTTTTTAAAAAATAATTCTCCACTTTCATTTTACTTTTTTTTTTTTATTTCCCACTTATTTTACTTTTCTTTTTTTAATTTCCACTTACTTTTACTTTTATTTAAAGAAAAAATCAGATACCCTTACTTTTATTTTTTAATTCCAACTTTATTTTACTTTTTATTTTTTTTAAATTTCCACATTCTTTTACTTTTATTTTTTTAATTTTTCACTTTATTTTACTTTTTTTTTATTAAACAATTTCTACCTACTTTTACTTTTACTATTTTTTTAATTCCCATCCGAATTTTCTTTTTAAAAATAATAATAATTAATTAATTAATTATTTTTTCCGGTTTTTTAATTCATTTTATTTAAAAATAAAGATAAAAATAAAAAATAATAATACTAATAGTAATAATTGACCTTTTAAATTATTATTAATATATATATATATATATATATATATATATATATATATATATATATATATATTATATATATATATATAAGTGTAACAAAGCTAAAAAATATATATTAAATTTCTGAAAATATTTACATTGTAGAAGGTGATAAAAATTCAAATATAGTCAAAAATTAGGTGCTCACAACTCTTTCCTCGTTTATCGTTATTCGTTCCATCTTAAGAATGACGGCCTAATCTTACCTCATACTTTGTGATTTTTGTCCTTCCATTGTTGATTCACCTTAATATTGATTTATCATCTACCATTGCTAACTTGATCTCTTATGTAACACTGCCGCTAGGGCTCACGTGATTAATCCACCTAGGGGCGATACTATACTTTCATAACCATATTTTATAGCATCCCAATATGACTCACCTTATAGGGGTATTTTAATCTCGTACAATTCATGAAATCCTCTTCAAGTCATTACTCAATCGAAGGCCCAACATCATCCTTTATCTATCACAATCACACATTCACTGTACTACCAGGGCATCATTCCATTTCTTCTAGATGTTATTAGTCTTAGATTCATTTTGAGTTCATTCAGGCTATACTGAACCTTCTCTAACTTAGAGAAACCATTAGCTCTCTTGTTTTTATGGGCTTAATCCTGAGGACTTATCCATTCTCGTCCCCTTCTCACTCGCCCTTTCTCATCCTTACTCCTGTCATAAAACCTTGTCGTTTTACTATACTTTAGCTTGCGACCTATATGTATCTATTTATACTATTCTCAACCTTCCTTCAACTTTCTTGCACCATAGATTTTCTTATGTTATTCTGGAACATCAACCGAGACATCACATCGTCTCTAATTCTTCTTTACTTTCTTGGCTAGATCTCTCGGTACCTAGAAACCATAGGCTGGAAGATATTCTACTGACGATGCCGCTATTATTCCTGGATACTGAATCCCCGCGCTTCTAGCCTTTTATCCGAAGTATGGACTATTCACAACCTTCTGCATTTGAGTATTTCGTACGTTGTTCACCTTTACCTTACTACCTTAAAATATTGCATTGTATCTTCTATTTCTTTCATGACCTCCCTTCCATATGGGTATAATTCACGTCCATAACTTGAATCTCTATTATAATACTTGTACCTCTGGTGCATACACAATCCGGTGGAAGCTTCGTACTGACTTCTTATGAGGCTGGTACTTTTCTAACTGGCTTCATCGTAGGGCCATTATGGAATATGGTTGTTGTACTTTCTCTATTGTACCTCTGATATTAAGAGTGATCCTGCAATGTTCCCAATCACAATTTCCATAATTTTCTGGTTCCAATAATCAGACTCCTGATTTACTTGGTTGATGTAACTCTTTAGTTTCCTCTTCCTTCTGACCAGCCTTTATGTAGGTTTAAGCTATCTTCCGATCTGTGGCTCCTGGTAATAGTTATTACTTTAGTCTTTCATGGGCGTTATGGAATATCCATGATACAATCTTCTAACAATTCAATCAAAGTCTATGACTTGGACTCATTTCTTTCTTTTGCTTATACCGGAGTCTTCTATGTCTGTATAATTGACAACATGTATAAAATTCCAAACTCTTAAGTGAGTTCATAACATACTCTGGGTCATTAATCGAATAATTCTTTCTGTTCCTTCTCGGTTTTTTTTTAAGTAAGCAATTACTTT